>NC_090261.1:6676125-6811125 GCF_037325665.1 Littorina saxatilis | reverse complement strand
ATTCTGCAATTGCAGGAACCTTGATGAAACAACCAAGTCAGTGTACAAAGAGAACGTGCGGCTGTCAGAGGCGCTCAACTATCACATGAAGGAGGGGGAGCTGCTAAAGAAAGAGCGAGAGCGGCTGAGGGAAGAAAACGAGCGGCAACTGGGCGAGAAGGAGGTTAACGACATGTTGGTTCAGGAGAAAGTCATCCAGGCAAAGCAGCAGAAAGATCTTATCAAAGAGGTGAGTTCGAAAGGTTTCACCTTTGATGAGGTTTTGTGTCAGTGTTGATGCATGTGCAATGGAGAGTGTTTATAACGAATTGCAAAATTTCGTTTCAGTACATATGTTTTGCATAATAGCACTCACTGTGGCTATTGAGTTTATATATATTTGTATATGACACACTTAGCAATGAAAGCTGACAGCTGTTGACTGTCGAGTTTTAGGGCTGCAGAAAATGTTTCCCAATGTGTAATGACTAGATTTGCTTGTCAAACAGTACTATGGTGTTGTTTTTTGTTGTCAAAAATATTGGAAATGCTCAACTGCTTCTTGCATGAATCAACTGAATTATTTTAAACATAATCCATACCTCTGTTATTGCAAGAATACCGAGATATATTTGTAAAGATCGAAAATACTTGGTCTTATATGTAATTAATTGCATGGTCTTCGTGACCTTCTGACAACTATAACGCACACCATTTCTTCTATTAATTAACTTTTGGTTACAGCTTCAGGATAAAGTGCGCACACTGGAAAAGTCTCTTAGCCATGTGGTGAGGGAGTTTGAGACAGAGCGCAGACTGATCACAGAAAATGCCCGCACTGAGAGCGAGGCCGCCAGGGTGGAACTAGCCAAGCTTCAGCGCGTCATTGAAATGAAGACCAAGGAGATGACTAAGGTCAAACGTCTGGCCAAGAACATTCTGGATGAGCGCACAGAGCTGGAGCGATTCTTCTTGCAGTCACTGGAGCAAGTCAAAATGGAAATCATGGCTAACCAGTAAGTACCAGTTCATCAGATCTTTGACTGGCTGCATAGTTTGATATTGTTGCTATGCATACCTGCGCTTTTCCTCGGAATCGGTGTATGGCTGCCTAAATGGCGGGGTAAAACGGTCATAACACGTAAAATCCCACTCATGCAAAAAACACCAGTGTACATGGGAATTTCAGCCCATGAACAAAGAAGAAGAAGAATACCTACGCTTAACACTTGCAGTAATTGGTACCAGGGAGGTGACTCTATCGTCCAAATTTGGGCAGATTACACACATGATCATTTGAAGTCACCCCACCATGTACGCATCTGTACTCTGTCTTCGGAAGATTTAAAAAAAACAGGTAGAGGGATCGATGTAGAGGGGGCTATATGTGAGGAGGTATGTACGGGTGAAAGCTAGTAGAAGACCACGTAGGATCACTAACTTCTTCTTCTTCTGCGTTCCCGTTGCCATGCTAGACTGTCAAGGTTGTTGACGTGATGATCGAAGTCTGCAGTTTGCTGCAGGCCGGGACTCCGCTGGGCCCCACAGTTTCTCCTTCAGGTCCACTGTCTCTGGCCAGAATTCCCGTCTCAGGCAATCACTATAACAACTGCTTACTTCTGCTTAGTTCTAACTCATAATTCGCCAGTTAGGTACCACTGTGCACATCATAGTGCTCACTGATGCATCAGTATTATAACGATCGTGGTAAAAACACTTGCCTAGCTGGGCCAGCTGGCACTATTCAATGTACATCTGTGCTAGCTTATTCCTTACAAGGGAATGAGAGTGAGAATGTTAATCGTGCAAACTGTGATGCCAATTTATGTGTTCTTTTTTCATTACTGGTTATTCTTGCTAATATTAACATATATCACAAAGTAAAATTTGACACGTCTTTTCAGGGGATCATGGACACTACATTTTTAAAAATGTTGTTTTAGTTATAAGATCACGTATAGTTTTTTTTTAATCATACCAAAAGTATTTGGTAAAAGGAAAGTATAGTCAAGGAAAGTTTCCGTCTGTAATTACAGTACGTAATTCATTTTTTGTGATGACTTCATGCAGTTTCCTGGTGGGTTGGTAAGATGATTGAATTTATGAATATTCACAGATCACCAAGTGCGGTTTCCTCATACACATGCATTTCACGTCAGCAAGATGTCTTTATCCACAAAAACTAAATGCAAAGCATATTTATATGAGCACTTCATTATGTTGCAGTATTTTAATGTGCATGCATGTACATCATTTCTCATCTTTGAGTGTAGCAATTCTGTTCATTGTGTTGAAGAACAACATTTAGTGTTTAAATTCACTGTAATGCTTACCGTATTTGACGGACTACAAGCCGCGACTTTATAAAAAAAAAAATAGCATTGCGGTTTATAAAAAGATGCGGTTAAAATGTTACCTTAACTTTGAATAGCATTCACCTAATGGAAGTCGCCGCGGATTTTCATTTCGCTCGATTATAGCGATTACCGGTACTTTATTAGCTCTCTACTCAAGACTCGGCGCTTTTCTCTTTCTTTCGCGAATCTTCGTTTGTCAGTAAGTCGTCGTGACAAGATAGCGTACAGAGAAACACCGGATGTATCAGGATCTCGCGCGCGCGAGATTTTGTTTTTTTGTGTCTCGCGATAGTTGGAGGAGCGAGAGCCGCCATGTTGTGTTTTCGTCTGCTCGAAATGTGCGCAAAAGTTGTAAATCATCTCAAAAAAGCTTATTCCGGGCGGGACTACATGTGTGTGTTGGTTACAAATTGTGTGTGTGATATTTTTCTTCAAACTTTTTCACTTTTCTTCTTTGTTTCACTTGTTTATTCTCGGAGCCGATTTCGCCAAATACCGTACTTTCGTTTGCCTGGTTGTTTTGATTGATTGACACGATCTGTTTATATTTTTTTCGACGGCGGCTAATATAGTGACGCGGCCTATACGTGGCTCGTCCCAATTTTTTTGTTAAAAGTCGGGGGTGCGGCTTATAAAACGGTGCGTCTTGTAATCCGTCAAATACGGTATATTCTGGAAATCACTGGCTTTCAAGGTTTATAAGTGGCCGATCTCTTAAGCAAGATTATATGGAGATGGTATATTTGATATCATGGGATGTTAACGTTCTCTTCGTTTTTTGACACTTATAGAAATTGACATTTTTGACAGTAA
The DNA here is from genome assembly GCF_037325665.1 of Littorina saxatilis. Lineage (NCBI taxonomy): Eukaryota > Metazoa > Mollusca > Gastropoda > Littorinimorpha > Littorinidae > Littorina > Littorina saxatilis. The sequence continues at coordinate 6,807,976 of NC_090261.1, read as the reverse complement.
ATGTCTAGTCTTTTTATCAATATCATTTGTGTTTATGTTTGTAATCAACGTTTTGTTGTTGTTGTTTTGCGTTTTGTGTTTTTACCTCTTCATTGACAGAGCATATCAAAAACAGAACAAGAATTAAAGTACATATTCTGTGTTGCACTGTGTAAACACTGAAACATTATGGTTTTTGACTCACATGCGAAGCAAAAGTGAGTCTATGTACTCACCCGAGTCGTCCGTCCGTCCGTCCGTCCGTCCGTCCGTCCGGACGTCCGTCCGTCCGGCCGTCCGGAAAACTTTAACGTTGGATATTTCTTGGACACTATTCAGTCTATCAGTACCAAATTTGGCAAGATGGTGTATGATGACAAGGCCCCCAAAAACATACTTAGCATCTTGACCTTGCTTCAAGGTCAAGGTCGCAGGGGCCATAAATGTTGCCTAAAAAACAGCTATTTTTCACATTTTTCACATTTTCTCTGAAGTTTTTGAGATTGAATACCTCACCTATATATGATATATAGGGCAAAGTAAGCCCCATCTTTTGATACCAGTTTGGTTTACCTTGCTTCAAGGTCAAGGTCACAGGAGCTCTTCAAAGTTGGATTGTATACATATTTTGAAGTGACCTTGACCCTGAACTATGGAAGATAACTGTTTCAAACTTAAAAATTATGTGGGGCACATGTTATGCTTTCATCATGAGACACATTTGGTCACATATGATCAAGGTCAAGGTCACTTTGACCCTAATGAAATGTGACCAAAATAAGGTAGTGAACCACTAAAAGTGACCATATCTCATGGTAGAAAGAGCCAATAAGCACCATTGTACTTCCTATGTCTTGAATTAACAGCTTTGTGTTGCATGACCTTGACCTTGGGTCAAGGTCACATGTATTTTGGTAGGAAAAATGTGTAAAGCATGTGAGTCGTATGGGCTTTGCCCTTCTTGTTGTATTTGTTTTGTCTTAGATGTAATTTTACCTCGAAACTTGAACGCTGTTCCATTAATGCAGTTTACCAAAAGATTGTTATAAATGCATACCGACGTGCAACGCTGTAGACTTAATGCAGGGAAGGGGAAAACACTCTTCTAGCTGCTTCTAGCATATCCCCCCTCTGTAGCGCTAGGGGGCACGTACTAACACAGGACTGTTAAGTAGACCAATCAGTGACCTCTCAGATAGCGGCACTTACCATTCCTTTGTCTAACCAGAATCATGGTATCTGTAGTTGTGGAGTGTATCTCTCCGGTTTTGTCTCGTTGTATTTATCATCTCAATCGATTCCTTGTGTAACTGGGTAGTTTGTCATTCGTGTGAACCCTGTGTCCCAGATAAGCATAATTAATGTTTAACATTTCTCAATTTCTTTTTTTGCATTTTCAGATTTCAGCAAGTAATTATACTATAATTTAATCCATTGAATGTGATCCTCACAAACATGCATGATGTGCAAGAGGGCTATTGGTATACAATAACATGTATGAAGATGAAGCGTATAGAAATGTTTGATAAATGCTGCGTGTGCCCCACAGATCCCAGTACAGACGAGATGCCCAGGCTGCATACCAGCAGAAAATGCTTGCCGCCCATGCTGGTAGGGGAGAGTACCCCAAGATTCGAAACTTCAACCATGCAGAGAACAGCACCAACAGTGTCTACATGGACATTGAAGCTGCTGAGCGACTGTGAGTCTTGAGTGCTGCCGGGTTTATAAGTCTAGACTTTTGAGGGTGGAACTAATATAGCTTTACTTTTGATGGTAAAGCTAAATGAACTAGACCAAGAAAAACTTTAAAAAAATTGTATGCAACACTATATTGCTTCTGTTACTGCTGAAATGTAGTGGCCTACAAACTTTGCAAACAAACTCATACGTTGCATTTTGTTCAATAGTATTTTGAAGGCTTAGAACTTTTTCAATAATAATTTACTAAAAAGCTGTATCAGTTACTTGGCAAAATTCATTTAAGATTTATTTTACGCCTTTTGAGAACTGTACTAATTAGTTTTGAGAGAAATAATCATGTCTTATATTGAACTTTTTTTTTAAAATATGCATAGGTCGTGTGTGTCTGTGTGCGTGTTTGTGTTTGTGTATGTGTGTGCATACAGTGCACATGTATGCAAATTTGTAACATAGGATGGTGTAATGATTATGATAATGATACAGATTAGTAATGTACGTGACATCCATTTTAAGATATTTTTTTTGTAAATGGAGCAGGTATGTACATTTTTCTTTTATTTGTTTAATGTAAATATATATTTATTACCCTGAGCTATATGTTAACTTCCCATGTGTTGCCATATACCATAGAAATACTTGAAATACCGGCAAGCTTATTCGACCCTAACCCTTTTTACATTTAGTCAAGTTTTGACTAAATGTTTTAACGTAGAGGGGGAATCGAGACGAGGGTCGTGGTGTGTGTGTGTGTGTGTCTGTCTGTCTGTGCGTGTGTGTGTGTAGAGCGATTCAGACCAAACTACTGGACCGATCTTTATGAAATTTGACATGAGAGTTCCTGGGAATGATATCCCCGGACGTTTTTTTCTTTTTTTCGATAAATACCTTTGATGACGTCATATCCGGCTTTTTGTAAATGTTGAGGCGGCACTGTCACACCCTCATTTTTCAATCAAATTGATTGAAATTTTGGCCAAGCAATCTTCGACGAAGGCCGGACTTCGGTATTGTATTTCAGCTTGGTGGCTTAAAAATTAATTAATGACTTTGGTCATTAAAAATCTGAAAATTGTAAAACAAATAAAAAATTTTAAAACGATCGAAATTTACGTTCATCTTATTCTTCATCATTTTCTGATTCCAAAAACATATAAATATGTTATATTCGGATTATAAACAAGCTCTGAAAATTAAAAATATAAATTATTATTAAAATAAAATTTCCGAAATCGATTTAAAAACAATTTCATCTTATTCCTTGTCGGTTCCTGATTCCAAAAACATATAGATGTGATATGTTTGGATTAAAAACACGCTCAGAAAGTTAAAACGAAGAGAGGTACAGAAAAGCGTGCTATCCTTCTCAGCGCAACTACTACCCCGCTCTTCTTGTCAATTTCACTGCCTTTGCATCGAGCGGTGGACTGACGATGCTACGAGTATACGCTCTTGCTGTAAAAATGCAGTGAGTTCAGTTTCATTCTGTTAGTTGGACAGCTTGACTAAATGTTGTAATTTCGCCTTACGCGACTTGTTTTTCATTAATGTGGACAATTTAATTGCTGCTCCACTGGTTCCCCTCCCCTTGTATCCCCCTTGTATCCTGCAATGTAATACAGTCAAACCTGTCTGGTACAACCACCCTAGGGACTGAGAAAAATGGTCCTTATACATAATATACTAGCAGTTAGGCCCGGCTTCGCCCGGGAGTTTCTGATCAGCCAGCCAGACAAACTCACTTAGATCTACAACTCAGCTCCCTTCTCTCTCTCTCACACACAGACACACAGCTGCGCGCGCACACACACGCACGTACAGGTTTTAGTTGCGGTCTGATCAAAGCACGCATACGTAATGAGTGAGTCTAGAATCTTATTCCAATGTGGATAAGAAAAATGAAAGTGTGATCATACATTTGGATTTATAGGCAAGGCAAGTTTCTATTTCGTTCAACGTGTTTTCGTGATTTTTGGACCCCTTCTCACACACACTTTAGTTGCGGTCTGATCAAAGCACATGCGTCATGAGTGAGCGCGTCATACTTTATTGAACAGGGGAGAGAATTCTGTAAATTCACGTGAAGATCTCTCACTGAGGCGATTGTTTCGTAAACAGTGTCTAGAAAATATCAGAGGAAGACTGTATCATGTGTGATTATTGGGGAGGGGGGGGGGGGGGGGGGGGGTTGCGGGGTGTTGGGGGTGGGGGGGGGGAAGATAGCGGGTGGGGGGCAGCCCTTGAGAATGACACGGTATACTGGTTTGATGAGTTACCTCCCTTCCATGGGCGACAAAGCATGACTTACCTCCCTTGCACTATTATAGCCTGTACTCATTAATGGGGAGGGTCATTATGCGAGGAAGGAAACAATGAATCGAGAAACTAAAACCCAGGTGCACGTCTGTGGGTCCTAGCCACTATGCATGCACAATATCTCGTCCTTGCCTTTTGCCATCTCTGAGGTATGGGGACCACAGACAGACAAGACAGACAGACAGACACACACACGGCAGCGCAGCGGCGTCGGCAGCGGCGGTGGTGGTCAGGTGCACATCTTCACAGTCACAGGAGTGCACATGCACGACATCGTTTTCCTGCCCCCTCCCTTCTCGGAGCTTTGGCGATCACAGACAGACACACACACACACACACACACAGACAGACACTCTCTTTTATTTATATGTATAGATAGACAAGAGGTCATTATGGAAAGGTGAATATGCAAAAATGGTAAAGTTAAATGAACAAGACCAAGAAAAACGTCAACAAAATAATTTTTAAAAATTGTGTGCAACGTACACTTTAGCTTCTGTTACTGCTGAAATGAAGTGGCCAGTACACACCGTTGCAAACAAACTTGTCTGGGATCCTTTTGGGTGGTCATCATCAGATCAAGAGGTGGTTAAAAGGGCGGGTTTGACTGTACACGTACAGTGATTGAGTACTGATGTGCCTGCAGTAGCAGATTGTGTTAGTGATAATTACAGATTGTAGATCAGACACCCAACTTTGCAAATTGTAGAAGTGGGGTTCAAGATTATGAGATAATATGTTGGAGAGCTAATAATGATCCTTTCCCTTGCTTGGTGATTGCTGATCGATGCATGTATGTGCGTCTCTTCAAATCCCCATGATATTGTTTTGATGTGTGCCATATGTATATGTCTTTCCTTGTCAAAGGACAGTGCTTAAGAAACCCACCTGAGTTTTATGTTGCTTTTAGAAGGCGTGACTGTTATCTGAGCTACCTACAGACACAATTAAGTTGTTATTTTTTTATTTGACCCCCTGTGTTGCCGTTATGCAAACTGATGTATTTTCAAGAGTGATGTTATGTATGGCCTCATAAAACTCTCTGTGCTTTCATCCCTCATTTAGCCTCCAGTTGGATATTCAGTAACTTCTCAGCTGGGTGCCAACTTTTCATCCTTTTTTTTTTGCCTGTCAGTTTGGATATTTTGCAACTTTCATTCTGCAAGTCAACCATTTTCACAACTTTGGTTCATTCTGGAATGAGTTGGATATTTTTTGCATTCCGGCCTGTTGTGGTATGCAGTGCCAAAGCTACCGTTCCTGCCTGCTTTCAGTGGTTCATCTAGTGTGGGAAGTTTTCAGAACCTGTATTTCTAATTAACTTTCTGATCTTTCTGTCGCAAAAAACACACAGGAGGAAGCTGAAGTAAGTTGATCATATTCTGCAGATGCCACTTTCCTTTTCAGGGTTTTTTTCTGGGGGGGAGGGGGGGTTAGTGACGACTTGCAGCAGATTAAAAAAAACATGGACAACTCGTTTACCACAACTGGAGGTGATTGCAAATGAGTCATAATTCAATTTCAAGGACTGCAAATCAAGAGATTGTTGTATCTTGTTTATTTTTATCTAACATTTTTCTGGGAAAATCGTCATTCGACCCATTTCACACTATGACTAATTTAGCACTGAAGGTGTGTGCACCACTTTTTGTAAGGCACCCCAAACTGTGACCTGCCACGAGTAACAGCAACTCAGATGATCGAGGCACTAATTTCGCTTGAAAATAATCTACGCATGGTGTCATTTTGCATGCAGGTTATATTATAGCTTCGAAGTCTCAACTGTTGACCAATTGAGCTAGGAAACGTGAAGGTGCATGCTGTAACAAAATTTGTATTTGTTACTAACATTGATTATTAGTGTTGGTATGTCATACAATTGTGTTAATAGTTTTGCATGGTTTTTGTATATTACATAAAATATGCCCCGACTCTGAGCTAGGTACCATTTATCTGTCCAATCAGTAAATGTCCAACATATGCATGCTTGTCATGAATGCATGCATGCGAGACTCAGCGGTATCTTTTAAGTCTGAGATAAGATGGGTTGGTTACACCCATCGCAAGTCCTGTTTTTTTCCAACAATAATTTTTATAATTTTGTTGTTGTTGTAAATTGGAGTTTAATGCTTTTGAGTTGTGTGCAGGTATGGGGTGACGGGGAAGGTGGATGTTGCTGACTTGACGTGGGAGCAAAAAGAGCGAGTGCTTCGATTTTTGTTCGCTCGGATGAACGGTACCCCGCTGCCCCCTAGTGGCATGCCCAGGCAGCAGGCATTACCCCCCATTTCTGTCCCTATTGAGGAACACAGGTACGTCAGTGGTGCCATAGATTTTTCTCTCCAGTCACAGGAGTTCTTGAATGCCGAGTAAAATACTCGTCACTTTCAGGGCTGATCATGATGTGAAAACAAACATACACAAATGGATTGGTACAGTCTGATTTAAATTTATCATCCAGAAGATTGCATACAATTAGTAAGGTTCTATCTTCAGTATAAAATATAATGGGCTGTGAACTAAAAAAATGATGCTGAAATCAAACCTAATGAAATCAGCAATTCCATCAAGATGACCGAATCTTGATCTTCAGGGTCCTTAAAGGGGGATTGTGGCATCACCACCCCCCCCCCCCCCCTCCCCCAAGTCTGCATTCAGATGATTATGATTTTATTGTGATGACAGTGATGTTTACAGAGGTCTGAAAAGGGTATTGACAGACTGCTATCCTATATCATCTATATTCTTCACTTCAAGTGCACGTTGCTAACAGTTTGTCACACCTTTTGCAGGGAAAGGGAGGCAGAACCAGATGACAGCAGCACCTTCTTGACACAAGTGCGTATGGATGGGGCCATGCCAGCTTTTTCTGAGTCTGCGTCTGTCATGCCTCATATGCCTCAAGCGCAGGAATCGTAACAGATATTGAGGCTTGGAAGAAAGCATGAAGCGACCTAACTCTGTTGGGTTGAATGTGAAAGACACAGAGAGGCAGTGAGGAGCACCCATAATATAAGTCTTGGAGGATCAAAGGTAACTCTCATCAGGCTAATTGCCAAGCAGACTGCTGACTGAAGTGTGTGTAAAAGGTCAACACGTGTCCTACTACAGATTGATAATTTTGTTTAATAGAGACCTTATCCCTTTTTCAGTCAGGTTATCTGCAGTTGCTGATCTGTTCAACAACACTCGGTCCAAATTCTGACCAAGACAATTGCAGTTCTGCCATTTAGATTGTGTGTTAATAGCCATGTGTGTGACTAGCCATGTCTTTGAATCAAAACTTCATTTTGAGGAGACTGCATGTGCTTCAATGTAAAACTGGCAAACCAGTGAATCGGCTGTCAGAACATTGCTTATAGTAACAACCAAATCCTATGTGAAGGGAGAGAAGTGTTTATGCGTTGGTCAGCATCATGCAGCTTACTTCATGTCACTTGTTTGTTTGTTTGTTTGTTCGTTCATTGGCTGAAACTCCCACGGCTTTTACGTGTATGACCGTTTTTACCCCACCATTTAGGCAGCCATACGCCGCTTTCGGAGGAAGCATGCTGGGTATTTTCGTGTTTCTATAACCCACCGAACTCTGACATGGATTACAGAACCTTTTTCGTGCGCCGCACTTGGTCTTGTGCTTGCGTGTACACACGGGGGGTGTTCGGACACCGAGGAGAGTCTGCACACAAAGTTGACTCTGAGAAATAAATCTCTCGCCGAACGTGGGGACGAACTCACGCTGACAGCGGCCAAATGGATACAAATCCAGCGCGCTACCGACTGAGCTACATCCCCGCCCTACTTCATGTCACTGAATCCATGTCTTGACAGATGATCCTTCACGGTGCTTTTCTCTTGAAGGATCATTGACGTTAAGTTGGAGACTGCTGAGGCGAGGCTCAGAGTATACTTTTGCTTTCAAAGGCTGAGATGTTAAAGATAAATCTATCCCGCACAACGAGTTGTAAACGTGCAGTCGAGTAGGGTGACGGAGGTGAAGCATGAACTGTGCATGATCTTTTTCTAATCTTGGTTCAGTCTTTTTGTGCTCATTACACACCTGCTGTATTATGATTATACATGCAAACATGCGTGTGTGTCTTCGTACTGATTAATCACAATCAAGGTTTACACCGAGGAGTCATACTGTTTTCAGAAACATAGAAAATACATGTACTGTTGAATTTACACACACCCCCCCCCCCCCCCCCCCCCCTGCGGGTTAGGGGGAAGAATTTACCTGATGCTCCCCAGCTTGTCGTAAGAGACGACTAACGGATTCTGTTTCTCCTTTTACCCTTGTTAAGTGTTTCTTTCCCATCGCGATATCATATAACCTTGAACGGTTGAAAACGACGTTAAACACCAAATAAAGAAAGAAAGAATGAATTTACACCAAAAACAGGAGGATATTAAAGCAACGTAAATTTTGGGTCATGTTAACAGCTGTGCTTGATATCAATGCTGGAAGAAGTTTTTTCAATGTGCAGCTCCTAAAAACTGAATGGTAAAACAAAGGACAAGTGTCATACTTTTCTGTGCACTTGGTTTTTCAGTGACAAAGTTGTCCTCTTTGGAATATAAAAAAGTTTCATTGTACTTCATTTGTGAAATGAAAATCAGCGCCATCTAGTACATGTATACTTTTTCCTTTCAGACCTGTTGGTGTGGTTGGCACAGATTCCATAACCTTTTGTGAACTTTTTTTGTCCTGACCTTTTACATGTTACTTTTCCCACAGAATCCAAAAACCAGCATTCGCTCTCCTACCCTATTCTTTTTACTTTGGATAACATTCCTTTTTGGATTGAAATATTTATAAAGAAGACCATGAACAGCATTTTTGTGACTTCCCCCTTATACACATGTACTTTTTGTTCTGTGATAACATTATATTATAGATGTGCTTACCCATACCCACTGCACATTGGACTACACCAATTGAAGACCATTGGTGGTCTTTGCACACATTTTTTCAGATCTTCCTTATCCAGCCAAATTTTTAACCTGAATCAGCATTCCCTGAACTACCAATTGCATTGAGAATTTTGCCGACTCTGTGATATACTTGTTATGCTTCTAATTCTGTATACAGTGAGTCCCATCCTCACCCCCCCACCAGTTTGATTTTGCAAGCTTCCACCAGACGCTTCAATTTCCTTGTTGTTGTGAATTTGTTGAAAAATTACTGAAGTTGGTATTTTTATGGATAGTATTTGAAGGAAAAATAAACTTGTGAACAGCAGTTATCTCTGTAGTATGTGTGTGTGTGTGAGTGTGTGAGTGTGTGTGTGTGTGAGTGTGTGTGAGTGTGTGAGCATGCAAAACCCACCAACCGGGTTTATGTATATGTTCACACAGTACCAACTGGGGCTAAAAAAACAAGTGGGTTCCACATTTTGGAACCCAGTTGTTTTATTCTTGATTCGTAACAACCAGGTTCCAAACGACTCAGAAAACAAGTTTTAGCAAAAAATATTTTTTTTTTTTTTTTACGGAAAGAATGCCATATTCAAGATGATGACACTCTTTCCGTCAAAATTCCGTGCCCTATAGGCTACGAAATAGGTCAAATTTTATGCCTTTTTTAGTGTCAAATTCGTCCATGCCGGAGCGGATACTGCAGCCAGTGCGGTTGTAGTGCAAGCGCACTACAAAGACACTGCGCGCAGTGCCGTTGTAGTCCAAGTGCACTATCGGCTATGAACCCACTTGGTGGGTTTTGCGTGTATGTGTGTGTGTGTGTGTGTGTGGTCATGTATGATTGTATTCTAGAGCAAGCAAGCTAATATTCAAGATATCTGAAATTTGGGCTGCAACCAAACGACTAAAACCCTCATTCTGTAACAGCAACACGACAAATGATTTGACCTGCACTCACACAAGTTTCCTATGAACAAGTAAATGTTATGGGAATGATGCCTCAGCGAACTGGAAACAATTTGGACAAAATGCAGCTTATAAACACCTTAGATGTCAACACACACACACACACACCACATAAGACAACATACAAATCTCATTCTATGTATAATCTCGAAAGTTGAAAAAATATGTACTGACACCTACAAGTCACCAAAAACTGAACACCATTAACCACTATAAGTTTATAATGGAAAACAAAACATGAAAGTAAGAAAATGTTAATCTTCACATGTGAACATGCAAGGCGAACATTGAGCATGCGCTGAGGGTTCACATTTCAATCCTCCAAATCTATGCTACATGCAGTCAACAAAAATCTCAAAACCTTCCTGAAAGGATTCAAACAAAGAAAAAAATCAATCATGCACAACATCTACATACAATATAATTATTGTACTTTTGATTTCGTTTCACGTTCAAACTTTGTCATGCAATGTGTGCAAAGCCAAGAAAGTTGTAAGCTTAAGTAGAATACCACACACCTGTGAAAAATAGCCCCCAAAGACCAGTTTCAACTGGAAACGGAACATTTAAACAAAAACACACTGCCATTCATGTTAATCTTTGAATTATATATCATATGCTTCAATCTCCATCATGCATTCAACCTCTAAATTAGGCAAACACTGTCCAACAGATGACCCTGAGAAATGTTGCAGTTATGTTACATGAGCAATGCTTTGGAGCTACATGTACAACTTTTAAGTTGACATGCTTGGCAGGTCTATACACACACTTACACAAACACACACACACTAGCATGAATACACATACACTCACACATACTTCCGTGTACACACAATCTTGATCTCCCCTTCAACATGCACCGTTATCTTCACGTACAAATTCTTGCAAGTGGATACTGGCTTATTGTGCTGAAACACAACACAATTCTCACTAATATGTACAATTGACAGATGCCTTGAATTATGGAGGCATCAAAAGCAAACATCACAATGTCATTAAGAATGTAAAGCAACATAGTATGGCCACAACATGAAATGCCATTTTATCAAATTGTCTTTTCACCATATGTTAAAGACATCTACCATAACGTTAATTTTGGAGATCGTAACTTGTCATGTAAAATTCAAGACCTGTCAAGATGATGAAGTCACAGAGAAGCCACCCACCCCAGCCCTCCCATCGCCCCCCCCCCCCCCCCAAACCCCCATCCCAAGGCCAAACACTTAACTTTCCCACGGTTTCTCACAGCAGCAATCACTTCACATTAAAAATATAACAACAAATTCAATTGCTGTATTTGTGAACAATTCTAACATTCTAAAAAAATTTGAACAATTTCTTTGTACAAAAGAAAGCTTTTGTAATTTAAAAACAAACAAACTAGCTGCTGGCGAGACACAGCCTGTTAAAAAAAAAAAGAGACCCTTACTCACCTTTTTGTCAACATGATCAAGGATCTTTTTTGGTTTCTATTAACTGATGTGTTCTAAAAGAAAAGCACTGTCATGAATTAACAATTTTTTGAAGCTGCTCGAACCAACAGGGATTGAAACCTTTCAATAGAAGATTTTGGGAAATAACTCTGTCGGGTCTCTATGGGTTGTGGAAGAGTGAGCTTTTCTTGCAAAACCTCGTACAAACATTGGAGGGGCCAATCACTAGCGAGGAGAGCGTCGGAAACATGTGGAAACACCCCTCGCTAGTGACTGGCCCCTCCATTGTTTGTATGAGGTTTTGCAAGAAAAGGTCACTCTCAAACAACCCACACAAACCAGAGTTATTTCGGAGTTTGTCTATTTGCCAGAACACAAAACCAGTTTGCTACAAAGTCAGATATACAGATATGTGTTAAATTAGCACCAGGCTATTGTTAACAGCACATTTGTTCTGGTGTAAAAGATTCAGCTTACCATCTCAGTTGAGGACAGGCTTTTGCATGGAATAAGGCCATCCCTACACTTGAAAGCATGTACCCAAAATCATCAGCCTGGGCACTCTCCATGCAGAGTGCAACAGTTTTGAAGAACTTGTGTTTGTTTGTTTGCTTATCGCCCAGCCGACCACGAAGGGCCATATCAGGGCGGTGCTGCTTTGACATATAACGTTATGTTATATGAAGTCTTATATCGCGCGCGTATCTCCAAACTCGGACTCAAGGCGCAGGGATCTATTTATGCCGTGTGAGATGGAATTTTTCACACAATACATCACGCATTCACATCGACCAGCAGATCGCAGCCATTTCGACGCATATCCTACTTTTAACGGCCTATTATTCCAAGTCACACGGGTATTTTGGTGGACATTTTTATTTATCTATGCCTATACAATTTTTCCAGGAAAGACCCTTTTGTCAATCGTGGGATCTTTAACGTGCACACCCCAATGTAGTGTACACGAAGGGACCTCGGTTTTTCGTCTCATCCGAAAGACTAGCACTTGAACCCACCACCTAGGTTAGGAAAGGGGGGAGAAAATTGCTAACGCCCTGACCCAGGGTCGAACTCGCAACCTCTCGCTTCCGAGCGCAAGTGCGTTACCACTCGGCCACCCAGTCCTCACGTGCGCACAAGACAGAAGTCGCAGCACAGGCTTCATGTCTCACCCAGTCACATTATTCTGACACCGGACCAACCAGTCCTAGCACTAACCCCATAATGCCAGACGCCAGGCGGAGCAGCCACTAGATTGCCAATTTTAAAGTCTTAGGTATGACCCGGCCGGGGTTCGAACTCACGACCTCCCGATCACGGGGCGGACGCCTTACCACTAGGCCACCGTGCCGGTATTTTGAAGAATGAGAGGTTGCCACTAGAGAAAGTACCAAGACTGTTGAATGTTGGTATGTGTCCAAGTGGAGGGATTGTCTTTTCCCAAATAAAAGCCTGGCCAGACTCTGAGATGATGAGCAATCTGTCAGAGACCGAACGCGTACCTGGGCTCACCCCCTGTGCTATCCGCTCGAGCTTACGGAGCGGCATCACACTGGGATGGCTTTCACTCACGGCGCGGCGTACCGGCGTGGCTACTCTTTCCAGTATACGATCTTCGCTTTGGCCGGAGAACCCGGTTACTAACGAAGAATAAATACCTTGATCGTCAACAGGCACCCCACCAGAAGAGGCCTGAGGACGCAGAAGAGAGAGATCATCACTGCCATCAAAGGACGCATGCACGTCGGCGGACGTGACTGTGGCCGAAGGAGGACCACGCACCCTCCCCAGGGAACGAGAATCACCGACACCAGGCGGAAAAGACAGAAGTTCTGCCTTTGCAGACGAGAGCTCCGCTGAAAGCGACGAAATCTGAGCGCTCAGTGAGCGCAAAATAGCAGACACATCTTGCTTATCGCTAACTGAACTAGAACCAGGGGCAGCTGACAATGATTCAGAGGACAATTTAGGCATAGAGGGTGATTCAGGCAAATCAATAGTCACATCAAACGAAGATTTGGACAAGGGGTCCGCGACATTAACCACAGCATGGCTCGTAGAGGCCTTCGCTTTACGGGAATGACTTTTGACAGGAGAAGGCTCCGCCGCTGGCTTAGTGTTTTTCTTTCTACCACTATCCGACATGGTGAGGTGAAAAGTGTAAACAAACAACTCTAAGCTCTGGCAAAACCTAAGTCGAATTTCAATGAAAAATATCAAAAATGCTCACCCCAAACACATGCAGAGAGCAGAGGAACGTGCGAGTACCAAGGTGTGGGTCTGACACAAACCGCATCAGACAAAAAAACGGCTGGAAAGCCGGAGCGAAATCAGATACGTCCGTACCCACGGAACGCTGAAGAGAGTATGATTCAAAGATGGCGGCAAGGTCAGGAAGTCACGCGAGACTTCGTAATATTAAAGGGTCAAGGTCGCTCTTTTTTTAGGGTTACCTCCCCTTGTTACCAAGGTGACGATTCAGCGTCCTAGCACTAGACTGAAGTAAATTGCATTTATGTGAGTTGGGATAAGAATGTAATTTAATGACAGTGCCTTTACAATAGAATCACAAAATAAACAAACAAGAGCGGAATTCATACTGGCATCCATTGCACACTGGTCATGAGAATATAAGGCTAAATACTGCACACAAAATGGAGAACAAAGCAAAGATACAGAACGCACAGAAAAAAGTACCCGCATCAATATGAAGACCATGAGATATGTTAAGTACAACCGCTTTCTTCCACCCAAGCAACATATATACAATAATCTCTATAAATAACAAGAAATTCCTCCGAGGTAGGAAAAACATCCCCGTCTTTACCATTCTCACTGCCACCATCTGAGAAGGTTATTTCCCTTTGACCATTAATATGTCCCTCTATAAGTCCTTGTAGAATCTTAATCCACCAATAACTCCCTAACCGTGTGTTTGACTGGTCCCAATTTTTGTAAGGACTGTCTCAGGAATGTATAGAACCTGTTCACCAAGTTTGGTGACGATCGGTCCGTTCATTCTTGAGATCTATATGCGAACACAAACACACAAACACAAACACATCGACCGAAACCTATACACACCCCTATACCGGGGGTGTAATGAAGGAAGAGGGAAAGGGGTCAGGGTTTAAGAAAACAAAGACAAAAAGACTGCAGATTTTACAGAAAAAAAATGATGACAATGAATGTAACACTGCTTACATACTGTAGAAACTGAAGGGTCCATATTCACCCAAACCATACTTCAGATCTAAGCAACAAAACATTCTTGTGAAAAGACGTGGTTTTATTATAAATTTGTACTTCCTGAAAATGATTAAAAATATACAGGTAACAAATTCAGAGATTCACATTTGCATATGTTACTATTTCGTTGAATTTGACTGTGCAGATTAAATTCTCTGACACTGACAATCTTCTCCTTAACATGTACATACTTCTCATGCATTAGTAGGGATGGCCCATTAATTTACGTAGTTCTTCGCTTAGCAAAGAGCAGGCAAAAAGAAAATACAGACAAAATTCCAGAAAAAATGACCAGGTATCAGAATATTCAGGTAAATCACAAGAACCAACTTAAAAAAAAACCGGCTGTACAAAATAAATGGTAAAAGAGGTTGCACGTATTTCACGTCTGTGTGTATACAGTCTAACCAGCATACAACCATCTCAAGACAGGTGAGACTGGTGTCAGTAATTAAATAAACAAAAGAAAAATCCACGTCTGTATCGCATGAGCATGACTTTATTTTTTGGCTTTGGCTTAATACCATGCGCATCTGTTTTACTCCAAGCCTAACCCACCAGTTAAGCGCCCACTTTTCTGGAACTGAATTATGTTTTGATGCCGAAGACAAAGTTCCACATCCACTCTTTATCTACCTGAACTGAAAACTGTTGCACGTGAACATGCAAAAAAACAAAGAGTTAAGCAGCATGTTAAGTTTAATGTAGAAACGGAATCCATTGATAAGACTAGTAGTGATGACACATCTGAGGTGACGATGTGTGGCCCTAGCTGGTGTGTCAAACTCTTGGCTTGTATTCCAACTGGAAAATACATTAACACTGAATGGAATACCGGTTATTTCTGTAAAATCTGTATGGGGCTTATCAGCTGTATGTGACAAGATGTGACTAATTATAATTTTGTTTTAAAAGTAAGGGGTGTCAGGAAATGAGCTCTATCTGTAAACTATGGTCATAAATATGTAAAGGCGATTATGCACAACCCTGCCATGAAATGCCACAAAGGAGTGAAAAACAGGAAAAACTACCACAGGAAACATGTAATGGAATGCTGCGATATATTGAATGGCCGATATGGAGAAAAGAATCGCTGGAAAAAGTACAGTGCTACCTGCAATAAAAGGACACCAGACCAGCCGAAAATGTCCCTTAATCGCAGGTGGCCTGTCATGACAGGTACATTTGGGTCAGGTAAATTGACCAAGGGACAACAGGTGTCCTTTATTTGGAGGTGTCCCCACATAGGGAGGACCTCACCTTGCATGTAGCACTGCATGAAGCTGGACAAGATCGTACATGAAAAGGGGACTGGAAGGGGGGGGGGGGGGGGGGGGGGGGGGGGTCAAGGAGTCCATAGTACAGAGCATTTTCACAAGACAGTCAAGGCAGCCAGAAAAAAGAATTTGTAGCAGATTTGTGTGAGTGTGTGTCGGGGGAGGAGGGGGCTGTTCAGGGAAGGGCAGGGTGCTTCCTACACAATATTAAGATCACCGCAGGAAAATAGTACTAGCACAGTAGCAGGGGTTTGGATTTCCAGGTGGAAAACAAAGGCAGTGAAATGTCTGTTGGTTACAGATGATTGGAGGAGGAGTTATAGGCGGCCATAGACTAGGCGGACACTTTCTCACAGTAATTACAAGTTAATTGTATCACTGAACCACACACAGACACACACAGATGTACAAATGCTCACTCAGACACATGCTCACTCTCTCACATTCTCTCTTCAAGAAGTCCACAGCAAGATAAGAGTCCAAAGTTCCCAGATACCGGTGAGGCAGGAAGTACAACAGTGGAAATCACGAGGACAGTGTGGCGCAGGGGGAGGTACACAGGAAGACGTCAGCAGATCAGATGAGCGAGATGAGCAGCAGCGAGATGACTGAGCCCGACGCTAGTCCCAGCGTCATGCCGAAGGTCATCACCATTCCTGCTCCCTCCGCTTGGTCGAGCTCCACGTTGCTAAAACAAGCCAAACTTGATACTGAAATCAACATATCGCTGAAACAAGACAAACTTGACACTTGAAATCCATATATTGCTGGAACAAGTCAAACTTGACACTTGAAATCAATTTATCGCTGAAACAACACAAACTTGACACTGAAATCAACATATCGCTGAAACAAGACAAACTTGACACTTGAAATCCATATATTGCTGGAACAAGTCAAACTTGACACTTGAAATCAATTTATCGCTGAAACAACACAAACTTGACACTGAAATCAACATATCGCTGAAACAAGACAAACTTGACACTTGAAATCAACATATCGCTGAAACAAGACAAACTTGACACTTGAAATCAACATATCGCTGAAACAAGACAAAATGCACTGACATAAACACATTGCTGAAACAAGTTACATTTTCCCATGTGACATTCTGGACAGTCACTATCTTTCTTTCTTTATTTGGTGTTTAACGTCGTTTTCAACCACGAAGGTTATATCGCGACGGGGAAAGGGGGGAGATGGGATAGAGCCACTTGTCAATTGTTTCTTGTTCACAAAAGCACTAATCAAAAACTTGCTCCAGGGGCTTGCAACGTAGTACAATATATTACCTTACTGGGAGAATGCAAGTTTCCAGTACAAAGGACTTAACATTTCTTACATACTACTTGACTAAAATCTTTACAAAAATTGACTATATTCTATACAAGAAACACTTAACAAGGGTAAAAGGAGAAACAGAATCCGTTAGTCGCCTCTTACGACATGCTGGGGAGCATCGGGTAACCCGCGGGGGGATGGACAGTCCCTAGCGAGGGGTTTGTGTGAAACAAGTGGATAAGGAGCACACGTGGAAAGCTTGTCTCAGTAAAAGCAAGAATATTCACTCTTTTATAACCTATACAAACCCGACAGTTGTTTTTTTAACATTGTCTTTTAGACTAGACAGTAACAGCATTCAATATTCATGGAATCAGAAGAATATTTTCGAGGTCAAAAACAACAGCAAAAAAAAATAAACCAAGAAACCCCCCCCCCAAAAAAATCATGTGAACGTGAAAAATCATAAATACAATGGAACCTGTCTGTAACAAACAACAACTAGAGGGACCGACCACATGTGGGCATTCAAGATGGGTGGTCACCATGGAATGGTTTATTTTATTTAAAAAAAGACAAAAGTAAGGGGTCCTTGCCCAGGGGCGGATCACATCATTTTTAACGGGGGGTTTCCAAATTTCTTTTTGGGACAGATCGACGACGCGAAGCGTTTAGTTGAGGGCGCATGGCGGAACATGACGTGAGAGAGCGAGAGAAAAAGACAGATTTTAATTGTGTGACAGAATGAATTAAAGAATTGATAAGCGTTCAACACGGTGTGAGCTACCTTGTTTGACAGAGAGAGGCTGAAGGTGGTATAAGTGTATTGCTGACTGCATGGGGGGATTTAAGGGGGGAACAGAAAATATTCTTGCATCAACACAAACACAACGCCAGGTCACAGACAAACAGTAACACAGCTAAGAAACATTTGGTACAACTCCCCAGGCAGCCCCGGTTATAATCAAATCTGCCCCACTGAGTGTGCCGATGTAGCCGTTAGACAGGCCGAGAGTTATGTTGAGCGTCTGTATTACTGCTTAGCTAGTGAAACGAATGACTCACTTTGGTCCAAACAGCATACTGAGTGTGCCGATTTAGCTATTAGACAGGCGGAGAGCTACGTTGAGCGTCTGTATTACTACTTAGCTAGTGAAATGAATGACTCAGACCTGGGGACCCCTGTTTTGCACTTGGAGCATTCTCAAAGAAACATGGCATATTTTTTAAAAAATGAATGTACTCCGCACAGCGTTCAAACATCCAAAATACTGGATTGGCTTCGAGATGTTAGAAAAATAGTCTAGGAATTTTGTTGATCGTATTTTTTTCCACCGACCGTACTGATCGTATTTTAGACAATCAAGCGTACAAAATACGACAAAATCGTATGGGTTCCCAGGTCAGATTACTATTTAGCTGGTGAAATGAATTACTCACTTTGGTCCATACAGCATACTGAGTGTGCCGATGTAGCCGTTAGACAGGCCAAGAGCTATGTTGAGCACGATGGGCCACACATCGTCAGCCAGCTCCACCGGCAGGTACTTCCTCTTGTCCGGGTGAATGTTGCACATCATGAACAGCGGCAGGAAGCCAATGCGAAGCAATGCGCAGAATATCAACCAGCCTCCCTGCCCATTCCGTGGCTGAAAAACGTAACAATAGCAATTGGTAAATCAAGCAATTAATCTGTGAATCAACCTGGATTCTTCTGAAGTGTAAGAAAAGGGTCTATTGGTGTGTGTGTTTGTGTTTGTGTGTGTGTGTGTGTGTTTGTGCATGTGCATGAGTGAGTGTGTGTGTGTGTGTGTGTGTATGTGTGTGTGCGTGTGTGTGTGTCTGCATGCCTGTGTGTGTGTGTGTGTGTGTGTGTGTGTGTGTGTGTGTGTGTGTGTGTGTGTGTGTGTGTGTGTGTGTGTGTGTGTGTGTGTGTGTGTGTGTGTGTGTGTGTGTGTGTGTGTGATGTGTGTTCATGCATGCGTGCGTGATCGTCAGCAAACCTCAGACTATGAGAGACACAACTGTCAAATACTGAAGAAGAAGAAGAAGAAGAAGAAGAAGAAGAAGAAGAAGAAGAAGAAGAAGAAGAAGAAGAAGAAGAAGAAGAAGAAGAAGAAGAAGAAGAAGAAGAAGAAGAAGAAGAAGAAGAAGATGGTCACAAAATCAACGTTGCTCCTTTAAAACAGCACAGCAGATGTTACAAAGCTTTAGCAAGAACATTCTCAAAATTCATGTGCTGTTTCCTGAGTACAGACTGACTTTTTTTAATGAGTTCCGTGTACTTTCCAAGCGCATGTGCTCTGTGCACACATGTAACACTAGCGTATCACAGTAAAGTGTGAGGTTACACTAAAGGTACCCTGTACATAAAGACCTCTGTCAGCTGGTCGCTTGAGTGATTGTGGTGAACAGAAACAGCAAGCAAAACTGCAAGACCTACCAGTTTTATCCAAGACGTGGCTGATCTTCCAATGAAGTCACAGATGTTGAAGATGAAAAAGCACACCACAGGAGTGAAGTACGTTGCTGCAAATAATAAGTTGTCATCATCATCATCATCATCATCATCATCAATCATCAATCATCATCATAATATCACTTTACCAAATTCAATTTCAATGTTCAAAGTGATAAGGGCTATTGTGTGTACAAACTTGTTTTCAAAACATTTGACCCCTGCACATAGCGCACTCAGGCTGTTCATATTTGGTATATGACCACGTGGAGGGATGGTCTTATCCCATGTAAAAACCTGGCCAGATCATCATCATCATCATCACCCATCACCATCAGCATCATCATCATCATTACATCATTACTGAGACGTTGAGGTGAACTGTTTTCACGAGGCGGAGTGGACCTTTAAGATGCTGACCGCTTACCTGTCCAGGGGTCCCCAGGCTTGTAGTGACTGGACTTGATGAGGGACACAATGGCCGGGAAACAGGCTAGCGTCACGAAGAAGACCAAGGACACAGACATAAAATATGGCCAGATCTGAAGACAGAATCAAGAAATTTTGCCTTGAAACCTGTCTCAAAAAGAGTTCGTGCTTGCAGAAAAAGCACCCCAGTGTTTGTGGTCGTAAACATATGTAAGAGAATGCTTGAACTATGAAGAATAGATAGAAATGTACAGTGAATAACCATAAAGAGGGTGTACACTTTTGGAAGAAATAAGTGTGAATAGATTGTGTCCAACAGAAGAATTTTTTTTTTAAATGAGCACATGCTAAACCAATATACTTTAAGTAACTGACGCTAACAGTGAATTAGTTTCAAGCACAATAATATAATATATGACCCACTCCGTTATTTCAGCTAAAATCTCTCTCGTTCACTCTCTCAGCCTGGATGTTACTTACTTTTCTTAAAATCGAGGTGAAGTACGTTGTTTTGCTCTGAAGTTCCCGGGAATGGGGAATTTCTACATTCACTTCATAGACATCTTTATCTACGTCATCTGCAAGAGACATTTGAACGTGGTCATTCATTCACTGATAAACAAACTCGGACAACTGCATGAATAACACTCACACTACAAAAGTGCTGCAGTTACAAAACAATGTGCATTAATTACAGCAACCAAAGACTATACAAGCTGGCGGGGATATAGCTCAGTTGGTAGCGCGCTGGATTTGTATTCAGTTGGCCGCTGTCAGCGTGAGTTCGATCCCAGGTTCGGCGGAAATTTATTTCAGAGTCAACTTTGTGTGCAGACTCTCTTCGGTGTCCGAACTTCCCCCCGTGTACACTACATTGGGTGTGCACGTTAAAGATCCCACGATTGACAAAAGGGTCTTTCCTGGCAAAAATTGCTTAGGCACAGTTAGTAATTGTCTACCTATACCCGTGTGACTTGGAATAATAGGCCGTGAAAGGTAAATATGCGCCGAAATGGCTGCAATTACTGGCCGTATAAAATTTCATCTCACACGGCATCACTGCAGAGCGCCTAGAACTGTACCCACGGAATATGCGCGATATAAGCGTCATTGATTGATTGATTGAAGAAGAAATCAGCATCAGTAAAGCAAAAATAAACACTGTGCTAAGCATGAACTTCAGATACAGATAAAACTATTCAAGCTTGTATCAAATTCAAAGACAACAGCTTTAATGCTCTCACAGGCATGTGCTTCTGAATCTCTCTGAGTACGTTCTACACAAGAGAAGAAGCAAGCCACTTTTGTACAAGCCCCTGTGGTTAACACAAGAACAATAAAACAACACCAAGCTGATATCTAAAAGTAACGCCATTACTTTACATGGGAAAACTGCCTCCAAAAAAATAAGCAAAACAAAACAAAACCACGAAAATACCACAGATATATACACACAAAATATGACTCAAAACGGGCTGCATGCCTTGTTTGATTTCTATAGCTTGATAGCTAAAATAATTAATTAAATACTTGATATTATATACTGTACACAGAAGGGCAGCTAGTACACAGGAACATGTTTTAAATGCAAGTTTCTATATGTCCTTTCCAAATCAATTTTTTTTGTTTTTTGTTCAGTTTTCTTTTTTCGATTCTTTCTGTTGTGTTTTAAAATCAAGGCTGAGGTGCTTTACTGATGTAAACAAGAATAGCACATTGAAAATCATTATCATGCACTGTTTAAAAGATAAAGCATGCCTTTTTTCATGTTGTGAGCTGGGTGAAGGTTCTGGTTTGACCCTAATTGCTGTTTTAAATCAGCGAGAGCATGAAATTACTCTAAGCATGAAATTGATTTTCAACGGGCCAGTGTAACTCCAAGACCTTCTGAGTATAATGAACCTCCCACGAAGAACTTAGCAGGCCTACATTTGAACGCACACATACAAATTCAGTCAAAATGTTAACAACTCTGCTTGACTGGCTTCGTTGCTATGCAACCTTACTGTACTAAAAGAAATCCCTTCTCGTGCGCACACATGTGCGTGTCCTTTCGTCACAGCGTCTGTATGTGAATGTGCGTGTCCTTGTGTCACAGCGTCTGTATGTGAATGTGTGTGTCCTTGTGTCACAGCGTCTGTATGTGAATGTGCGTGTCCTTGTGTCACAGCGTCTGTATGTGAATGTGTGTGTCCTTGTGTCACAGCGTCTGTATGTGAATGTGTGTGTCCTTGTGTCACAGCGTCTGTATGTGAATGTGTGTGTCCTTGTGTCACAGCGTCTGTATGTGAATGTGTGTGTCCTTGTGTCACAGCGTCTGTATGTGAATGTGTGTGTCCTTGTGTCACAGCGTCTGTATGTGAATGTGTGTGTCGTCGTGTCACAGCGTCTGTATGTGAATGTGTGTGTCCTTGTGTCACAGCGTCTGTATGTGAATGTGTGTGTCCTTGTGTCACAGCGTCTGTATGTGAATGTGTGTGTCCTTGTGTCACAGCGTCTGTATGTGAATGTGCGTGTCCTTGTGTCACAGCGTCTGTATGTGAATGTGTGTGTCCTTGTGTCACAGCGTCTGTATGTGAATGTGTGTGTCCTTGTGTCACAGCGTCTGTATGTGAATGTGTGTGTCCTTGTGTCACAGCGTCTGTATGTGAATGTGCGTGTCCTTGTGTCACAGCGTCTGTATGTGAATGTGTGTGTCCTTGTGTCACAGCGTCTGTATGTGAATGTGTGTGTCCTTGTGTCACAGCGTCTGTATGTGAATGTGTGTGTCCTTGTGTCACAGCGTCTGTATGTGAATGTGTGTGTCCTTGTGTCACAGCGTCTGTATGTGTATGTGAATGTGCGTGTCCTTGTGTCACAGCGTCTGTATGTGAATGTGTGTGTCCTTGTGTCACAGCGTCTGTATGTGAATGTGCGTGTCCTTTCGTCACAGCGTCTGTATGTGAATGTGTGTGTGTGCGTGCATACGTGCCATTTTTGTTTTTTAAATAAAAATCTTACAAATTCCAAAAGAAAACAGCTTTCTTGCAACTTAATACGCTTAAATTCCAAAAGAAAACAGCTTTCCTGCAAAGTAATACACTTAAATTCCAAAAGAAAGCAGCTTTTCTGCAACTAATACGCTTACAAAGACAGGACAAAAGTACCTGCTTATAACACGCACAGAATATGTGAATAATATCATAAGTAAAGGTAAGAAATTGCCCTTGGCACAAGTGATTGTCACCATACCTGCGTTGATATGCTGTACCTCTCTGCGTGAGACTCGTGCTAGCAACGCAAGTGTAAGGCAGCAGAAATGGGTGGGAGAAAACAAAAGAAACAAAACCATGATTTACAAGTCACCTCTTACAACATACGCCAAGCAGCCGTACATGTGATTCTCAAAACTCTTGGTTGTAGCAGCATTTTGTTTTCATGATTACTTACTGTCACAGTTGTCGAGTGAAACAAATTGTTTCAACTCACGCATCTACTTAAGAAATTCTCTGCCCAAAACATTTTCTGCAGTGATCAAGATTTTATTAACAAATACAGCATGGTTTTCTCCACCACCTCGTACTTTACAAACCGTACATTAGGCTCATAATAAATTGCTTTTGAAATTGTCCAAGGATGAAATGGAGGCTTAAGCTGCTTGGAGTACACACAAACCCAATTATTTTGAGATCACAGGTACATGTACACTTGGAAAGCACTGAAGTTATTTTACAAAACCAAAACAAGCACAGAAGGGAATGGACACAGGGTCCAGCGAAATTAAAATCAGAGCACAAATCAACCAGGCTTAACCATGCTGGGTGAAGATAAGGCAGAACAAGGATATTAATTTCATGACGCGAGTCATTTTCATGCATGACTGTCAATTCATGAGACTATCTCAATTTGCATGGTGCATCAAAACTACAGTGGATATAATAATATTATTATAATAAAGATGTTGACATTTCATCCCAACATGAACAATCAGGGATAGTGTGGCCCTATTATGTTCCCCCGGAAATCCAGAGGCATATGTCAAAGTAAGTCATTTTATCACATTAAAATTCCTGCCTTTAGATCTAAACAACACAGAACACTTCTTCTACTACCATCACCATATGTTCTAAGTTTTTAACAACTGCTGATGAAATGCCTTTCCTTACTATGAAAGTTACACTTAAAACTAAATCCGCTGTTACACAACTGTTTAGCAAAATTCAGAGGTTTCCAGTTCGTAAGAGTGCAGAAATGACAATTAATTCGGAAAGAGTGAAACAACGTTACATTACAACTTACCAATTCCTTTGGATAACACTATAAAGCTTAATAAAAGCAGAATAAATTAGCTTATTTAGTGTGGTACATGTATTATTTCGATTAATCAGAAGATATGTGTGACATCATATAAGCTTCTTCAGTAATGTGATTTAGTAACTCATCAAGAAACAAAGTTACAAAGCTGCATGTACACCTATATATCTTCAAGCAGCATCCTCCTGTACAGGTATTTACATTGCATCAAAGTGCTGACAAAACACTTTCTGTTTGCGTAGATGCTTCCCTTTGATTATACAGTGAAACCCCCTTTTAAAACAAATCTGAGAAAATTAAGTCTTAAAAGGGATGGAGTCTTATGGGGGTCAATTCACTGAGGTTATGATCGAACTAAAAGTCTGAGAAAACAGGGTCTTAAAAAGGGTGTTGCACTGTATAAGTTCAACTGAGAATGTCTGACACATACGAATACAACATTAATTTCAAGCACAAAGAAATAATATGAATGAGTTGGGTGACCCAACCAATGTGAACATTTAACATAAACAAGTCAAAGGGTTGGGCGGAAGAGGGATCTATAAGGCCCGAAACCATAAAACAGCTTAGGAAGGTTCTTGGAATTGCGCATGCAACCTGAACAACTCTACCAGACCCCAGTACTTGACACTGACTATAACTGTAAGTGTAATCTTCTATTCTGAGAACCAATTAAGCCTGTGGGAAAAAGGACCCACAGTATGCATAACCATTCTCAAATAGAACAATTAAGCAGAACTGCAATGCCTTTGGCACGTCAGTCATTCACCTGCCAAGGCACTGCATACCAAAAGCGACGCACAAATTGGACAAGGAGAGTGAGAGAGAGAGAGAGAGAGCGAGACAGAGACAGAGACAGAGAGAAAGAGAGAGAGAGAGAGAGAGAGAGAGAGAGAGTGACTGAGCAAGAGAGAGAGAGAGAGAGAGAGAACGACTGAGCAAAAGAGATGCAAGAGAGATAACAAGAGAGATAAAAGAGAGAGAGAGAGAGAGAGAGAGAGAGAAGAGAGAGAGAGAGAGAGAGAGAGAGAGAGAGAGAGAGAGAGAGAGAGAGAGATCCCAAACATTAATACACACCCCAAAAAGGAAGAGAGAGAGAAAGAGACCAAACAGAGAGAAAGAGCTAATGAGAGAGAGAGAGAGAGACTGAGAGAGAGAGAGAGAGAGAGAGAGAGAGAGAGAGAGAAGAGAGAGAGAGAGAGAGAGAGAGAGAGAGAATGAAAAAGAGAGAGAGAGAGCGAGAGAGACAATGAGAGAGAAAGAGAGAGTGAGAGTGAGAGTGAGAGACAGAGAGAGACATAGATAGAGACACACACATGGCCGGCCCAGCTGGCTTTGGAGGAGCAAGCATTCGATGCTTGAGGCAGCTCACACATCTCCAAGACTTTGAGATTGAAGACTCTGTCTTGCTATCTGATGCTGCAGATCTCCCTGAGGCAGCGCACAACAACACAGTAGGGAGGTCAGTGCCACTGCTATGTAGACAGCAGTCTTGGTGCCCAGTCTAATGTCGTGATCCTGCCACAGTCTCATGTGAAGTCTGCGGAAGGCTGAGCTGGCCTTGGCGATGCGCTGATGATTTCAGCAGCAAGAGCAGTCGGTGCTGATTGTGCTGCCGAGGTTAAAGAACTTGTCCAAGGACTTGATATCTGCGATGTCAATAGTAATGGAGGTTATGGAGCACCCTGAAACGATGGTTCTGCTTGGAACATGACTCAATCTTGCCAAGGCTACCTTGAGTCCAAAGCGCTTGTACTTGCAGGCAGTTGATTTGTCCATAAATGAGCTGCATGTTTTCATGGGAGTGAGCGGCACGGACGCAGTTATCGGTGAATAGAAACTCCTGGAGTTTACAAATACATTTAAAACAAATGCTTCTTTCAATGTTTTCTGACAAAAAAAATGTAATCATGTGTCAAAATAACGGATTGGCTTTGGGATGCGCTTGTGAAGAAAAGAAGTCTTGGAATTTTTCTCGTCGTATCTTTTTCCCACTGAACGTACTGATCGTATTCGAGACAATCATCCGTACAAAATACGGCGAAATCGTATGGGTTCCCAGGTCTGAGGAGGGTCTCGAACACTTTTGACTTGGCTTGTAGCCGGCGCATGTTGATCAGCTTGTTGTCTGTCCTGAACTGTATGTACACGCCAAGGTCACCAAGGTCACATTCTGTAAAGGCGTCGATCACAATGGATGCAGAGAGGATAGAAAAGAGTGTTGGGGCAAGGACGTTACCTTTTTATTGTTTTGCTCGCAGCACTTTTCCTGTAGCTGCCTTACTGCGAAGACCATGTCGCTAGTCCCTCTGCCTGATCAAAAGCCGCACTGATGATGCAGGTAAAGACTTTCCCTGCGATGCCAAGGAGTGATATGCTGCTGTGGTTATTACAGGATGTTTTATCACGTTTCCTCCTGTAGAGGTTTACGATTGACATGTCCTTAAAGTCATGCGAGACCTCAGTCCTGTCTGCAAAATGGACTGAAACAGGGCGGTCAGTCTCTCTGTCGCACCTTTCACTCAACTGACGCATTCATCCCTTAATTTCAGAGCATGTTAAGTTGCAACAAAAACATGGCAACTTTTCTTGCCATTTTGGTGTAGGGATTTTTGAAAAAGTTTTTAAAGACTGTTAATCTCTTTACGCTTGACATTACAATATGTACTTTAAGTGGAGGACTGAATAGAGCAGCCATGCAAACAAAATAATGCGTTTCGTCGCAAGGGTGTTTGGAAAAAAAGGCCAATTTTTTGAGTCAGCAGCAGTATAGCGGAATCTAATGAAAGTGTCTCTAATTTTTGTTACGGTGATTTCATTTAGGTATTTCTCAAGACTGTTTGGCTTTAAACCCTGAGTATGTACTGTATCTGTCACTGCTGCCATTCTTGGCATGCCATTCATTATTATCATGAGTTATCATTTTCCGTTTCAATGCGGCAAGGAATGCAGCTTCATTTGCGACTCCTCCGTCTGTCCATACATCCTCAAATCCGTGTAAATCCAGACATGTTTTAATACAGCTCACCAAATCATTCTCAGTGTACTTTTTGTATAGGGGGTGGGAATTTGTCTGATGGTTGACGGGCAGAGTGGCCGAGTGGATAAGACATCGGCTTCCTATGCAGAAGGTCTCAGGTTCGAATCCCAGCTACTCCTGGTGGGTTGGTAGTGGAGATTATACCGATCTCCCAGGTCAACTTATGTGCAGACCTGCTAGTGCCTTATCCCCCTTTGTGTGTACACACATGCACAAGACCAAGTGCGCAAGGAACAGATCCTGAATCCGTGTCAGAGTTCGGTGGGTTATAGAAACACAAAAATACCCAGCATGCTTCCCACGAAAGCAGCGTATGGCTGCCCAAATGGCAGGGTAAAAACGGCCATATACGTAAAAAACCAACTCGTGCAAACACATGAGTGAACGTGGAAGTTTCAGCCCATGAACGAAGAAAAAGAGAAGATGTCTGATGTTTAACATGCAGTATGAGACCCACCTTTCCCCATGTCCTTTTCAGGAGGGCTTTTCAGTGCTGCAGCGAATGATTCCTTTGCAGGGTCTATTTCACCCTTGGGTTGTTGTGGTCCTGCTGCCGCATCCCCCTGAGGATTCCTGCTTGAGACGTCAGACATTTGCTCTCCTTCAGATGATGAGAGTTGACCGATTGCTAACAGGTTGCTTGGATCTCCACCTTGGATTGCTGCAGGTGGTGATTTCTCTGCATCGCTTACTGGCGTGTGCTGCTTGCAGGGGGTGTTCACCTCGCTGCCGTGACCGGGTGACACTGTGGCTTCCGCTGTTGCAATCATTTGCATACTCTTTGTGGAGCACTGGCTGGGGGGAGTGTTCGGTCCGCTGTTCTGCTCAGTTGGGGATACCCCACCTCCATCTTGTGCTATCCATGCTGAATGCTGGCTGAGACTGATGTACGGGCAGGCCGGGGCCAGTGGCAGCACTGCAGTACTCCCTATAAGCACTCCCTGTTGAATGCCAGAGAGAGAGAGAGAGAGAGAGAGAGAGAGAGAGAGAGAGAGAGAGAGTGAGAGAGGGGGGGGGGGGGGAAGAGTGGGAGAAAGACATGCAGAGCAAGATAGAGAGAGAGACACACACAGACAGAGATGCAAAGCTAGAAAGAGAGACTGAGAGAAAGATGCATTAAGAGAGAGAGAGAGAGACAGAGAGAGAGACAGAGAGAGAGAGAGAGAGAGAGAGAGAGAGAGAAAGAGAGAGGGGGAAAGAGTGAGAGAGAGAAAGAGAGAGAGTGAGAGACAGAGATGCACAGCTAGAAATAGAAAGAGAGACTAAGAGAGAGATGCAGAGAGTGAGAGTGAGACGGGGGGAGAGAGAGAGAGTGAGAGAGAGAGAGAGAGAGAGAGAGAGAGAGAGAGTGAGACTGGGAGAGAGATGCATAGAGAGAGCTAGAGAGAGAGAGACAAAGATGCAGTGCTAGAGAGAGAGAGAGAGAGAGAGAGAGAGAGAGAGAGAGAGAGAGAGAGAGAGAGAGAGAGAGAGAGAGAGAGACAAAGATGCAGAGCTAGAGAGAGAGAGAGAGAGAGAAGAGAGAGAGAGAGAGAGAGAGAGACAAAGATGCAGAGCTAGAGAGAGAGAGAGAGAGAGAAAGAGAGAGAGAGAGAGAGAGAGAGAGAGAGCGAGAGAGAGAGAGACAGACAGACAGCGAGAGAGAGAGACAGACAGAGAGAGAGAGCAAGATCCCCAAAAGAAATAGAACCCAGGTGAGAGAGGGAATGACGTCAGGATGCATTCACGGCAAAACATCTTGACGTCTATTTGCGCAATGCATTTGCAGTAGATTTGGAATCTGAGCTACTGTACCCAACCACAGAGGCTTTGGGTAGTGTTTGACAAAAAAAAATCGAATATTTGGTCAACACTCACCGTGCTAAAGTTAATATGCTCCCTATTTTTGTGTGAACTTCCACCCCAAACTGTAGCCTCAGTTTGGCAACAAAGAATGCTTCCTTATAATGTATCTCGGCAAGAACATCAGTTCAGTCAGATTCTGTTGTCTATGTGCGATACCTCGATCACCAGCTTTGCTGGGATAATGAATAGGCTGAGCAAGCAACCCCCCCCCCCCCCCCCCCAATAAACAAACAAGAAGAGCAAACGCTCGATCGAGTCACTTTCGCAGTTCTGAATATTATATGAGGCATCAGATGGACAGGAAGAAATTGCTATTCACAACACAATGAGTCACGTTCACATAAAATTTGAGCCCGGTCACTTTTATAGTTTCCGAGAAAAGCCCAACGTTAAGTTGTGTGTTGCCGAACAGAAAAGGCTAGTTATCTCCCTTGTTTTTCTGATAACGTTCGTAAAAGGCTACAGATGTAAATACTTTGATGTAAAGAATAATCCTACAAAGTTTCAATCACATCCGATGAACTTTGTCAAAGATATAAAATGTCTAATTTTTCCTTTGACGCTGACCTGTGACCTTGAAAAAGGTCAAAGGTCAACGAAACCATCGTTAAAGTGTAGAGGTCATTGGAGGTCACGACTAAACAAAATATGAGCCCGATCGCTTTGATAGTTTCCGAGAAAAGTCCAACGTTAAGGTGGTGTCTACGGACGGCCGGCCGGACAGACTAACACTGACCGATTACATAGAGTCACTTTTTCTCAAGTGACTCAAAAATAAAAAAAAATAAGCTGAGTAAACTAATACTAAGTAAAAAGATAAATATGCGGAGCAAATTAACACTAGGTACGGTGATAAACAAAAGCGATCTACACAATCTACTTGTGCACAGAGGCAGCCTGACATTTGTCATTTAAACAAAATCATATAGAAGATGATACAGATATCTATCGAAACAGGACAGCAGAAAGTAAGTTATGAAGACACCACCACCTACCTTGATTGGACATGAAAAATCTGGAGTATTTCTGGTAAAAAAATGAAATAAATAACCTGAATTAACATTCAAATGAGACAAATTCACAGCAAGACTTTCTTTCACACAACCATAACATAAAAAATCAGTCCAAATACAAATTTCTTTACAATTAAATACATAGAGATATACTAACAATTATGGGTCTCAAATTATGTCATTCTATCAAAATCTCACAAAAAAATCAGCAGAATTAAGAAAAACATACATTTTCAATCCCTTCATTCAAATAAATCATGAGTTCTGCCTTCTTCACCTTCTGGGCAATATTCTAACCTATTGTTTTAGGGCGCAGTGGCGTGGTGGTAAGACGTCGGCCTCCTAATCGGGAGGTCGTGAGTTTGAATCTCGGTCGCTGCCGCCTGGTGGGTTAAGAGTGGAGATTTTTCCGATCTCCCAGGTCAACTTATGTGCAGACCTGCTAGTGACTTAACCCCCTTCGTGTGTACACGCAAGCACAAGACCAAGTGCGCACGGAAAAGATCCTGTAATCCATGTCAGAGTTCGGTGGGTTATAGAAACACAAAAATACCCAGCATGCCTCCCCCGAAATCGGCGTATGCTGCCCGAATGGCGGGGGAAAAACGGTCATACACGTAAAAATCCACTCGTGCACATGAGTGAACGTGGGAGTCTAAGCCCATGAACAAAGAAGAAGAAGGGAAAAAATCAAGAACACAAAAAAATTTGTCAAAACTTGACTAAACGTAAAAATAAAAAATAACTGTTCTTTTCAAGTCAACATACTCATACACACGCCCTTAACTCAAAGGCAATTTTCTAACCTATGGTTTCAGAAGAAAAAAAATCAAGAACACATTATATGCTTGAGTATGTAATCATCCATGCATTGTTCTTGTCGTGATTAAAATTGAATAAAGTTCTGTTTAAACCAACACAAAAAAAGTACTCATACACACACTCTGAACTCACTGTATTCCTACCCCTTGAGTGCTAACAAGACCTAACTAACTCTACCCACTTACCATACGGTACAATGCAAAGTAAGCGCCCATGGCCAAAGCCGAGCAAACAGTTGCCGTCAGAAAGAACCAGAAGGCACTATTCCGTGGAGTTCCACCAATCGCTATGGCAACAATCATTACCACAGCAGACAGCGTTCCACCAAGTGCCTGTAGAGACCGTGGAGAAAACATTCAATGTAATTAAATTGTTACTATCTTTATGGCAAAGCCTACACAGGGCACTTACAGATAAATGTAAATAGCACATTCTTTCAAAAACATTACTGAAGGTCAATGTAACATGACACTGACAGAGTTTCTACCTTTACCATTGATATGGACTACATGAAGTTCAAATAGACATTTTGCGGAAATAACTCTGTCAGGATTTAAAAGCATTGTGAAAGAGTAGCACCCCGCTAACACACAGGAAACACATTGTCGAACACGCAGTTTAAACAACAATTGCATTGAATAACTCTGTCTCTCTCACTCTCTCCCTCCCTCAAGGTAGGCCTACCTGTCCTGACATGACAGCCTGGGTGTACATGGGAGGAAAAAGACACGACAGTCCGAACACAGACCCGGTCAGTACTGCTGTTAGACCTGAAACCAAGCACAAACACAGACCCTGTCAGTACTGCTGTTAGACCTGAAACCAAGCACAAACACAGACCCTGTCAGTACTGCTGTTAGACCTGAAACAAAGCACAAACACAGACCCTGTCAGTACTGCTGTTAGACCTGAAACAAAGCACAAACACAGACCCTGTCAGTACTGCTGTTAGGCCTGAAA
This sequence comes from Littorina saxatilis, assembly GCF_037325665.1. Classification (NCBI taxonomy): domain Eukaryota; kingdom Metazoa; phylum Mollusca; class Gastropoda; order Littorinimorpha; family Littorinidae; genus Littorina; species Littorina saxatilis. The sequence continues at coordinate 6,775,988 of NC_090261.1, read as the reverse complement.
CAAAGCACAAACACAGACCCTGTCAGTACTGCTGTTAGGCCTGAAACAAAGCACAAACACAGACCCTGTCAGTACTGCTGTTAGGCCTGAAACAAAGCACAAACACAGACCCTGTCAGTACTGCTGTTAGGCCTGAAACAAAGCACAAACACAGACCCTGTCAGTACTGCTGTTAGGCCTGAAACAAAGCACAAACACAGACCCTGTCAGTACTGCTGTTAGGCCTGAAACAAAGCACAAACACAGACCCTGTCAGTACTGCTGTTAGGCCTGAAACAAAGCATAAACACAGACCCTGTCAGTACTGCTGTTAGGCCTGAAACAAAGCACAAACACAGACCCTGTCAGTACTGCTGTTAAGCCTGAAACAAAGCATAAACACAGACCCTGTCAGTACTGCTGTTAGGCCTGAAACAAAGCATAAACACAGACCCTGTCAGTACTGCTGTTAGGCCTGAAACAAAGCACAAACACAGAACCTGTCAGTACTGCTGTTAGGCCTGAAACAAAGCACACACACAGACCCTGTCAGTACTGCTGTTAGGCCTGAAACAAAGCATAAACACAGACCCTGTCAGTACTGCTGTTAGGCCTGAAACAAAGCACAAACACAGACCCGGTCAGTACTGCTGTTAGGCCTGAAACAAAGCACACACACAGACCCTGTCAGTACTGCTGTTAGACCTGAAACAAAGCACAAACACAGACCCTGTCAGTACTGCTGTTAGACCTGAAACAAAGCACAAACACAGACCCTGTCAGGACTGCTGTTAGGCCTGAAACAAAGCACAAACACAGACCATGTCAGTACTGCTGTTAGGCCTGAAACAAAGCACAAACACAGACCCTGTCAGGACTGCTGTTAGGCCTGAAACAAAGCACAAACACAGACCCTGTCAGTACTGCTGTTAGGCCTGAAACAAAGCACAAACACAGACCCTGTCAGTACTGCTGTTAGGCCTGAAACAAAGCACAAACACAGACCCTGTCAGTACTGCTGTTAGGCCTGAAACAAAGCACAAACACAGAACCTGTCAGTACTGCTGTTAGGCCTGAAACAAAGCACAAACACAGACCCTGTCAGTACTGCTGTTAGACCTGAAACAAAGCACAAACACAGACCCTGTCAGTACTGCTGTTAGACCTGAAACAAAGCACAAACACAGACCCTGTCAGTACTGCTGTTAGGCCTGAAACAAAGCACAAACACAGACCCTGTCAGTACTGCTGTTAGACCTGAAACAAAGCACAAACACAGACCCTGTCAGTACATTTTTCATGATCCGCAAACTTCGACCATTATTTTTGATAATCACTGAGACTCGGCATGTAACCTCTACATAACTAGCCCTACACGTTTACAGAGAGAAAGAAGCAGAGGGGGGAATAAATAGTCTTGCACCGCTGCTACTCTACAAATGTACAGTACTCACTGTCTAACAAGTAGCACAGCGACGGGCGCAGTGGTGTGGTGGCAAGACGTCGGCCTCCTAATTGGGAGGTCGTGAGTTCGAATCCCGGTCGCTGCCGCCTGGTGGGTTAAGAGTGGAGATATTTCCGATCTCCCAGGTCAACTTATGTGCAGACCTGCTAGTGACTTAACCCCCTGTGTGTGTACACGCAAGCACAAGACCAAGTGCGCACGGAAAAGATCCTGTAATCCATGTCAGAGTTCAGTGGGTTATAGAAACATGAAAATACCCAGCATGCCTCCCCCGAAATCGGCGTATGCTGCCTGAATGGCGGAATAAAAACGGTCATATACGTAAAAATCCACTCGTGCAAAAAACATGAGTGAACGTGGGAGTCTAAGCCCATGAACGAAGAAGAAGAAGAAGAAGTAGCACAGCCATGCTGACGAAGAAGAGACAAGAAGCTTGGGTCAGGATTTAACTTAAAGCGTGAATGAAAATTGTGTCCTACTTACCCACCATGAAAGCTGCACTGACCAATGTGAACCAAAAGAAACCATGTTGCCCTGAAATAACAATAAATCATATGTAAATTTTAAAAAACCCAGACATTTCATGAATATGTAAAAAGAAGAAAACACTGTTGAAACCAAATCCAGCAAAAATGATGGAAATGGAACAATAATATAACTGTTAGCATTTTAATTTTAATAAAAACAAAAAAATTAACGAGCATGAACATGGTGTCACAAATTATATCAGTTAGAGAAAGAGAAAGAGGGAGAGGGGGGGGGGGAGAGAGAGAGAGGAGGGGAGGGGGGCAGAGAAAAAGAGAGAAAGAAACTTACATGAGTCAGTATCAATTCTGACGAAGACCACCGTGACAATAAAGATGATGATAATTGGCACCAGGGACACTAGCATTCTGCAATTCAAGGAGATGCTGAAACAAATACAAATCATCAATCAAAAAGAAACAATTAACAAAAGAAACACTCTCTTGAAAGAATTATTCGGGCCGCTCTCACAGAGAAAATAATGAAAAAGAATACAGCAACATATGACACCAAAGTAAAATAACAATAATGCTATTCTTCAGACGATATTATTTGGAGTAAATCACACACCACTCATGCATGCATGGTTAAAATGCAAGGGGGAAGTCAATTTATGAATTATATTTAATTTTGCCATACAAAAATGTTGAATCTACAGAAGCAGCGTACTGCTGAGCTAGCTGGTGCAAACAAAAGCTTAGTTCTACCTGTTTTAAACTTTGTATCATATCCAAACAATATGTTAACCCTTGAAAAATGTCTGCATACAAATGATTATTTCCTGACCTTCTCCTGTCAGGTTCTACATCTTTGTCTTTATTTCTCTCAGTTTATGTCTGCTGCCGCTCTCTGTCTCTTTCTGCCTCTCTCTCTCTGCCTCTCTCTCAGTCTCTCTCTCTCTCTCTCTCTCTCTCTCTCTCTCTCTCTCTCTCTCTCTCTCTCTCTCTCTCTCTCTCTCTCTCTCTCTCTCTCTGTCTCTCTCTCTCTCAATCTCACATAACCCATGCAAAACTTCACCTCCATAATAATTTGTAGTAAAATATGGTTCATGCAAAAATATAGCAAGAGAAGGATGCAGATATCATAAACAAACACGAATTATAACAAGCAACATAATGTGTGTGTATGTATGTGTCTGTGTATGTATGTGTGTGTGTGTGTATGTATGTATGTATGTATGTATACATGTGTGTGTGTGTGTGTGTGTGTGTGTGTGTGTGTGTGTGTGTGTGTGTGTGTGTGTGTGTGTGTGTGTGTGTGTGTGTGTGTGTGTGTGTGTGTGTGTGTGTGTGTGTGTGCATGTGTATGTGTGTGCATTATGTGTCCAAACACTCAACAGGAGTCACAGAGGTAATGCAATCACACAAACACACATCAGCCCCTCATAAACCTACAAAAAACACTAAATGGGCTTCTTCAGTTCAAGTAGCTTAAATTGCACTGAAGTGTTTGCTTGAAACTATAAAACCATTCATTCAATAAGACACTTCTGACCTGATCTGGTCTGAAGATCTCTAATGCATATTCATCATCACTTATTCACATTACTCACTGTCTAACAAGAAGCATGGCAATAGTGATGAAGACGAGATTGGACAACATGGACGAGATGGAGAGATAGCTCTCAAAGTTGGTTTGCAGGTCGGTTGTTACATTGCCTGTGTCGTAGGGAACTCCATCTGGCAGGGTCAGGTTGCGGAACTTGAAATCAAAATACTGAAAGACAAACACACAAAGTCAGGCAAATACCATAAAGCTGCAAATACGTCTGGCTTGGCTGGACTATTTTCTCTTTACATCAGTTGAGACAATAAATTAGCAAACAAGCACACACACACACAAAGTCAGGCAAATGCCATAAAGCTGCAAATATGTCAGGCTTGACTGCACCATTGTCTCTTTACATCAGTTGTGACAATAAATTAGGAAACAAACACACACACACAAAAAGACACCAAAAAAAAGTTGCATTACATATAAATGCAACTGGTAAACGCCATGCCATACAATTTACCATGACAAAAGGTTTTCACTCACTGATTCACCACACTGATAACTCACACCTGGTGACAATGCTAACTCAGCCTGTTCACAATCACATTCCTTACATGTTTTGCTGTGATGAAGAAGTTCCAAGGTAGAAGGGTTGCCACACCAAGAAACAAGAAGATGCCATAGACAACACGGAATCTAAAACAGATAATTGATCATGAATTCTGCAATGTGAAAACTACATTTCATCGACCATCGCAAACAAATAACCAAGGGTGTTTTCAGTTAGAATGCATAGGGAAGTAAGATATCATCAATGCGACTCTTGTGAGCTTACAAAATATTCCCTTCCTCTTACCTACACACTGCACCCTAAGGTAATCATTGCCAGAAAAGCACAGCAAATATCAGATAGATTAACCTGTTGTGAACAGTATGTTTCTCAGAAAATGCACCTGAATTTTCAGTATCTGATAATCTATTGTTTTTTTGACTGATTGCCTTTTTAACTCTCATTGTACCTTCTGAATTACTGAATATTTCAAGGTACAGTATCTGTGAATCACACTTTTATGAATGCCAAAAGATTTTTTTTAATGCCGTGTTACATAACTTACAATACTGTGAGTTCCAGTTCCAGCGGCAGTGTAATTAATAGCACAGCGCTCCAGTGAGTTGTTCTGCTGGCAGGTATAATCTTCAGGCATACACTTAAAGGCACAGTCAGCCTCCCGTAAACCATCACAGACACTGTCAGGCTTTAACACACAGTGCAAACACACTTTCGTTTAAACACTCACCGCTTGAGAACATCCTTGGTGCCCTACGTAAAGAGCGAGCAATATTCAAAGAATGTATTTTTGCGTGGCCAGCAGGATTGTCTCATCAGACAATCGGACGGCGCGTTTTGGCGCTAGACCTAACTTTTAAAATCTAAATAATAAATTGACAGCTTGTTACACAAACATTCTTAAATCATAAAAGAATTCTTTTTTCATCAAGACAAGATCAGTACAACTCGAAGTTTTGAAAGTTTAAAAAAAACATAGCTCGGAAGTGTGTCCCGCAAAATGTGGTTCTCGTAGCAGACGAATGTTGTGCATGTCGCCAGTTTCTTTGAACGGTCAACCGCCACCGCTCAGTTCGTGTGACTCGCAGCTGTTTGTTGCATTTTAGATTCAGAGTTACACAATAACGTGCTATTGCAGATACAGCCAGTAGCATTGAAATCACAAACTGACTACTAAATTGTGAAAAAAAGGAAAGTGGATCACACGGGTTCATGATGGCTCAGGGGTTAGATAAACCACAAAAACAGATGTGTGGTTTACGCGAGCTAAATCGCCATTTAAACGAACTGTGTCATTTAATGCTATTAAATGCCAATGCAAGTGTGTTCAATAAGGTTAGAACTGCTTTTTTCTTGAGAAGATTGAAAGGCATATGTACTCGATGACTATACACGCTAATTGCTTTACCAACAGCTGGAGACATGCTAAATTAAGTTCCCTGCAAAATATTGTGGTCTAGGACCCCTTCAATGTTGAGATATGTTAATTTTCATTTTGATCTGGATCGTCCTATTCATAGATTTGGCAACACATGTAACGTTGATGCAAGGGAGCTAACACCGCGGCTTTGTTGACATCCTCACTTTTTCAGAGGCTAGAACAAGCTGTAATGCATGTATTATGGTCCGCGCATGGTGACATATCGTCATTATATGGTCTTATGGTGCGTTTGACATCGATTATGGGCAAACTACACTTTGTAAACACGGGAGCGCGTACATATATGCCTTTAAATTGAGACGGACTGGGGATTCAAGTTACAACAGCTCACAATTCCCTATGGACCTGAAGTTAATATCTTGTAGCTTTTAAATTAAAATCCATTACATTTACAGCTACATGAAAAAATTATTAGATTCTAGCTGAAAGTGAAATCAAGCCTTGGTGACTGTGAGCACTTAGGAGCGTGTATGAGACTGACATTAAAGCCATACCTGTCTACGGGTTCCTTATGCAAAAAACTATTGGAATTGTTGTTGCACTGCTGTGGAAGCAGGGATTCTCTTTCATCGTGATCAGGCTCCATGGCAGTGTCACTGTCCTCTTCTTCCTCACTTGGAATACTCAGCGGCTGATGACGCTTACGCTGCATCTAGGAGAATTTCCTGCACAGCCAGTGTGAATCAAATTCTAAATGGAATACAAATAAACTTAAAGTTAAACTCAAAGATCTTGAGAATGTGTGCAAATTTGCAAGGTTGATGTTTGTTGAGTATCAGCTTACATTAGCATTTTATCATAGTATGTAACTGTATCCATTGCCGCAGATTAATTGAAGTTCCCTACAAGAATACACTTCCTTCAGCCATTAATTAACATTTTCCATGCTTAAGATAATAAAGTTTACTTGACTTAGCTTGAGCATCTCTTTATAAACATAATCATGAATTAATGATACTTGTAAACTTTGTTTCAATGAAGAATGAACATATATTAACGATTACACTAAAGAGGTAAAATAATCTAACAATTAACATGCACATGATACACACATGTAGTGGCTGAAATCATGTTTTTTTGTTTTTGTCCGCATTACAAATGAACGTCAGCCTTGAGCTGATATACTGGGGCAGTATAAGGACACAAAGGGAAAAAACAACTTGCAACATCAAATCTTATGTACTTTTCTGAGTTTTCAATTTGTGCAAATTGCTTGCCCGGTGTCACGAACTGAAAACTCTGCCTGAACAATCCTTCTCATTGTGGTCAATGCACATGCGCTAACATGGGGAGATTAATCAGGTCGTGAACAACCTAACCCTAACCCTTACTCTAATCCTAACCCTAATCCTAACCCTAACCCATGGTTTGTTCGGTCAAAGGATCGCATTTTTTAAGTCCAAGATTGGCGCATGCGCATTGACCGCAATGAGAAAGATTGTTCAGCAGAGGTTTCATTTTCAGTTCGTGACACCGGCCATACATTAACGGAAACACTTCCCATACATTTTACTTGCAGAATTGCTCTGGCTTCCAATCACTTCAATCATTTTATTGGATAAATTCCTTTTGAACGTTAAATTTAAATAAAACCAAACATGGGTGTTAACTGTTACTCACTTATTGTTTTCTAAAAGTTACACTCAATGATAGAGAACTGCATGCATGTACTAGAAATCAAAACAAACCTACATGTTGTGTACAAGCGCTAAGTACAGCCATAGACAGCTACATCCATCCCTGGTACAGCTGAAGTGCTGAGTCTCGTGATCATGAGCGGAGAAAACTTCACATAAGGCCTTTGTCACGTTTGTGTCATCAAGATAAGGTTTCATAAACTCGCCTTTCAACGGACCCAGATGATGTCATTCTGAGCTAGTGTTCTACTCTTTTGATGATAATCATATTTGATCCACGCCAAGACAAAAATACATGAATAAACAAGGAAGAGTACTCACTTACAACTTGGACTAACCGACGATCGAGGAGACAGCACTTTCGCTATGACTGCGATCAGCTGTAAAACATCAGCTGTAGAAGACTAGAACGTTGAACCACTGTAACAGGCTTTTCAAACACACGTTTCCCTGTCATTCAAAGCAAGTGATGAGAACAGTGTTTGAAAGGCGATTACGCTAATCTTACGCTGTTTAAAAAATACATTTTGTACAGGTTAGATAATAAATCGTTTCTATGTTGACTAAATCCATCAGGCCTCTTGTGGTCATGTGAATTTAGCCAGACGAGCAGTGGCCACTGAGACTAAATACCGATATTTACTCGAAAGAGAACAAACGTACCAGAAAATAAATCGTACATTGTTAACTAGATGATTACCCGCTTCGCCGGGTACCGGCTTCGCCGGGAAGAAGTAAAGCCGAATACCAGGCTGTGCCTGGGACCCGACTTTGCCGGGTGTACGCCGGCTTCGCCGGCGCACGAAGGAAAGGAGATAAACGCGCAAAACACTGGAGACCTTCTAAAAATAGTAACGTGCAGTGACCTTCTAAACATAGTAACGTAGTAACGGGAATATGGATTGACGCCACACGGAGGAAGGGAGATAATCGCGGCTGAAAACACTGGAGAAGATAAGGAAGAGTTACTGGTAGTGGATCCCGACAACAAAACAAAAAACACAAAAAAATCGGTTCAGCGCGCACAGCGCTGCGCGCTGAGAGCACGTGTTGAAATATCTCATCGATGAGGTTGTGTCCGGGGTGTAGCTGAATACGGTGTCCAAATTTGAAAAAGATCCACCGAGAACTTTGGCCGTGCATCGCGAACAGACAGACAGACAGACAGACAGACACTAGTCGTATATATATATATATAGATTCTACGGGGCTGACGTCAGTGAAGCGTGGAGAAAGGTCATTTGACTGGTAACGTGGGCCAAACACATTATAAAGCGCTCTGAAGCATGATTAGAAAATTCAGTGAAGCGAGCAAGCAAATAAGAAAACAATTAATGAATAAAACTATCAAGAAATGTAGTTTCAGACATAAAATTTTAATGTACTCTCCATGTACAAGCTGTTTCCTAGAGGGCTTGTGTTAAAAAAAAGGGGGGGGGATTACAGGTGTCGTTCCGGAACCTCCCCCCCCCCCCCCCCCCCCGCCTCGGCAGTGAAAAAAAAACAACGAAAAAAACCCCATTGTTTCTGTCTGTAAAGCCGGGGTAAGAGTTAATTGTTTAATCAGTATAATTTTTGTACAGTTTTAACTGCCACTCCTATGCGACATGTCTTCTTTCTAACCATACTTTTGAGAAAATGTAAGTTTTACGCCCTCACGGCAAAGCCATTGGGGCATGTTACACGGGAAAACCCGGCTTTGTATGAAAATAAAAAATAAAAATGCGGGGGGGGGGGGGGGGGGGGGGAGGGGGGAGGGGGGGGGATGTAGCCAGCTGGCTGCCGGCTGCTAGAGGAGACCTGAAATGGGCTAGGGACCGGGTTGGGTCGTCTTGGGTCAGTGCTGAAATGGTTACTTTATTGGCTGTTGGCCGAACGGACACCCGGGCTTCATATTTTTGCATGCACATGATGTATTCATGTTTCCAAGGCCTGAGGCTTTCGCTGTGACCCTGGGATCTTTATCGTGCGCATGCGTTCCCCCAGGGATGTTCGGACACCGAGGAGAGTCTGCACAAACTGAGTTGACTCTGGGACACACATCCTGCGCCGAACTTGGGGGTTGAACCCACGCTGATAGTAACAACCGGTTTTAAAGCCAGCGCCTCTATCGACTGGGCAAACTCCCCCCCCCCCCCCCCAATTTGTTGGGGTCAAGAAGTTTCATGGAGGGCGGGGGGGTATGGAGTAACACATAGTGTTTTGCTCAGAACATTCCCACCCAAGCAGAGCCGCGCTAGGGGTACGCATTACTATATTATGATGTCGGGAGCAGATATCAATGTAACCATAGACCTATATTTAGACTAATATATATAGTCTAAATATAGGTCGATCCCTGGTGTAACCGAGTGCCGAAACACCACAATCACCTTTTGAGGCGAAGTCCAATCAAACAGGATTGAAAATTTTAGAGCTTATTTCTAAGCCCTATAAAAACTGTTATGCATTCGCAAAGGAATCCATGAACATACAGAGAGACAAAAGCCGCCAGACCCCATCACAAACAGAACTCTACAATCCACAGGTGTTGCCTACTTCAAAGGCGAACAACTCTGCAGAGTCTGCTGTGAAGGGCGACGGTAGTCTCCCTTGTCACACTCGCCCCCGTTTGAATGAACTTTGTCCCCAAAGTTCCGAACCATGGACCCGCCAAGCTTAGGTCCTTCCCACGTTCGTGGAATGGGAACAGCACGAAAAATGATTCAGTGGCCATAACGCCATTCCTGAACATATCATGTCGAGTCCTATATCCTGTCGACGACGCCAAACTGATGTAACCGAGTGCCGAATGACACCACAATCACCTTTGGAGGCGAAGTCCAATCAAACAGGATTGAGAATTTTAGAGCTTATTTCTAAGCCCTTTAAAAACTGTTATGCATTCGCAAAGAAATCCATGAACACATATACAGAGAGACAAAAGCCGCCAGACCCCATCACAAACAAAACTCTACAATCCACAGGTGTTGCCTACTTCAAAGGCGAACAACTCTGCAGAGTCTGCTGTGAAGGGCGACGGTAGTCTCCCTGTCACATCAGTGAAGATAGATTGCCATTATTTAATACTAACTTTAAAATAAATAATGAGTGGCTGCTGACACGTACCGGTTGATCATGTTTAAAACCAAGGATAAGCCACACATTGTTTATAAAATAGCTAAAATTCTTCAGCTTCTTGACCCTGAACATACTAAATACCAACCCCTCCCCCCCCCCCCCCCCCCCCCTCTCGGGCTTAACTGCTCCGCCCCTGCCACAAACTCCTTTATCCAGCTCTACTCAAACGTACTCCACTCGCTGAACTTAAAATGTCCAAAAAGTACCCAGTCCATTTATTGCAAGAAGAAGATTTTTTGGGGGGGAGGGGGGGGGGGGGGGGGGGGGGGGGGCAATGCAGCCGGAAGCGGTTGGGTGCGGGGGGTGGAGGGGGGAGGGGGAGGGGGTCTTTCTTTTATATGGGTTTGTGTATTTAGACAAAATAACAGGAAGTTGAACTATGGAACATGCGCAGTTTGTCCCACGTGTTTGTAAAGATGGCGGGGCTCCCCAACATCGCATCATCTTTTTCTCCCAAAGGAGATTATTTGGCATATGCAGGCTTTGATGGAGTTTTGAAAATCTGGGAAACGACGACCGGAAATTCTGTTGCAGATTTCAGTCCAAGTAAACATCTGACAGCGACTTGCACTTGCTTGCAATGGGGACCTGGCCGCCACCTGAAATCCGTAAGTTTCGATACGTGACCATGTGTCAGGCAAGAATTGCTTAGCTTGTAATATTTCAATGTCGAAAGTGATTCTGTTTGTAATGTTCCGATGAAAGCACTGTGATGTAGCAGTGATTTTTGTGTGATACAAACAAGTAGGAGACGCATGTATTTAGAGACCAATGGACATTCTCAGTCCGCTTAGCGCCCTTCTCACTGTACTGAAACAGCCCTACTTAAAGGCATATGTACTCGATGACTATACACGCTAATTGCTTTACCAACAGCTGGAGACATGCTAAATTAAGTTCCCTGCAAAATATTGTGGTCTAGGACCCCTTCAATGTTGAGATATGTTAATTTTCATTTTGATCTGGATCGTCCTATTTATAGATTTGCCAACAGAGGTAGCGTTGACGCAAGGGAAATAACTCCGCGTCTTTGTTTACATCCAAAGTTTTTGAGACTCTAAAACAAGCTGTAATGCATGTATATGGTCCGCGCATGGCGACATATCGTCATTACATGGTCTTATGGTGCGTTTGACATCGATTATGGGCAAACTACACTTTGTAAACACGGGAGCGCGTACATATGCCTTTAAAGTAATCAGTGACATTCTGTCTGCTCTGGATGGTGGTGATGTGTCAGTGCTTACCCAACTTGACCTTTCTGCAGTGTTCGACACGATTGACCATGTCACGCTTCTCCATAGACTTCAGACTCTGTACGGCATCTCCGGTCCACCGCAAGCATGGCTTGAGTCAGGACTATCTCATTGGCAGGACTCAGGCTGTGCTTGTCGATGGCCAGATGTCTGCTCCAGCCCCACTTTCTTTCGGCGTTCCTCAAGGTTCAGTGCTCGGTCCCATCCTTTTCATCATTTACAGTATATTACACTGAGCCCCTCTCCACACTGATTCAAAACCATTCTGTTTTAAATCAGTCTTTGGCTGATGACACCCAGCTGTATAAATCCAGTCCCCCTGCAGACACATTCCGCCATCCAGACCATTCAGACATGCATCACTGATGTTAAATCTTGGATGGTCGATAACAAACTTAAGCTGAATGATGATAAGACAGAAGTCTTACTGTGCAAAAAGAAGAACACTACATTTCCCTCTCCTCAACCTGTTTCTGTTCAAATAGGCAACACCGACATTCTTTTCTCACCATCAGCTAGAAACCTTGGATTCACCCTTTCATCTGACATGACCCTTAACAAACATATATCTTTAGTCTGTAGAGCAGCTTATTTTGAGCTTCGTAAGATCAGCACCATTCGCCACACACTCTCCTCTCAAACAACTAACACTCTTGTCTGTGCCTTTGTTCTTTCTAAACTTGACTACTGCAACTCTCTTCTCTCTGGCTGTCCTCTGTACCTCCTGCATAAACTACAAAAAGTCCAAAACTCGGCAGCACGCCACATTCTGAAAGCACGAAAACGAGATCACGCAACACCACTTCTTCACACACTGCACTGGTTACCTATTCAACTTCAAGCCCGCATTGACTACAAACTGTCCACCCTCTGCTTTAACTTCTTTTCTGGCTCGTCTCCTGCTCACTTCTCTGAACTCCTCACCGTCTATTCTCCAGCAAGACAACTCCGTGCCTCTTCTGACTGTCGCATCCTCACCATTCCACACACCAAAACCAAAACATACGTACAACGCACTTTTACTTTCTGCGCACCCACACAATGGATTTCTCTCCCCTTTCACATCCGCCACTCTGTCACCCCAAGCATTCAAACGAGCACTTAAAACGCACCTCTTCAAGAAATACAACCCCTGATTTTGTTTTCTCAGTCCATCAGTAGGCTACATGTAGTGTATTTGTTTTAGTGATAATGTGATAATGTATAAACATCTAGGGCTGTTTTCAGTATTGTTGATAACATGTTCTGTTTTATTAAGGGTATTCAGCTGGTATTTTCTTGGTTTCACTACCTATTTTATTCATGTTTTTATTATTTAGTTAGTGGAAGAATCTTTTGTATACGTATGTTTGATGGTGTATGCTAAATTAATTAAGCGTTGCTGACTATGAATGTAGATATGTAAATGCTTGTATAAGTTACTGTGTTTTAATTTTAAATGTGTCGAGCGCAAAGAGCATAATTGTAAAGTTATGATGTTGCGCTATATAAATGCTCATTTATTATTATTATTATTATTATTATGCCCCGTATGGTGGTACTGAACATTTACACTTTGCGGCTAAAACTGTAAAAGTAAACAAGTCGCGTAAGGCGAAAATACAACATTTAGTCAAGCTCAGTCGAACTCACAGAATGAAACTGAACGCATTGCATTTTTTCCGCAAGACCTGTCCACCGCTCGTGGCAAAGGCAGTGACATTAACAATCCAGAAAAGCGCGGTAGCGGTTGCGCTGAGGAGGATAGCACGCTTTTCTATCTCTATTTTTTTTAACTTTCTGAACGTGTTTTTAATCCAAACATGTCATTTCTATATGTTTTTGGAATCAGGAACGGACAAGGATTAAGATGAAATTGTTTTTAAATCGATTTCGGAAATTAAATTTTAATCATAATCAGATATATTTTATATTTTTAATTTTCAGAGCTTGTTTTTAATCCAAATATAACATATCTATATGTTTTTGGAATCAGAAAATGATGAAGAATACAATAAATGTAATTTTGGATCGTTTCATAAAAAATAATTTTAATTACAATTTTCAGCTTTTTAATGACCAAAATCATTAATCAATTTTTAAGCCTCAAAGCTGAAATGCAATACCAAAGTCCGGCCTTCGTCGAATATTGCTGGACCAAAATTTCAATCAAGTTGATTGAAAAATGAGGGTGTGACAGTGCCGCCTCAACTTTTACAAAATGCCGGATATGACGTCATCAAAGACGTTTATCCAAAAATGAAAAAAATCCGGGGATATCATACCCAGGAACTCTCTTGTAAAATTTCATAAAGATCGGTCCAGTAGTTTACTCTGAATCACTCTACACACACGCACGCACAGACACACACATACACCACGACCTTAGTCTCGATTCCCCCCTCTATGTTAAAACATTTAGTCAAAACTTGACTAAATGTAAAAACGGTGACATGGAAGCTACCACAGAAATCAGAGCTTAATGATACGTAACCCCACCAGGGATGTTGTTACAAATTCACACCTATAGGACAAATGTCCTGAGCTCTTCAGCATCAATAGGACATTTGACCGCTTTCAGAAATGTCAATAGGAAATCGTAATTTTGTGAAAAACACTGTCCATGGGTTGGCTCCAAAATCATGTGCACGCACACACATGCTTCAACACACACACACATACATGTAGTATTTTCACCCAACATTTTTGCATACATTGTTTTATTCATTTAGTTTCAAATAGGACATACACAAAAAGAAACAAACAACTAAAAAGCAATAAAAACGTTCATCACTCTTTTTTTGATTGTCTCACAAATTGCAAGGTTTGACTAGAAAATGAAATACTGAGAAAAATAATAAGTCCGTTTCAACACAGATTCGACAAAGCAGTATGGTCTCTTTGATGTCAAGGTCTTACCAACCAAACAGTGTCGGCCATGAATTGTTAAAAGACTGTTTCTGCGAATTTCCTGCTGTGCTGACACCATGTCCTGTACAAATGACAACACTTCTCTTTTTGTAGTTGTGTCAGTTTCAGCGGCGACACTGTCATTGGCACTGTCATTTTCAAGAATGACGCTCGGCGTGTTTTCACCTGTTTTTGACCCAAACGTAGCACAGGATGCCGTTGAAAGACAAAGGTGTTCAGCTTTTGTCGATCTTTGGGAGTCCTTAGTTTTATTTCAGTGTCATAATTCAATGCGCTTCTTCAAAATATCTCGAACTAAAACCAAAAGCAGACGTAAGCAGACCTGGGAACCCATCCGATTTCGCCGTATTCTGTACGCATGATTGTCAAGAATACGATCAGTACGGTCAGTGGGAAAAAAATACGACGAGAAAAATTCCTAGACTACTTTTATTCACAAGCCCATCTTGAAGCCGATCCAGTATTTTGACACATGATTACAGTTATTGTCAGTAAAAATTGAAAAAAAGGATTTGTTTTAAATGTACACGTATAGGTAAACTTAATTAACGATGTGGCGGACGCGTGTGAAGCATGTTTGAATCATGGATGTTCAAATGCTGTGTGGAGTACGCTCATTTTTCTGAAAATACACCAAGTTTGTTTGAGAATACGCTAAGTGCAAAACAGGGGTTCCCATGTCTGCGTAAGACTTGTAATCAGTTGGGGTTGTCTCCCGTACTCCTAACTTTAGTGTGCTACAGAAGGGTGTTCCCAAACGGCTCATGTCACAAACGGTTCGGAATTCCCGAAAAAGCAAGATCCGCACTGCACAACTTCTGTGCACCTGTACGCGAGAGTGCTCGGTCGCGTTTTTAAAATGTGTGTATCTTGAAGGGAAAATATCGCGCTGTCCGAAGGAATGGAGTTCTTATCGGACAATGACAGCGCTCAGTTCAAAACGATAGGACATCTGACCGCCATGCGGCTATGTGAATCGGACATTTGAGCCTTTTAATCGATCTATGTCCGATGTCCGACGCCTAACCACATCCCTGCCCCACTGTAAGGGACATCACATTCTAAAGCAAGTCAAAATGTATGCATTCTCTTTTAGTGTAACATTAAATACCCACGTAGCTGTCTATCTGCAGAAAGCTGACCACAGACACAATGGAATTGGAAGGGCTACAGGCTGAATAAAAGTGGGAGGGGGAGTAGAACTAGAAGTACAGCAGATGCATGATTTTGAATTTTTTTTTTTAAGTAATCCCTTCTTTGACTTGTGAACTGGTTATAGGTATTTTAGTTTCAAACCATTGAAAGACTAAGATTCAATAGATCTTTTGTATTTCTGTTAACTTGATTTTAGAAATTAGCATTGCTAGTAATGCTGCATCAGTACATGTATACATTTTTATGTTTTCAGCCCCACACACCCCGGAAGAAAAAGAAAAGGAAGTCAGATGTGGAGGCAGCAGTCGGTAGCCTTGACCTTGTGGCCATGGGTACGACGAGCGGCACAGTGCTGTTGTATAGTTTTGCTAGAGGCCAAGTTCACACACATTTGGTAAGTCATCATATTTAACTTAGGCCAAAAATAAAATTTTGGTTTAACTTTAACTTGTTTAAGGTAACCCAACTGACCCTATTTTTTCCTGCCGACCCTAAAACTTTTTTTTCATTTATAAGATTAAGGGAGGTGACCTTCTTTGAACTCGACATCACACGTGACAGTTGCAATGGCGGCTTTGACTTCGAGCATCTGCTTTGCAAAATGCTTTCGCAAATGCGATCACGGGGAAGACATCCATATGATCAGCAAGTATTCATCAAACACTTCCTTGGGAAGAAAAAAAACTGACCTACCGACCACATTTTTTGGGTCACGTTACCCTAAACCAATTTTTGTTGTTGTTGGCCTTAGCAATAAGTCCATTCGGTCCTTACTTTTTACTACTTATCTGCTTACTTTTTACTACTTATCTGCTTATGTCTCACATTCTCAGCCTCTCTCTCCCTCTCAAGGTTTAATCGTCACAGATCCATCCATGCTTTGACATGGCATAAAAATGTGTCTTGTTCGACAGCCTGGCTGCTCTCTGAGCAGAGTTGCAACTCTTTTACTAAATACATTTCATAACTAACAGTAACACCTATATTTTTATTATCCTGCAAACACGATGCAGCAAAAAAAAAACAAACACCTCCATGCTACAGAGGAAGCAGCAATGCTATTGACTTTTGCTACGAGTTTGAGTTGAAGGATGCTCTTCGTCTTATCCTGTCCAAAATCTTTGAAAGATCTGCAGTGATGTACACAATAAGGAAGGTATCTTCATTGTCTTGTTTTGTTTCTGCAGGAAAAGGGGCACACAGACCAGGTGACAGACGTGTGCTGGCATCCAGACGGCACCACCTTGTACAGTAGTTCCCTTGACGGCCATGTGGTAGAATGGGACGTTGCCTCTTCACAAGTCAGAGAGTGAGTTTTTTGTCACAATGGTTTTAAAAGAACTGTAGCAGAGGTGTTGTAATGATTATAGCAAGTTCAATAATTTGTTGTTCCTTGGATGTTTTGCTTGTGTGTGCGATCATGTGTTGGAACTGTCGACGGAATACATTGTTTTTCCACCCAAGTTCTCATTGCATGCATCTGTGTTCAATTGATAGTGATTTGCAAAGAGAGAACTCTACAGTAGTTATAACTTACGTAGTTGGGGGGGGGGGGGGGGGGGGGTTGGTTGGTTGATGTGAGCTGAATGAGATGTGGCCTGTCTTTTTTAGCAGAGCTCTCATCTTTAATGTTGCGAGGGATTCAAAACAGCATTTGAGACAATGACAAAAGGTGACGTTTTCATGTCAGTATGTCCCAAATGACATCACCAGTACATTTTTCATTCTATCTAATCTGTTTTCGTTCTATTTTTTGAGTCACTTGAGAAAAAGTGACTCTATGTAATCGGTCAGTGTTAGTCTGTCCGGCCGGCCGGCCGTAGACACCACCTTAACGTTGGACTTTTCTCGGAAACTATCAAAGCGATCGGGCTCATATTTTGTTTAGTCGTGACCTCCAATGACCTCTACACTTTAACGATGGTTTCGTTGACCTTTGACCTTTTTCAAGGTCACAGGTCAGCGTCAAAGGAAAAATTAGACATTTTATATCTTTGACAAAGTTCATCGGATGTGATTGAAACTTTGTAGGATTATTCTTTACATCAAAGTATTTACATCTGTAGCCTTTTACGAACGTTATCAGAAAAACAAGGGAGATAACTAGCCTTTTCTGTTCGGCAACACACAACTTAACGTTGGGCTTTTCTCGGAAACTATAAAAGTGACCGGGCTCAAATTTTATGTGAACGTGACTCATTGTGTTGTGAATAGCAATTTCTTCCTGTCCATCTGATGCCTCATATAATATTCAGAACTGCGAAAGTGACTCGATCGAGCGTTTGCTCTTCTTGTTCTAATAACATGCGTTAACAATTGATTGCCAACTGGAATGGAAGAGCACAAAAATTGTAACTTGATATGTAGTTTCTCTAGAGGGAAAACATCTTCCACTTTCATGTCAGTGTGTCCCATGCAACATACATTTGCCAAACAGCTATGCGTAAGTAGATTATTTGTTAGTGGTATAGAACATACTGATCAACAATCAAAGTCAGTTTTCACATTCATTTTCTACCTATTTCTTATTTGTTTATTCTTTTGGCAATGGTGAAATGTCAGCAATCGTGTGTCATTCGGGACAGTAGACATGACACCTGACCTTTTGTCATTGTCTCACTTACACTTGTATCATACTTTTTGGTGTTTAATGATATGGTACAGTGGAACCCCCCATTTTAAGACTCCCTCCTTTTTAAGACGTTGTTTTCTCAGACTTTCTGTTCATAACCTCTGTAAAATTATTCCCATTTTAAGACTCCCTCCTTTTTAAGACCTGATTTTCTCAGATTTTTAGGTCTTAAAAGGGGGGTTCCACTGTGACTGTATACTTTATTGTCCTCCGGGAATTTCATCAAGGAAATTCGGGATGCTATCTCGGAGGTTAGCATGCAGTGACGGAGTCATGCTAATCCCAATATATTTTTTATGCATTCATGATGAATAATATTAATAATACATTGTTTAGTCCACAATAAATCATGTTTAATTTATATTAAAAAAAATAATTTTGTTTTTCAGAAAGTGGAAAGCATCAAGTGGTGGAGTCCATTCCATGTGTTTGTGTTCTTCATCTCGTCTCCTTACTGCTGATCGTGTCATCAAGATGTGGGACTTAGCCACCAGAACCTTAATACAGGTAACTTTTAACTTGGAACACTAGTACACACATTTAAGAATAAGAATCATTTTTACAGGAATCCTGGACCAAACGTGTTCCTAAGACCAGCCCAGAGTCACCGGATTCTGTTACTTCCTTTAGTTTAGAGCTTGTTCTCTTGGCTAATAATGTGAAGTGATGTTTTGCAAAATATTGTTTTCACTGGTTCTGTGTATTAGCTGCGTTGACAACATTCAGGTTGATCTTTAGACTAAAAGTTGTGCTGTTTCAGAAATTCACAGGCCACTCGACAGAGGTGTTCCGGTTATTGCCAGTATTGAAGTCTTCATCTGAGGGTAATGATGATGGTGACCAATGTTCCTACTTCCTCTCTTCTGCCGCCAATGACAGAGTGGTCAATGCATGGTAAGTGATTGTTGTGTTTGAAAAGTATGCGTTCTTTTGTGTATGTGCGTTTGTTGCCTTTTTGTGTGTGCTTTGAATTTGAAGAGGGATGGCACAGGATTATAAGACTTTATTGCAAATGTGTGCAGTACTCTAGAAATATTTCCTGGTTTGAGTTACAACCAATACATTGAAACACAACAAAGTACAATGTGTTCAACCATTTTCACACAAACAAACACCTGTCTACACTATACTGTGTTCACATTGTGTCCAGTTCAATAGTAGGGATGTTGCACTAATGTTTTAAGCCTTTTCCCCTGAAATAATCAAGATCCTTGCTGCTTCTTGAAGGAAACAAATCGGTTGATTTGTGTAATGTGTTTTATTAGAACAGTTTCAGCAATGTATGAATGATTGTGGTATGTTTCAGGTACTGCCACCCAGACGGAGCAGAGAAGAATGCCATCACATCATTTTCCTTGTCGGAAGAACCTGTGGACCTCAGTTTGAGTGTGTCAAAAGACCAGGTAAGGGACTCTTGTCGCTACCCTCTCTGTATGCTGCATTGATATAAGCTTACCAAAATATGCAGTGAAAACTCCCATTTGAGACCTCTACATTTTTCTCGTAATATGAAGTCTTGAAAGGAAGGGAGTTTAAAATGGAGGTAAATTTACTACTGAGGTAATGAAAATGAAATCTAAGAAAAGCGGGTGGGGGGGTCTTCCATTGAGGTCTCAAAGTAGGGGTGGGGGTGTGGTTGTCACATTATTTCCTGCAACGTGCTTTTGTTGGTTCTTGGCATGGTACAGATAGTCGTACCCTCAAACAGAAAAGCGTGGTGCAGGTGAGAAAAGCATGGAACAGATATCTACTCCCTCAGACAGAAAGCATGGTAATGATACCTCGAAACAAAAAAGCATGGTACAGGTAGCTACTTCCTCAAACAGAAAACATGGAACAGCTATCTACTCCCTCAAACAGAAAACATGGAACTGCTATCTACTCCCTCAAACAGAACGCATTGAACTGCTATCTACTCCCTGTTGAGTGTTGTTTGTGTGATGCATGATTTTCCTGTCCTGACAGCCAGGTGGTTGAGGTACCACCCTGTGTTGTAGAGAACAGGTAAATCACAGGCCAGGTACTGAAGCGGGCCGGTGGTCACACCATCTCCCTGCCAAAAGCCTGGCAACACAGCATGCCAATAGCAATCAGTGGTGTGCTGTGCTCACAAAATTAGTGTTGTGCTGTTCACACAGAATCAGTGTTGTGCTGTTCACACAGAATCAGTGTTGTGCTGTTCACACAGAATTAGTGTTGTGATGTTCACACAGAATCAGTGTTGTGCTGTTCACACAGAATCAGTGTTGTGCTGTTCACACAGAATCAGTGTTGTGCTGTTCACACAGAATCAGTGTTGTGCTGTTCACACAGAATCAGTGTTGTGCTGTTCACACAGAATCAGTGTTGTGCTGTTCACACAGAATCAGTGTTGTGCTGTTCACACAGAATCAGTGTTGTGCTGTTCACACAGAATCAGTGTTGTGCTGTTCACACAGAATCAGTGTTGTGCTGTTCACACAGAATCAGTGTTGTGCTGTTCACACAGAATCAGTGCTGTGCTGTTCACACAGAATCAGTGTTGTGCTGTTCACACAGAATCAGTGTTGTGCTGTTCACATAGAATCAGTGAGTGTTGTGCTGTTCACACAGAATCAGTGGTGTGCTGTTCACACAGAATCAGTGGTGTGCTGATCACACAGAATCAGTGTTGTGCTGTTCACACAGAATCAGTGTTGTGCTGTTCACACAGAATCAGTGTTGTGCTGTTCACACAGAATCAGTGTTGTGCTGTTCACACAGAATCAGTGTTGTGCTGTTCACACAGAATCAGTGTTGTGCTGTTCACACAGAATCAGTGTTGTGCTGTTAACGCTATCTCCCTGCAAAAAGCCTGGCAGCACAGCATGCCAATAGCAATCAGTGGTGTTTTGTTCACACAGAATTGGCGTTGTGTTGCTACCGCTATTTACCTGCTCAAATCAGTGTTGTGGTGTTGACGCTTTTTCTGCTACAACCCTGGCAACATAGTCTGCAAATAACAGTCGTTCATTCAGTGTTGTGCTGGTGACGTCATCTCTGTGCCCAAACCCTACAGAGCATGCTGCTAGTTATTTCCGTACTGGTGTTCCGTCCATGCTATAGATAGTACTATGCTGTTCATGCACTTCCCATGCTCAAATCCTGGCAACAGTGTGTGCAAAACCAATTAGTGATAGTACTGTGGTGTTCACACAGAATTAGTGTTCTGCTTCTCAAGCTATCTCTTCTCAAACCCTGGCAACTGAGCATTCATGCTATCGCCATGCTCAAACCCTGGCAAAACAGTGTGCTCATTGTTATAAGTGTTGTGCTGATCTTGTAATTCCCCACTCAAACTCAGGCTACAGAGCATTCATGCTATCACCATGCTCAAATCCTGGCAAAACAGTGTGCTCATTGTTATAAAAGTGTTTTGTAGTATTGTTTTGTTCACGTAATTCCTTCCTTGGCAACCGAGCATGCTAATAGTAATTAGAGGTTAATCTACTGTTTACTCTACTTCTCTGTTTAAAGCAATGTAGCATCATAGAATGCAAGGTAGTGTAGTGCTGTTCACGATATCTACCTGTTCAAACTATGGCGACATAGCAAGGGCATAATATTAATAGTTAAATGTAGTTTTCTCAATCGGTTTTATTTTCTTCTAGGTTCTCAATCAGATTTTCTTCCAGGATATCCCTTCCGTGGATTTGAAGACTTGAACATAGCATGTTATGTCTGCATTACAAATATAGACACATAAAACAGTTGTCTACCCTTGAACACCAACACAGCAAGGATAGCAGAAGACCTGTACATGTTGATGCTTTCTCTGGCTTTATTCTGAGACTGCTTGTTTTTATTTTTAGATTTAATTTTTCTTCAAGCTTTATTGTGACTGTCCAGGTTTCTGTCAGTATTTTTAGTTCAAACAATCTTTTGTGTTTATTGCAGATGGTAACCTTGGCCGTTTTGACGACAGGAGGAAAAGTGCTGGTATTTGAACACAGGCTGAATGGGTAAGATTTGCATTGGATGCTTAACTAATTGACTATGTTCGGAAATAACTCGAGCTTGACTCTATAAAAGGGGCTCTTTCTGTGCCACACCAATTAAAAAATCATGACAGAGTTTTGTCAAAAAAACATCTTTTGTCAGTTGTGCAGTTTGCAAACATTTTTCTCAGAATCCTTGCCTTCATTACTACTAGAAGCAGTCACAGAAACTGTAGTTTAAGGTTTTCTATGGCAATGAATGGCGTTTATTCATCAGTCTTTTGATTCGCAAGAGTTCAGTGCGAAAGTATTATTCAGCGGTGTGTATCTTTTTTTTTTCTTGCTCAATGTTGACAGTTGCATGACAGATTCTGTGTGTTTTCAGCAAACTGAAGAAGCCGCTGAAGCCCAAGACCGTGGTGCATGCAGCCACCACGGGGAGCAGAGAAGACGTTCCTCTACCTGTTCCGGTCTTGGCCGCTCTGCCCAGGGAGACCAGCGAACACGAACTTCTGCTGGCTCATGGGTCGGCCCTCAAACCCAAGTTTGAAACTGTGGTAGGTACTTGGCTGCATAGGCAGTTGTGTCTTAACTCCTTTCTTCCTAGCTGGTGAAATAGAATAAAATCAGTGCCGACAATATTATTGAACATGCCCGCAGAGAAATTTGGAAAAAGTGAGGGAATGGCTAAGTGAAAGTTATGTAGTAAAATACTGGTTGTGTGATATGCATAATTGATATGTGATTTGACCAAATTTGTGTTCATTGGTAATTGTCAACTGGAACAGTGTTTGACTCTCAAATGACATGTTTTGAGTTTGTGTTTATACCTTGCTGAAAGTTTGTTGTTTTACTTCCAGGCCTTAAAACCAAGTCGACCTGAAATTGTGCTGATTGTGGCAAGCCCAGCGAAGAAAGTGGCAAAGGGGGAGTTTACTCAGGTAAACATGATTAAAAAATCTTGATACGGCGTGTTATGATAGATGTAAAATGATGGTTGTGTTGTTGAGTCCAAGCATTAAAGGACCATAACAGGCTGTTTTTGGTGTCAAAAACGCGTTCATTTGCGTTTTGGCGTAACTGGCCAGACATGCATGCCGTAGGAAATTGTTTTCTCACCTTCCCTCACAGGGTTTAGTTTATTTCGGAATCGTTTTGGGCCATAATCCGACGAATTTCGTGGCTGAAGCGAAGCGTTTTCGCGTGCCGATCTGGCGGCCATTGTATTGCGAACGTCCGCGAGAGTACGGAATTGGTGAATTCTGGGTAAAAATTCCAATGACGTCACAAGCAGCATTCATGGAAGCAACTTTAGCTGCTGAACCTTACAGTTTTGAGCCTGGGGGTTAAAATCAAGGGTCTGCGTGCCCCGTGATATGTGGTTTATTTTACAAATCACGTTAATGCTCCTGATATTTTTTTGTCATCTCCAAAGTCAAGGCACAAAAACAAAATCCCTTGACTTTTGGGGTAGCGCGACTGTTGATGTTTAGAATTTTTTTTTTTTACTAGATTGTTCCGTCGCTGGGAAATTCGGGTCACTTCCTCCCAGTGGAAAGCTAGCAGCAACAGAGTCGCGCTACCCCAAAGTCAAGGGATCTATGGGATTTTTTTCTTCTTTTCTTTTTCTTCCCATCGCTGGGAAATTCGGGTCGCTTCCTCCCAGTGGAAAGCTAGCAACAACAGAGTCGCGCTACCCCAAAGTCAATGAATCTATTAGATTTGTTTTCATTTCTTTATTGTCCCATCACATTCCACAACTTGGACACATACCACAACTTGGACACATTACCACGTCTTGGACACATACCTCATCTTGGACACATACCACAACTTGGACACATTCCACATCTTGGACACATACCACAACTTGGACACATTACCACATCTTGGACACATACCACAACTTGGACACATACCACATCTTGGACACATTCCACATCTTGGACACATTCCACAACTTGGACACATTCCACAACTTGGACCACAAGCCCGAACTCTGTTGCTGCTAGCTTTTCACTGGGAGGAAGCGATCCGAATTCGCCAGCGATATAGGACAATAAAGAAATGAACAAGTCGCGTAAGGCGAAAATACAATATTTAGTCAAGTAGCTGCCATTTTTCAGCAAGACCGTATACTCGTAGCATCGTCAGTCCACCGCTCATGGCAAAGGCAGTGAAATTGACAAGAAGAGCGGGGTAGTAGTTGCGCTAAGAAGGATAGCACGCTTTTCTGTACCTCTCTTTGTTTTAACTTTCTGAGCGTGTTTTTAATCCAAACATATCATATCTATATGTTTTTGGAATCAGGAACCGACAAGGAATAAGCTGAAAGTGTTTTTAAATTGATTTGGACAATTTAATTTTGATAATAATTTTTATATATTTAATTTTCAGAGCTTGTTTTTAATCCAAATATAACATATTTATATGTTTTGGGAATCAGCAAATGATGGAGAATAAGATAAACGTAAATTTGGATCGTTTTATAAATTTTTATTTTTTTTTACAATTTTCCGATTTTTAATGACCAAAGTCATTAATTAATTTTTAAGCCACCAAGCTGAAATGCAATACCAAACCCCGGGCTTCGTCGAAGATTACTTGACCAAAATTTGAACCAATTTGGTTGAAAAATGAGGGCGTGACAGTGCCACCTCAACTTTCACGAAAAGCCGGATATGACGTCATCAAAGACATTTATCAAAAAAATGAAAAAAACGTTCGGGGATTTCATACCCAGGAACTCTCATGTCAAATTTCATAAAGATCGGTCCAGTAGTTTAGTCTGAATCGCTCTACACACACACACAGACAGACACACACACACACACACACACACACACACATACACCACGACCCTCGTTTCGATTCCCCCTCGATGTTAAAATATTTAGTCAAAACTTGACTAAATATAATGAAAAAAGAAAGAAAAACAAATCTAATGGATCCCTTGACTTTGGGGTAGCGCGACTCTGTTGCTGCTAGCTTTCCACTGGGAGGAAGCGATCCGAATTTCCCAGCGATGGGACAATAGGCTGAATAGAGAAATGAATTTTATTTTTATTTTTTACATTTTTACAAATCGCAGTTTTAGGTTCGACGTAATTTGTAAAATATTTGTACAAATCACGGGTTAACAGCTCAGTTGGAGGTTTAATTGGTGTCAGTGTGTAGACATACAGGCTGGGGGAGTGGCTTATGAGCGTGCAGGTAGCTGCACCGTATCAGCGTCTGTTGCTGGAGATCGTTCTTACTGCGGCGTCCGAGTTGAGACGGAAGTGTCCCATCTATCTGGGTTGATATCGGGTCTCAGTTGGTGAGCACACACTCACAGAATACGTACACATCAATTCATTATTGAGTTGTCGTTCTAACTGACCCTACCCAACCCCTCATTTCCCTTCCCCCCCCCCTACTTCGGGGGCAGTCCTTCAATTGTGACAGCAATAGGTGAGAAGATGACAGCCGTGGGCCACTTGATCAGCACGCACTACTGAATACAGACTACCACCCCTGACTCTTGATGCGTGACTAATGGCGTGCGTGTTCCGCGCGTGCTGCGTAATTACGAACTTTCACACTCACTGGTTAAAAGGTCAAAGTCGTTATTGACCCTAAATTGGTAGGTCGGTCGTCGGAAAAAGGAGGGCGTCGTTCTTGGGAGGTTAGTTACAGTGTGAAAAGCATCCGTCCGGAGAAATTCGGTCGGCGAAAGGAAGGGGTCGTTCTTGGGAGAGGTCGTTTCGGGAGGTTCCACTGTAGTTGTTGTAGTTGTTGCCCAATGTTGTACTGTGTTGTGGTTGTTGTTTTTGTTATTGTTGATAGTTTCGCTGGTTTCTCAACAATGCTGTTGTTGAGGTTGTTGTTGTTGTTATTGTTGATGTAGTTTCACTGGTTTCTCAACAATAGTGTTGTTGTTGTTGTCGTTTCTTTGTTTTTGGCTCCAGCTGATTCATTTTCACAGCCCATTCCTGCTTGAGCCTTGAGTCAGATGGAAACAAATGAAAACTCAAGCCCGAGTCCTTTTTTTGCAACTCCGAACATACGGCAGCAGCACACTCTCTCGGCATGATGTCGGGAGTACGCGCGCATCCACGGCTGCAGCAAAGACGCAGAACGAGCGTTGCTACTTTCGCTTCCGATTCCTGCTAGTGACGTCACAGCCAACGGCTTGCCGCCGCGGGCATTTTGAAGTCTTGCGTAGCAGACGAATTTGGCCGCTTTTTGAGCATGCATTTTGTGTAAAATTAGACTGATGCAACACAAAACCTGTGATTTACTGTTCGGTTTTTGCATCTTTAGATGCATACCTATATCATTAAATCAACCCCAACTGCTTTAGCTGACCTTAAAAAGAGCCTGTTGGGGTCCTTTAAGCAGTAGCTTAATAAAAGTCACATGAGAGGTGACAAGTTAATACTAGTTTGGTTTACTGGTTTTTATGTGTGTTATTCTGTTATAAATGATTAGCAGCATGAGTGCATGTGGGAATTCCCACAGGTTGACTGAGCATTCTGGCAGGCAGTATGCCTTGGGAGAAAGAGGTCTGGAACTAGGAAAGGTGATCATTGTCACCAGATATTGATGGCTAAAAAAAAAAAGAGTAGAAAATCATACTTGAAAGGGAGCTTAATTTACAGGCCATATGAGCAGAACATCTCAGTAACTAGAGGTTTCTTGTGAAAAAAGTGGCAGAGCTTGAGCTACAGAGTGGTTGTGTGCGTGATTCAGGTGAACCAAGAAAAGGTAATAATTCTCATGAGGTATTGATGGCTACAACAAACACAATTTTTAAATGGAGACTCCGAGAGAATCATGCTTGATAGGGAGTTTAATTTACAGACAGTATGAGCAGCACATCTCAAAAACTGGGAAGGGGGGGGGTTCCAGTGTATTTTTAACCATTCGTCTTGTGAAAAAAGTGGCAGTGCTTGTGCTACAGAGTGGTTGTGTGCGTGTTTCAGGTGAAGACTCCAGACGTGGGCGGGGGCAGCGTGTTGTACCCCAGTCAGATGGTTCCCCTCGGACCAGCCAAGGACACGGGCACCAGGAGGAAGAGAAAAGAGTCAGCCTCTGAGGTGAGAACTGCTGGCCACGTTTTGTTCACCAATGATGCTCTCATTAACTTCTCTTGTAAATGGATGTAAATACTGTGAGAAAAATGTTGGAGCTAAATTTTAAAAATATTTCAGTTTTGAATAAAGTATGTTGGTTTTTTTATTTAAAAAAAAAATGTTTTGAATGAATGGTTGTTGTTTTATTCTTGTAGCATTGCTTTTCT
This sequence comes from Littorina saxatilis, assembly GCF_037325665.1. Lineage (NCBI taxonomy): Eukaryota > Metazoa > Mollusca > Gastropoda > Littorinimorpha > Littorinidae > Littorina > Littorina saxatilis. Next base: position 6,748,566 of record NC_090261.1, on the reverse strand, counting down.
CTGGAATGTAGCGTTGTTTTAGGGAATTTCATGTCACATTTTTTTTATGGATTAAGCTTGAAAGAAAGTTCATTTCTCGTGGCTTAAAAGTGTAACAAAAAAAATCATTAAAAAAGTCAACTCATGTAGGAAGCTTTGCCGTCTTTTCAGTGAAGGGTTTGGTATGTTTGCAATGTTCTAATGGTACTGCCTGTTCAGCCATCTTTATTCTGTTTATAAATCATCTCCCAGAGAACGTTTACCACAAATATTAACATATTTTAATGTAGAATGTTTTGAGTGTTAAATGTGGGCATGTTATTTCACAGCTGACATTGGAGGACCGACTGCAAGCCATGGGGGTGGACAAACCCAACCAGGCGTCATCTTCAGGGGCAACCAGACCTCCCAAAGCCGACCAGCTTGTGGTGCAATTGACCCAGGGCCTGCAGAGCAAGGACACCAAGTTAATGACTGTAAGTCACCTGGCAATTGTAGGACGTAACGTCGGCATACTCTAGATGCAGTCCCATGGAAGTGACGTTTTATACAAAAAGGAGAGTGAACATTTTGAGATTCAGTTGATGAGAAAAAAAAGCTTACATGAAGCTAAATCTGGATATTGCTGTGACATAAAAAAAAAATGATGTGCTTACGCCTCAAGTCGATTCAAGTGCTTCAGTAGTGGGTGCAAACAGCTGAGAAGTATAGGACAGGTTTCACTTCTTGTTGTTGGTCATCAGCTAAAAAAGTCCAACAGTTTTATCTGACTTGTAAACTATTTTGTAAATCTTTACCCCACTGAAAAGGGATAAGAACAGCCTTCTACTAGGATACATACCAAAAATCGACAGCATTGTTTCTGTCTGTGCCACCTAGTAATTACCTTGTGAATTATTTATATAACTGAGACCTACTTCAATCTGAGAAATCGATTCAGCCAAAGTTCTCACTGTGCACCAGAAGCAGCCAGGCTGTACATACTGGGGATGCAGGGTTCGACACTAGCGGGGGCGGGGGGCGGAACGCCCCAGAGTTTTGTGTTCCGCCCCAAACATTGCCGAAGCTTGGGGCCCACTCCGCCCCAGGATAAATCTCCGACAATGACGAACCGAAAATTTTAATGCCAGAGCCAATCACTAAAAATCGCCAGTCAAAGTCGTCACTGAAATTTGCGTAACGATCAATGCCGCAGTCAAGAAAAACAACAACATTGAAATCGTCGAAGGACAATGCCGCAAGGGAAATAACTCCCAGATTGCGCTCTTTAGCGTGAGAGATAAGTATCGCCTTCAAATGCCAAACGCAAAATGTGGTGACACATCCCTGGTGCAAAAAGACATGGAAATGAAGATGAAGAACAGCGTGGAGAGAAACGAAAAAAGGAGACTGATGCAGCCAAAAGCGCAAAGCACTGTCATAATTTCAATGTCAAATGGTTGAAAGAATTTCCCTGGCTTCAGTACGATGAAGAAAAACAGACAATGCATTGCCGCCCGTGCAGATCTTATAGCGGAGAACCACTTGGGAAAAGTGGTGATTCTGAAGGTATATTTTTATCTCCCACAATTCCGAGAGGAATGGGTCACGTGAGATAGAACGCGGGCGCCCCAGCAATTTCCATCTCCGGGGCCAGTGTGGCCCCAGGCCAAATAAGTTAGTGTCGACCCCTGGGATGTGTCCAAGTGGAAGTATGCTCTTATCCCACGTAGAGTTGTGGTCTGGGTGATGATTTCGCAGTAAGGAATTTTTCTTTAAGCTTTGATTCACACATACTGAGATTCCATGGCTAAAAGTAAGAGCACCAAAATACGATGTTGTTCTGTATACCGTCGGACCAGCATTGCCCCATAGGTGCCAGACAAAAATGCAGGTAAAAGTCATTCTTGGTCTCTTGCACCTTGAATGACAAACCAGTCTGCAAAAAAACGGAAAGTCTACATTGAATTTCACATTGGAATGGGATTGTCGTGTCTCATCATTTTACTGTTGGCTGGATTTGTGTGACTGCATCATAGTGGAAGTTTTTGCTGACTGTTTATGTGTTTGTGTCTCAGATTTTTGCTTCCATGCTTGTGTGTGTTCTGATAGGTCTGGTGATTCAGGTGGTTTCTTCTTATATATATGTAATTTTTTAAATAATTGTATGTGTTCATTTGTGTCTTAGGGTGTGTTTTTTGGTTTGTTTTTGTGTGCGCCAGACTAGTGTGTTCTGATAGGTCTGCAGATTTGGCTGATTGAAGAAGAAACAATGATTGTAGCTGTGGCAGAATCTGCCGTATTTTATCATCTGCGATTAAAAAAAGGTTTAATAGTGTGAGGGTGAGAAGTGTTGGACTCTTATTATTTGTCATTTAATGAATAGCAGGTTATGCAGCTAGTTAGAGTGTAAGCTGACTGTCACTGTATGAAATCTGGCATTTTACATCACAGTAAAAGTATAATTTGCGATGTATGTGTGCGTGCAGAATGTCTTCCAGGAGAGGAATGAGAGCGTGATAGTGAACACGGTGAAAAGACTGCCGCTACACGTCATCATCCCTCTCATCAAGGAGATCACACAGCGCATGCATGGACACCCACAGAGGTAAACACACTGTTATACAACATTAACACCCACAGAGGTAAACACACTGTTATACAACATTAACACCCACAGAGGTAAACACACTGTTATATGACATTAACACCCACAGAGGTAAACACGCTGTTATACGACATTAACACCCACAGAGGTAAACACACTGTTATACGACATTAACACCCACAGAGGTAAACACACTGTTATACGACATTAACACCCACAGAGGTAAACACACTGTTATACGACATTAACACCCACAGAGGTAAACACACTGTTATACAACATTAACACCCACAGAGGTAAACACACTGTTATACGACATTAACACCCACAGAGGTAAACACACTGTTATACAACATTAAAGCTGTGGTCTATTTATGACTTTCCGGGGCTACGAGGTTGAAAAATAGGGATAAAATCATGTACAGAATTCTGTACAGCAAACGCTACCCGAAACCCCATGTATGCGGCGTGTATGACCTTGAGAGCTTCAGTCAACGCTTGAATTTTGCAGTGGTAACATCCGGTTTGCTCTCTCAGAGCTGAGCATATTTGTCGAGAAGGATCGGGCAGAAAAAATAAACGACTTGGCAGGGATTCGAACTCAAGGCCTCGGGGCCTCGAAATGTCGGGGCCGATGTCTTCACCGCTAGGCCACTTCACCAGTGTTTTCAAAGATAAAAAATTGATAATTTTATATCATTCTACGCTTGAATTACCATTCATGCGTTGCAAAAGCGTAAAAATTGCTATTAAAATTTGCCTTTATTTGCAAACATGTTTCACGGAATCGCAGTACATGTTTACACCGTCATGTTACACGACATTCGCGCCATGCAAATAGCTGCGATATCTCTATTTACAACATGCAAAAAAAATGACAAGAACTGTAATTGAATCTCTCCAAAGCTCTGTGCAGTTGAAAACGGACATCTAAGAAATAGTTATACATGTATTCACTTCTGAACAATGGGCGGATAGAGATATAAATCATGCTGCTTCAAGAATAACATAACATGAGTTCATATCAAGTTTTTTCCTTCTTTTTCTCGATTGGCGCAGTAGCCTAGTGGTTAGGACATGAGACTCGAGGTCGAGAGTTCCAATCTTCGCCGGGGCGTTTATTTTTGAGTCACTTGAGAAAAAGTGACTCTATGTAATCAGTCAGTGTTAGTCTGTCCGGCCGGCCGTCCGTCCGTCCGTCCGTAGACACCACCTTAACGTTGGACTTTTCTCGGAAACTATCAAAGCGATCGGGCTCATATTTTGTTTAGTCGTGACCTCCAATGACCTCTACACTTTAACGATGGTTTCGTTGACCTTTGACCTTTTTCAAGGTCACAGGTCAGCGTCAAAGGAAAAATTAGACATTTTATATCTTTGACAAAGTTCATCGGATGTGATTGAAACTTTGTAGGATTATTCTTTACATCAAAGTATTTACATCTGTAGCCTTTTACGAACGTTATCAGAAAAACAAGGGAGATAACTAGCCTTTTCTGTTCGGCAACACACAACTTAACGTTGGGCTTTTCTCGGAAACTATAAAAGTGACCGGGCTCAAATTTTATGTGAACGTGACTCATTGTGTTGTGAATAGCAATTTCTTCCTGTCCATCTGATGCCTCATATAATATTCAGAACTGCGAAAGTGACTCGATCGAGCGTTTGCTCTTCTTGTTTCCCTTTGATCTCTTTTGAAGATAAAATATGATCAGTCTTGAGAGAGCAAACCGGATGTTATCCCTGCAAAATTCAAGCGTTGACTGAAGCTCTCAAGGTCATACAGGCCGTATAGGTGGGGTTTCGGGTAGCGTTTGCTGTACACAATTCTGTACATGATTGTTTCCCTATTTTTCAACCTCGTAGTCCCGGAAAGTCATAAATAGACCACAGCTTTAACTCCCACAGAGGTAAACACTGTTATACCACATTAACACCCACAGAGGTAAACATGCTGTTATACGACTTTAACACCCACAGAGCTAAGCACACTGTTATACGACTTTTAACACCCACAGAGGTAAACACACTGTTATACGACATTAACACCCACAGAGGTAAAAACACTTCTTCTTCTTCTGCGTTCGTGGGCTGAAACTCCCATGTACACTCGTGTTTTTTGCACGAGTGGAATTTTACGTGTATGGCCGTTTTTTACCCCGCCATTTAGGCAGCCATACGCCGTTTTCGGAGGAATGGTAAAAACACTGTTATACGACATTAACACAACCCTCGCAGTGTTATTTCCAGGCCTTGGTTATGAGAAATAACAGTAAGACTAAGACTGTAGATGTAACATTTTCATTGTATGATACTAACTGTTGTGCATTCCTAAGTGAGGATGGCTGAAGATAGAACTATTTTGAATGAACAGCATCAAGTTATGACCAGCAGAATAAAGACGTTGCTAAACAGTGAATGGTTTTCCCTGTGTTGAAGGTTTTCCCTGTGTTGAAGGTTTTACCTGTGTTGATGAAGGTTTTACCTGTGTTTCAGTGGGCTTCTGATGGTGAGATGGATGAAACAGATCCTGTCTGTACACATGGCCTTCTTGATGACAGTGAGTGCTCTGTGTTGTCTGTTTTAAAGTGACTCGCAATAAAACCTGCTCTGGGGACCACCTCTTGATAACGACCACCTGCCTGTTATGACCACCCCAACGGAACCCAGACAAGATTTTTCCATGTATAATTTATTTGTGTGTTGAGAAACTAATGTGTTGTAATTTCAAGTGTACTAGAAACATAGCGCCCACTTTTTCAAACTTTTGATTTTGATTCCCATCTATCTCATATATGTGCCAGGACGAAGGAAACCGTGCTATTTTGTTGGCTTGTTTGTGATACATGCGTACTTGAAACTTAACTTTCACCTCAGTCTCAGACTTTCAGTTTTACCTCCATTTTAAGAGTCCCAGTCTTCCAAGACCTGATTTTCACAAGTTTCCGACGGTCTGAAAAGGGGGTAGCACTATAGGAGCGTGTAGCATTGACTGACTTTGTTGCAATCTCCAGGTGCCAGAGGTGATGGATTCCCTGGGTGAGCTGTACCAGATGATCGAGTATCGCACAAAGTCGCTGCCACAACGCATCGCTCAACAAGGGAGACTACACATGCTGCTGTCAAGGGTAGGTGCAAAAGATTAACTGAACATTTTGAGTGACTTTTTATATTTAGTCAAGTTTTGACTAAATATTTTAACATCGAGGGGGAATCGAAACGAGGGTCGTGGTGTATGTGTGTGTGCGTGTGTGCGTGTGTGTCTGTGTGTGTGTGTAGAGCGGTTCAGACTAAACTACTGGACCGATCTTTATGAAATTTGACATGAGAGATCCTGGGTATGAAATCCCCGAACGTTTTTTTCATTTTTTTGATAAATGTCTTTGATGACGTCATATCCGGCTTTTCGTGAAAGTTGAGGCGGCACTGTCACGCCCTCATTTTTCAACCAAATTGGTTGAAATTTTGGTCAAGTAATCTTCGACGAAGCCCGGACTTCGGTATTGCATTTCAGCTTGGTGGCTTAAAAATTAATTAATGACTTTGGTCATTAAAAATCTGAAAATTGTAAAAAAATAAAAAAAAAATTTATAAAACGATCCAAATTTACGTTCATCTTATTCTCCATCATTTTCTGATTCCAAAAACATATAAATATGTTATATTTGGATTAAAAACAAGCTCTAAAAATTAAAAATATAAAAATTATTATCAAAATTAAATTGTCGAAATCAATTTAAAAACACTTTCATCTTATTCCTTGTCGGTTCCTGATTCCAAAAACATATAGATATGATATGTTTGGATTAAAAACACGCTCAGAAAGTTAAAACAAAGAGAGGTACAGAAAAGCGTGCTATCCTTCTTAGCGCAACTACTACCCCGCTCTTCTTGTCAATTTCACTGCCTTTGCCATGAGCGGTGGACTGACGATGCTACGAGTATACGGTCTTGCTGAAAAATGGCATTGCGTTCAGTTTCATTCTGTGAGTTCAACAGCTACTTGACTAAATGTTGTATTTTCGCCTTACGCGACTTGTTGTCAGTTCTACTACCCCTACATTCCAAGTGCTTTTGTTTAATTTGTGTCAAGAAATCTAAATCTTAGGGTTGTTCTGTAAGCTTAAGAATTGCAGAGTTTTGAAACAATCTCTGCTTATCTCAGGCTAACCTGAGGTAATTTTTAAGTAGTTTGTGTAAGAAGATTTTTCTCCGTAAATATTCCCCTTGCACCACTATACGATGTTGATGTGTGTTCAGTCATGCCAGCATTGCCCCTAAGGTGCCACAGTGACTGCAGGTCAACGTCTCGGTGATTTCTGTGTTCTCTGGGACAAACCAGTCTGCACACATTGACATTTGTAGTTGATAGTGCTGGATGTGTGTGCGTTGATGTGTGAATACTAGACATTTGTTTTCGTGTGTATGAGAAATGTAAAGTTTAGGGTAAATCTGTCATCTGTAGGGATCAATAGATAGCATTTTTCAACAATTTGGGCTATGTTAGGCTAACTTGTTTGAACAGTCTACATTTGAGGATTTTCCTTTGTGCACATTTCTCCAAGCACCACTATACGATGTTGATGTGTGTTCAGTCATGCCAGCATTGCCCCTAAGGTGCCACAGTGACTGCAGGTCAACGTCTCAGTGATCTGTGTTCTCTGGGACAAACCAGTCTGCATACATTCACTGCTTTCACCAGAGATACTCCTAGGATTTATTTACTTCAGCAAATTAGCGGAAATAGATTGACAGCACAGTTTTTCGAGATTTGAAATATGTTAAGGGCGTTTTACCAACAGCCGGCGCCAAATGATATTCCTGTTTACACAACCCTACCTTCTCTCTTTTTCTTAGAGTTTTGCACTTTGTTTTATGATATTGCTAGTGCATTCATGTATCCCTATTTAGCATTGCGTGTTGGTTGAAATAATAACCAAACGACACCTTGGTTCACACAGCCCCACCTTCTCTGTTTTCCACGTTCACTTTTTTTTGAAGTGCCAGTGCATTCAAGCATCATTGTACATCAGTGTGTATTTGTTGAATCCAGATTGCCTCACAGACGCAAGAAGAAGATGAACCAGCTGCTGATGTGGAACCCTTGCTTGTTTATCAGGACGGTAAGACAGAGAGCTTGATTCTTGCACGAGGAATTAAAAATAAGGAGGGGAAGGGGAACATCTGCGTATGGCAAAAACTGATGTTTTGTGTTCGCCAAAAGGGAAAAAAAATGCAAGAACAAACAAGTCGCGTAAGGCGAAAATACAATATTTAGTCAAGTAGCTGTCGAACTCACAGAATGAAACTGAACGCAATGCCATTTTTCAGCAAGACCGTATACTCGTAGCATCGTCAGTCCACCGCTCATGGCAAAGGCAGTGAAATTGACAAGAAGAGCGGGGTAGTAGTTGCGCTAAGAAGGATAGCACGCTTTTCTGTACCTCTCTTTGTTTTAACTTTCTGAGCGTGTTTTTAATCCAAACATATCATATCTATATGTTTTTGGAATCAGGAACCGACAAGGAATAAGATGAAAGTGTTTTTAAATTGATTTCGACAATTTAATTTTGATAATAATTTTTATATATTTAATTTTCAGAGCTTGTTTTTAATCCGAATATAACATATTTATATATTTTTGGAATCAGCAAATGATGGAGAATAAGATAAACGTAAATTTGGATCGTTTTATAAATTTTTATTTTTTTTTTACAATTTTCAGATTTTTAATGACCAAAGTCATTAATTAATTTTTAAGCCACCAAGCTGAAATGCAATACCGAACCCCGGGCTTCGTCGAAGAGTACTTGACCAAAATTTCAACCAATTTGGTTGAAAAATGAGGGCGTGACAGTGCCGCCTCAACTTTCACGAAAAGCCGGATATGACGTCATCAAAGACATTTATCAAAAAAATGAAAAAAACGTTCGGGGATTTCATACCCAGGAACTCTCATGTAAAATTTCATAAAGATCGGTCCAGTAGTTTAGTCTGAATCGCTCTACACACACACACACACACGCACATACACCACGACCCTCGTTTCGATTCCCCCTCGATGTTAAAATATTTAGTCAAAACTTGACTAAATATAAAAAGGGGATGGGGACTTCATTCTACACATAATATTTTTACGACCCCCCTCCCCCCCAGCCAAGTTTGAAAGTTGTCTATGTCCTATTAGGTAAAGGTAGGGTCAGAGATATTGACAGGAGAACAGAGTTTATGCTGAGTGTATAAGATGAGGAGTAGTTGAAAAGGTTACTAGTGCAGCTTAAAACATCAGTTTAACCATACTCAGTAAAGATGGCCTGAAACAGAAACTTGACTACAGAGATTTCTCAAAAATAGGTTTCATAGTTGGAGTGCAAGAGGACACGATGAAACAGCTTTGGAAGTCCCATTTCCAAAGGGAAGGTGCACCACTATACGATGTTGATGTGTGTTCAGTCATGCCAGCATTGCCCCTAAGGTGCCACACTGACTGCGGGTCAACGTCTCCGTGATCTGTTTTCTCTGGGACAAACCAGTCTGCACACATTGCCATTTGTAGTTGATAGTGCTGGATGTGTGTGTGTGCTTGTATACATGTTTTCACAGTACTAGAGGAAAAAGAAATGTGTAATTTGGTGTCTGTCATCTGATAAAACGTAGAATTTTGAAATAATCTAGGTATATCTGACTAGCTTGAATGTCCATGTGTGAATGGGTAAGTTGAGCGTATAAGAATGTCCATGTGTACGATGTGTAAATGAGACATGGATGTGTTCATGACTGAATGCGTAAGCACAATGCAAGGAATGGCCAGAAAGGTATGTGGGAGGTGTGTTTATAACCTGCCCTGTTATATAGTGCTATATGTCTTATGTAAAAACAATGTCCTGTTTGTATTATTGTTATGTACCACGCCTGAATTTCTCTATGAGATAATAAAGTATTCTTATTCTTATTCTTATATTCAACCCATCTACGATTTTCCTTTGTAAAAGTTAGTGTTGCACCACTATACGATGTTGATGTGTGTTCAGTCATGCCAGCATTGCCCCTAAGGTGCCACAGTGACTGCAGGTCAACGTCTCAGTGATGTCTGTGTTCTCTGGGACAAACCAGTCTGCACACATTGACATTTGTAGTTGATAGTGCTGGATGTGTGTGCATTAATGTGTGAATACTAGACATTTGTTTCCATGTGTATGAGAATGACAAATGTGAAGTTTAGGGTATGTCTGTCATCTGTAGGGATCAATAGATAGCATTTTTCAACAATTTGGGCCATGTTAGGCTAACTTGTTTGAACAGTCTACATTTGAGGATTTTCCTTTGTGCAAATTTCTCCAAGCACCACTATACGATGTTGATGTGTGTTCAGTCATGCCAGCATTGCCCCTAAGGTGCCACAGTGACTGCAGGTCAACGTCTCAGTGATCTGTGTTCTCTGGGACAAACCAGTCTGCATACATTCACTGCTTTCACCAGAGATGCTCCTAGGATTTATTTACTTCAGCAAATTAGCGCAAATAGATTTATTTGTGCCAATCATGGATGTGTACATTGTTGCTTTATCATTTCAGAATCGTCAGACGAAGATGTTCCCATGGAGTTTGGAGCTTCCGAGTCTGAGGTGAGACAAAACCCTAAACTTTACTAGTCATATACAGTGCTCTGCGCCTTGAGGATATCTGAACATGTTGTACATCTTGGCAAGAAAGCTTGGGATATAGTGCATCGGCCAGCAATGTTGGTGATGTCAACCTGGCGGGGTATGATCCAAGAGTGTTTGGGTTTTTTTAGTGGAAAGTTTGTAGTATTTACAGCCGATGATTAGCAAACAGCAAATGGCTTCTTTGTGCCGCTTCAGGGTGAGGAGCGTCTTTGTAAACTGACCCATTCTCTGCCAAAAGCACAGTTTGTACGCAGACAGTATATTGCAAATAAACATCCATTTGCCTTGCTAAAATCAGAAATTATATATGTTACAAAAGCTAAGGATTTTTCTATCAGGCAACATTCAAAATCCATTCTTGCTTCCGATAGTTTTAAATTTTACCTCCAGCATGCATCGTGTGGAGAAAATCTAAGAAAGTCATTCTTCTAAGCAAGGATCTTTATAGTGGACAGATAAACACACAATTAATATGAGATGAAAGAAATTCATCTTAAAATGCTTTCGTCTGATCTCTGGCAAGGCGGTGCCGCCCAAACCAGAATGATAGTGATCTGGCCGACTCACAGAGCGGGTAGAAAGGGCTGTAAGACACCATCAGAATCTTGTAGTCAGGGGTACACACTCACTCACCTACATTAGTCTTCTGCTTGTGTGTACACACGAAGGAGGATAAGGCACTAGCAGGCCTTTCATAAGTTGACCTGGAAGATCAGAAAAATCACCACCCTTAACCCACCAGGCTAGGATTTGAACCTACGACCTTGCACTTGGGAGGCCGGCGTCTTATCCACTTGGCTATTGCGCTCGTCGTTGATTTGATTGTTTTGAATGTGATTTTTGGCATCAGGAGATTATATAGGTGCCATTTTTCTTGATGTGGAACACTCTATGAGAAAGGTGTCTGTCTGAACAGATGCTAAAATGTGCAGAAATAAAATCAAAAAGGAACTTAGCAGAGCAGAATGTTTGGATTGCTTGCACGGTCATGTCATGTCTAATCAAAATATCATGGTTTCTAAAAACAAATTTCAGTCAGAAAGTGAAAAAAGATTATTTCTAACATTTGTTTTTTCTTGTGTTACAGGACAACTGGGACGATATGGATGACTGAGTCAAGGGGCGGCATTAGAGTCCACGCTACGTTCGTGCACATGAAAGACACTGGATGAATGCTGTGACAAACTTGTGAACTATGCATTTTGAAACCATGAGGCATTGTTTGGTGAATGGACATTTTTCTGTTGCTGTGAAATAGCGATCATTCCTGTTCGCATTATGTTGGTATCCACTGTGGCAAGAGATAACTCTCGGAGGTTTGACCTCTGTAAAGGCAGTCCTTAATTGAGCCTGAAGTCGACTTCACAAAGTCTTTTTACGGAAAACTCAGTGCTAAAGCTCCGTGCGGCCAGCTTCGCGAAGCATACTTCGCATAGTCGACTTCGCCCCGTTAATGACCAGCTTAAGGAGCACGACGTTTTGGCAGTGAAAAAGGTTTTTAGTTTTGTATCAGTGAAAGCAAGTGTTGCTATATCAACGATTTTAAAAGTTTGAGGCATTGCACAATGACAAAAGCCAATATAACAGTTTTCTGACATTTTTTCCAAAACTCCTTTAGTTATTTTCATTGATATGTCTGTGAGACATGTTTTGACAGGGTGAAGCATTATGGGCGTGACACAAAATATGTTGTGATCAAGGTGAAAACCCACTGTGTGTACTTCTTTGGGTGTGAAAGCGTGTGTGCAGAAATTGTAAAGTTTTGTTGACGTTGAAACTGTAGTGTGGGAGTGGTGTCCGTTTCAGATATGGTAGGCTGTACTGTTTGATTTAAGATTGTACATATACTTCTGTGTGAAGGCAGATGAGGAGTCTGTATCATCAAAGTAAAATTGTTATGAAAGTTGTTAGTACACTACGCAGGGTTCGTACAGGTCATGGAAAAACTGGAAAGTCGTGGAATTTGATTTTTAATTTTCCAGGCCTGGAAAGTCATGGAATTTCAATTCAAGCCATGAAAAGTCATGGAATTTAACAAAAATAAGAAAGAAAAAATAAATTAACCTTTAGCACGCCAGCGGCGATTTTCGTCACCCAGCAATCCCCTCCGGGGCCCTTTGCCAGCCAGTGGCGATTTGCGTCACCAGCACAAGGCTTGTTCGTATGACCAATTTCTCGTTCGTATTTGCATACGAGAATAACGGTATTTTTAACGGCACTTGAGCCAAAGTGAGGCTCACTTCCTTCCGTTATCTCAGACCTGTTTACCCTCCCGGATTGTCCGGAATTATTACGGATTTGGGGTCTAAATTCCGGTATTACGGAAATCTACCGAAAATTCCGGAAATTGCGGTCGAGAGAACCTTTTTCGTGCGTGAAAATTCGAAGTCGAAATTGTGGTAGTCACCAGGACTGTGATTTCAAGGCTGACCGAAACAGCCTTTTCTGCGCATGTGCACAGCAAGGTATTTGTCGGATTCCGCGGTTTTGAGATCGACGTTGGTCCGAAGGGTAATATAGGATCTCTGTGGGGACGAAATGCCAACCAAAAAAGCGAAAGTTGTACAGAAATATCGGCAAAACTATTAAGTCAAGTGGCTGTGTCTGGTGAAGTTTAATAAGAGCGAACCACATTCATTTTGGTGATCGACTTGAGATCAGTGCAACAACAAAGCTGAGTCAGTTAGAATACGAGTCACGTCGCGGCAGTGTCCCGAGGTTAGACGCAGCATTAATTTTAACAAAATGCAGTACACAAATGAACATGGAAACAAACAAAAACACGAAATTATGTTTGGCAAAACATGAGCATGCTTCGCATCGAGTTTATTTGACCTAGGTCTCTACTTCCACAGAATCTCAGACCTGCGAACCGATCTCTCACTACGGTCAGTCGCGCCAGAGACATAGATGTAGGTCTATGGTCGCGCTCATCAGTGACTTGCGCTGTTGCCGAAATTCAAGTCTTTCTGAGTCTAAAACTGATCTCCATTAATATTTCTCCAATATAGCAAAGATCACAGTTCTTTGAATCGAAAAACTTACAACAAAATTTTTAAATGAAATAAACGAATCGGTCCTCTAAAATTAAAGGTAGCTTCTGGAGAGAGTTATTATGACTGGTTTTAATGCAGGATGTCTGATGTGACAGAATGTAAGGTGGTTTTGTTCACATGCATCTTGACTGTAAATAGTCCAAGGGCGGGGAGGGGGGGGGATGTTACAGGGGTTCCGGACCCCCCCCCCCCCCCCTTGCTGTCAAAAAAGCAACAAAAAACACAAAAATTCAGTCTGTGGAGAAAAAAAAATTAAAACATTTTCTGTCTGTGAAATTTTTGTTGTTGTCGGGAGCAGATATCAATGAAGATAAATTGCCATTATTTAATACAAACTTTAAAAGAAATAATGAGTGGCTGCTGACACCAGTTTATCATGTTTAAAATCAAGGATAAGCTACAAATTGTTAATAAAATAGCTAACATTCTTCAGCCAGACCCCCCCTGGACCCCAGGTTGTACCCCCCCCCCCCCCCCCCCCTCTAGCTCTCTTGCTCCGCCCCTGAATACTGGGGTTTTTTTTAGTTTTTTTTTTAGATAAAGTAAACTTGTCTTTGTTAACTTGCATATATATATCAGGTGTGTTTGTGGTGTGTGTGATCGAGCTTCTGTGTGTGTACTGTTAAACATGGTTAACAATTTTGTACTTGTTTTGCATGGTAGCGCGCGAATTAACGTGTCGTTTAATCGTTTTCAAGCTGGTTTATGGTTGATAAAAAAGATTACTCAAAGATGCCTCAAATTACGGAAAAGTACCAGTTGCATTCCTGATTTTCATTTGAGGGGGTAAACAGGTCTGTTATCTCGTCGTGTCGTCTGCGCTGCATTTGAGTCGGTTTCGTCGAAGTTTTCTGCTTTTGTTTTTGCATCGATAAAGTACTTTAGCGCTTCGACAAGCAACAGACCTGGGAACCCATACGATTTCGCCGTATTCTGTACGCATGATTGTCGAGAATACGATCAGTACGGTCAGTGGGAAAAAAATACGACGAGAAAAATTCCTAGACTACTTTTATTCACAAGCCCGTCTTGAAGCCGATCCAGTATTTTGACACATGATTACAGTTTTTGTCAGTAAAAATTGAAACAAGAGGCGAAGCCTTCAAAGCTCACGTAAGAAATCGACAAACAGTAACACAAACTCAATCACTCCGTCACACATACACACACAGTAAGCATAGGTGACACTGTGCAAGAGTGCGAGACACTGGATCTAGATCTGTCTGTCTGTAGCCTACTTACGGGGACACGACTGCCAGATGGCCAGATCGACACTGCGCTTTCGACAGCGCTTCCTTGCGCAGACACTGGAAACCTGTAGGAAATCTCCTTTGGTATCTTCTTTATCTATTTTTCTGGAGCTACGAAACTGACCAATGTGAAATCGTCTTCTCCGAATCGGCGAACTGCAGCTCGGTGATAACTGTATCTATACCACAATCCTTCACGCGATCTGACCTAACCTTGACCCTGACCTGGTCTACATACCACACACGACACAAACCAGTCACCTGTTTTTACCCCCCAAACCCCCCCACCACCCGTTTTCTTTGGATACACACTTTAACTACGTACGTGCCGACGAAATGTTGATCATTGCTTCAATATTTTGAAGCTGTTGCTTAGATAATAACCAGATAAAATTAGTATTTCGGTGTTTAGTCAAATGTTAAAGTTTCTATCCCATGCATACACACACACATACACACGCACAGACAGTCAAAGTTTAGCATCGCATAGGCTACACTTACGTGAGCCGAAAAGGATTTGTTTTAAATGTACACAAGAATTGAACGGTTCGTCGGAAAGTGCAGTGAGCCTGTCAAACAGTTGAAGTTGACAGATTTCTTTCGTCCTGTGTGAATTCATAAACACTGCAATGAATTTTAAACACTGCAATGGATTTTAATCTTTTTTGTGAGGAATTAAAGTATACAACAAAATAATGAACTGTAGCAGACGACAAAACTGCCGACTCTGACTGAACCGTGTACTTCGTCCGCCGCGCACTTTGGAGGCTTTTTTTTTAAGGTATGGCACTGTTTTATCATCTTTATCTTGCTTTTAAAAAAAAAGTGAAAAAAACGTTAACTCGGAAAAAAAAATTGGTCCCTTTCATTTCGTGTAAAGCGATCTCGACTGTATAGGTAAACTTAATTAACGATGTGGCGGATGCGTGTGAAGCATGTTTGAATCATGGATGTAGTAACTGTGTATCAAGACGCTGGAATGCTGGCGTTAGATGGATGTTACAGGAAGCGACTGAAGCTAACAGTCTGATCGGATATATCCGTACCTGGTCAGATAGAGCCATATGAGTGGGTACTGATATATCTGTACCTGGGAGACGAGTTAAAATGAGGGTAACTTTACAGAATTTATGAACAGAAAGTCTGAGAAAACAAGTTCTTAAAAGGAGGGATTCTTAAAAGGAGGGATTCTTAAATTGGGGGGTCTTAAAAGTGGGGATCCACTGTATTTGGCAACCTAAAGTATTCAATGGAACCCCCAATTTAAGACACCCAATGCAATTACTTTTTTTCTCCAGATAATCTATTCATATTCGGACTGGGTGGCCGAGTGGTAACGCACTTGCGCTCTGAAGCGAGAGATTGCGAGTTCGACCCTGGGTCAGGGCGTTCGCCATTTTCTCCCCCCTTTCCTAACCTAGGTGGTGGGTTCAAGTGCTAGTCTTTCTTAAAATTAAAATAAATCCCTGCGCTTAGAACTGTACCCACGGAATACGCGCGATATAAGCCTCATATTGATTGATTGATGTTGTCGCTTCCTGTAACATCCATCTAAAGCCAGCATTCCAGCGTCTTGATACACAGTTACTACAATTCTGAGGGACCTGCTGCAGCACAGCTGGTCTCGGCTAAAAAAAACCTTATTCAACATAAGTGGGGTAGAAAGTGTTAATACTCACTCCTTTTTAAGACCTGATTTAAAATGGGGGTTTCACTGAACGGCATTGGTCACTGGGGCACCTTTTGCGTTTGTGAGATAACAAGATGCACTACTGTTCTACAAAAGGAAATCAGATAACAGTAGATCAATAGAACCTGTACATGTATTAGTTAAACTGGCCAAGTTCAGCTTTATTTTGCAGTGCACTAGATTAGTTACAACACTATTTTGAACCCGAGGTGACATTTTATCTTTCAGTAAATTGAATACATTTTAGAACTTCCTTAAGAGTCAACATTATTGTCTTCAGAATCATTTATGCTCCCATGGGGTCGCCTTCACGCGGCGGGAGTGTTTATACTAAGCTACCCCACTCCTTAACACCAAATAAAGAAAGAAAGAAAGAATCATTTATTGTTGCTAAGATCGGCTTATTTGAATAATAAAAGGTTGAAAAGATGTAAAGGGATGTGACATTTTCATACATGTTAGGGACACACTGCCTTACGTTTCTAGATCGAAATGTGTATTCCTGATGGTGTCTTTTTAGTACACACACACTCCACCCCCTTGCCATTTATTCAGTTCCCCTTTGTCCTGAATGCAACCTGGTTATTCTGAATTGTAGGAAATAGACAGTTGAGGTCATGATCATCGCATCAACATTCCTCTAGAGCCGTGTGCAATGTTGGAAAAACACACACACAAAACTGTGACAATAAACAACGTCACTAGTGTGTCTTCATTAGAGGCTAATTAATCATGAAATCAATTTGCGAGCGATCGGGCGGTTTACCACATGACGTAAAGAACTGCACCTCCTGGCGTTATACATCGTGCAGCTAAGGTGTGCCTGGATCTGTACAGTGGAACCCCCCTTCAGGACCTACGGTTTAGGACTTCCCCCCCTTCAAGACCACCCCCCGCGGGTTAGGGGGAAGAATTTACCCGATGCTCCCCAGCATGTCGTAAGAGGCGACTAACGGATTCTGTTTCTCCTTTTACCCTTGTTAAGTGTTTCTTGTATAGAATATAGTCAATGTTTGTAAAGATTTTAGTCAAGCAGTATGTAAGAAATGTTAAGTCCTTTGTACTGGAAACTTGCATTCTCCCAGTGAGGTAATATATTGTACTACGTTGCAAGCCCCTGGAGCAATTTTTTGATTAGTGCTTTTGTGAACAAGAAACAATTGACAAGTGGCTCTATCCCATCTCCCCCCTTTCCCCTATCCCATCTCCCCCCTTTCCCTCGTCGCGATATAACCTTCGTGGTTGAAAACGACGTTAAACACCAAATAAAGAAAGAAAGAAAGAAAGCTAAGGTGTGCCTGGATCTGTACAGTAGAACCCCCCTGCAGGACCTACGGTTTAGGACTCCCCCCCTTCAAGACCCTGTTTTCTCACATATTTTGTTCATAGCCTCCGTAAAGTTGTCCTAGTTTGAAGATCTGATTTTTTTCTGAGATTTTTAGTTATGCGCTATAGAAATCTCCTTAATAAATAAATAAATAAATAAATTTTATTAGGTCTTCAAAAGAGGGTTCCACTAAAGCACAAACACACCGCCTGGCTACACTATATATGACGATATTGGTACTGGTCAGTATCATCAGTAGTGCAAAGGTACAAGGACTTATTTAGGGGGTATTTAGCGTTGAAAAAATGGTCAGTTTCAGTCCACGAGACAGCATTGCTTTCAAAGACCCAGGCCGGCAAAAATAAGCGTCCTTGGAAGGTACGTGTCTGCGCAGTGTTCCTTTGTGACGAGTTTCACTGTACACGGTTTAATTAGTGTTCTGTTGTTGCAACAAAGAGGGGCGCGATGAATCATATTTTTTAATCCATGTCAGAGTTTGGTGAGTTATACTTATAGAAACAAAAACTGCAAGCATGCACCCCCGGGAATCGGAGTATGACTGCCTAAATGGTGTGTGTGTGTGTGTGTGGGGGGGGGGGGGGGGGGGGGGGGGTACTGACACGTAAAAGCCCACTTGTGCCTACGAGTGTACGTGGGAGTCGAAGCCCACGAACGCAGAGAGAACCATAATGTTGACTCTTGTTTTACAGATTGCCTGAAACACGCGATGCACTATTTCCAATCTGAACCACATGTGCTAGTTTTCAGGTCGACATCGTCGTGATTATCTGCCTGTGCGGACAATAGACCATGGGACAACTAACAGCAGGCATGGGAATTGTCCGCCGAAAGGCACATTTCTGCCGAAATTGTTTTTTGTTCCGCCGAAAAAGCAAAAGTGTCCTCCGAAAAAATAAATGGGGGAGGCAAAACTGGTTCTAAAAACAGAATTTAATGGCAAACTTCAGAGCTCAAATGACACCAAATTGCACCATTGGGGTTCTTTGGAGACAAAAATTCCGGGGGGAGGGGGGGGGGGGGGGCATGCCCCCAGACCCCCCTAGTAGGGCTAGGCGTTTCTCATCGTCGACTGCTATAACTTACACAATTTCAGCCTTTTTACATTTTGTCAAGTTTTGACTAAATGTTTTAACATAGAGGGGGGAATCGAGACGAGGGTCGTGGTGTATGTGTGTCTGTCTGTCTGTCTGTGTGTGTGTGTGTGTAGAGCGATTCAGACTAAACTACTGGACCGATCTTTATGAAATTTGACATGAGAGTTCCTGGGTATGATATCCTCAGACGTTTTTTTCATTTTTTTGATAAATGTCTTTGATGACGTCATATCCGGCTTTTCGTGAAAGTTGAGGCGGCACTGTCACGCTCTCATTTTTCAACTAAATTGGTTGAAATTTTGGTCAAGTAATCTCCGACGAAGCCCGGACTTCGGTATTGCATTTCAGCTTGGTGGCTTAAAAATTAATTAATGACTTTGGTCATTAAAAATCTGAAAATTGTGAAAACAATTTGTTTTTATAAAACGATCCAAATTTACGTTCATCTTATTCTCCATCATTTGCTGATTCCAAAAACATATAAATATGTTATATTTGGAATAAAAACAAGCTCTGAAAATTAAAAATATAAAAATTATGATCAAAATTAAATTTTCGAAATCAATTTAAAAACACTTTTATCTTATTCCTTGTCGGTTCCTGATTCCAAAAACATATAGATATGATATGTTTGGATTGAAAACACGCTCAGAAAGTTAAAACGAAGAGAGGTACAGAAAAGCGTGCTATCCTTCTCAGCGCAACTACTACCCCGCTCTTCTTGTCAATTTCACTGCCTTTGCCATGAGCGGTGGACTGACGATGCTACGAGTATACGGTCTTGCTGCGTTGCATTGCGTTCAGTTTCATTCTGTGAGTTCGACAGCTACTTGACTAAATGTTGTATTTTCGCCTTACGCGACTTGTTTACTTTTGTCAATTCCCATGCCTGAACAGGTGTCCTCTCATGGGAGGGGTCTCGTCCCGGTTACAGGTACAACTGTGACGCATGGTCATAACTGAATCTAATTTAATAATTAAATGTAAACCCTCTCAGAGGCTTTACAGGTCTGTCTGTGTTGTCGTTTTGTATTGCAGAGTTAAAGCTGTGGTCTGTTTATGACTTTCCGGGGCTACGAGATTGAAAAATAGGGATACAATCATGTACAGAATTGTGTACAGCAAACACTACCCGAAACCCCACATATACGGCGTGTATGACCTTGAGAGCTTCAGTCAACGCTTGAATTTTGCAGGGATAACATCCGGTTTGCTCTCTCAAGACTGATCATATTTTATCTTCAAGAGAGATCAAGGGGAAAAAAACACTTTTTTTTTGCATGTTGTAAATAGAGATATCGCAGCTATTTGCATGGCGCGAATGTCGTGTAGCATGACGGTGTAAACATGTACTGCGATTCCGTGAAACATGTTTGCAAATAAAGGCAAATTTTAATGGCAATTTTGACGTTTTTGCAACGCATGAATGGTAATTCAAGTGTAGAATGATAAAAAATTATCTCTTTTTTTGACAACACTGGTGAAGTGGCCTAGCGGTGAAGACATCGGCCCCGACATTTCGAGGCCCCGAGGCCTTCGAGTTCGAATCCCTGCCAAGTCGTTAATTTTTTCTGCTCGATCCTTCTTGACAAATATGCTCAGCTCTGAGAGAGCAAACCGGATGTTAATTACCACTGCAAAATTCAAGCGTTGACTGAAGCTCTCAAGGTCATACACGCCGTATAGGTGGGGTTTCGGGTAGCGTTTGCTGTACAGAATTCTGTACATGATTTTATCCCTATTTTCCAACCTCGTAGCCCCGGAAAGTCATAAATAGACCACAGCTTTAATGACGCGGTATTGCCCATCACGTTCACAAAGCTTTGATGAATGTCGACAAAACCGGTGAGATTGGAAACACGACAAAAGATAAAAGGACTGTTCTCGGCAGCTTGCATTGGCATGCAGAGGAAAGCTGCTGCTAAAATGTTGAACTGCTGTTGTTTTCTCTTGGGATGAAGGAAACATGACTTACAATTAGGTGAATACGTTTTTTCGGGGTTGATTATTTAATATAAGACGGATACAGTTGTTCGTGTTTAAGTATCATTTTGAATAGGGGAGAGAGATGCAGTCGCCGGGTCGTTCAAGAAAATAACATTTTGGGATATTCATATTGAGTTCTGACAATAAGTGAAAATAATTAGCACGGCGGACGGTGAAGGGAAGTAGACTATGGGTACAGTATTTATGTTTTGATAGTGACAGCTGAAAGATAAGTACTGGGTATAAAGATAAACGAGACATGTAACAGGCCAGCTGTCAATTGAATAATAAAGTAAACACGCATTCATATGCATTCAAGCACGCACGCACGCACGCACGCACGCACTCTCTCTCTCTCTCTCTCTCTCTCTCTCTCTCTCTCTCTCTCTCTCTCTCTCTCTCTCTCTCTCTCTCTCTCTCTCTCTCTCTCTCCCTCTCTCTCTCTCTCTCTCTCTCCACTCTCTCTCTCTCTCTCTCCCTCTCCCCTCCCCCTCTCTCTCTCTCTCTCTCTCTCTCTCTCTCTCTCTCTCCACCTCTCTCTCTCTCTCTCTCCACCTCTCTCTTTCTCCCCCTCCCTCTACCCCCCCCTCTCTCTCTCTCTCTTTGATTTTCTCTCTCTTACTCTGTCTGTACCCCGCTCCCCCAATAAAATGAAATCACTGGCGAAGAATAAACAGGTCGCGTAAGGCGAAAATACAATATTTAGTCAAGTAGCTGTCGAACTCACAGAATGAAACTGAACGCAATGCCATTTTACTCGTAGCAACGTCAGGCCACCGCTCATGGCAAAGGCAGTGAAATTGACAAGAAGAGCGGGGTAGTAGTTGCGCTAAGAAGGATAGCACGCTTTTCTGTACCTCTCTTTGTTTTAACTTTCTGAGCGTGTTTTTAATCCAAACATATCATATCTATATGTTTTTGGAATCAGGAACCGACAAGGAATAAGATGAAAGTATTTTTAAATTGATTTGGACAATTTAATTTTGATAATAATTTTTATATATTTAATTTTCAGAGCTTGTTTTTAATCCGAATATAACATATTTATATGTTTTTGGAATCAGCAAATGATGGAGAATAAGATAAACGTAAATTTGGATCGTTTTATAAATTTTTATTTTTTTTTTACAATTTTCCGATTTTTAATGACCAAAGTCATCAATTAATTTTTAAGCCACCAAGCTGAAATGCAATACCGAACCCCGGGCTTCGTCGAAGATTACTTGACCAAAATTTGAACCAATTTGGTTGAAAAATGAGGGCGTGACAGTGCCGCCTCAACTTTCACGAAAAGCCGGATATGACGTCATCAAAGACATTTATCAAAAAAATGAAAAAAACGTTCGGGGATTTCATACCCAGGAACTCTCATGTCAAATTTCATAAAGATCGGTCCAGTAGTTTAGTCTGAATCGCTCTACACACACACACAGACACACAGACACACGCACATACACCACGACCCTCGTTTCGATTCCCCCTCGATGTTAAAATATTTAGTCAAAACTTGACTAAATATAAAAATGACGGATGCTGTGATCGAGTAAGCCTATAGTTTGAAGGAACACTAGTGCGTATCTACATACCTATCTTGTAATACGATGACTCAGTCTCTGTTTGTTTGTTTGTCGGTCTGTCTATCTGTTTCTCTCTCTTAATCTTAGTCTCTCTTTCTCAGTCTCTCGCTCTCGCTCTCTCTCTCGAGGGCTGGTTGAAAAAAGCTCGTTGTATTGCTTATACCACAACCCTCGAAAAATAAAATTTGATTTGATTTGATTTGATTTGATTTTTCTCTCTTGCCACTCCCTCTGCCCCTCCCTATGTCCCTCTCCCCCCTCTCTCTCTCACAAACACCACTACCTTTCTCTCTAAAGTTTGTGAACAGCCTACGTTACATCGTAAAAGGTGCTATGTAACTATAAACGCACATCAATTTTGTTGATATGCAAGATACATTTTGTTGAGTCTCAGATGAGGTGATCGTACGTGTAATGTATTATGACACTTCCATAATCACCCAAATTAATCAATTAATATTTTAACAGTGTTATTGCTCCGCTTGATTAATTGATCGATTGGTTCATTGTTTGTGACGTCATTTATTGATTCAAAAGTGGGTCAAATTAGCAGTTGAATGATTGATCGACTGATTGATTATTTCATTGTTTGTGACGTCATTTTTTGATTCAAAAGTAGGTCAAATTAGCAGTTGAATGATTGATCGATTGATTGATTATTTCATTGTTTGTGACGTCATTCAACCATTTACAAGTCGGTCCAGTTTACAGTTGATTGATTTATTGATTAATTAATTGATTGATTGATTGATTGTGAAGCCATTCATTCAACTACAAATCGGTCAAATGGACACTGATTAATTGATTGATTTGATTTGATTATTTATTGTGAAGGCCTTCATTCACTTAGAAGTCGGTCCAACTAACAGTTGATTGATCGATTGATTGAATGGTTGATTGATTGATTGATTGAATATTGATTGAATATTGATGATTGATTGATTGATAAATTGATTGTTTCATTGCTTTATTTATTGGTTGATTGATTGATTAATTGGTTGATTGATTGAATTATTGATGATTGATTGATTGATAAATTGATTGTTTCATTGAATGATTTATTGGTTGATTGATTGATTAATTGGTTGATTGATTGATTGATTGATTGATTGATTGACAGACAAGTCGGTCCAAAGTGCAGTGTATTTCCGTTGACCTGGTGTGTGAGCCAGTGGAGGGCAATTAAGGCCACACAGCACGCCACACTTCTTCCAGTGCGAGATTGGCCTGTGTTGGCCATACTCCGGCGTGTGGGGCGTGGAGACAGCATTTAGCTCGGGTCGATATTCCCTGCAACAGATGTTTCGCTTCCCCCCCCCCCCCCCCCCCGGCCTCCCTCCCTAAACACTCCTCGTCAACACGGTGTGTGTTTTTGTAACGTGAGAAGGTACACACTTTGGCGACTAAGGCTAGATTACAATTAACGGACGAAGTTGTGAAATGACTGTATGTGAACATAAATTCCTCCGACATCGAAGTATGGCTGCCAAAATAGCGGGGTAAAAATAGCCATACACGTTAAAACCCGCTGGTGCAAAAAGCAAGAGCACATGTTGTTTGCATGTAATAAACGCGGAATGTCCAATGTAACCCGCTGGAGCACATGTTGTTTGCATGTAATAAACGCGGAATGTCCAATGTAACCAGCGGCACAAGGATGATGGTAGCAACATTTTCACATAATGAAGGATGTTTTTTTCACGTCTAGTCTTCACGTGCAGAACGCGTGAATAAGAGTCAAACACAGGTGTTTTCCCAATGCTTTTCATACGCCAACATTATGTCGGGAAGCCTTAATTGCTTGGGTAGGTATAGGAATGACAACTTTGTGTTGTACTGGCGGTATTCAGACAACTTCAAAAGGTTGCAATCAGAGAACTCATGCAGCGGATGCAAAAAAGTTCAGAGAGAGAAAAACGAGTGATAGAGAAAGATAAAAAGTAGTTGGAATGTAGTCTGGGGAGAGGAGGTTTGGAAGTTAAACGACTATTGTACAACAAAATTAGCATTCACAAACTAGAAAAGAAAGTGAAGCTTTAATGTGAGCACTCGCATCTGATGGTAAAAAAAAGAAATGCAGTCACAGGGATGATGCTGGGACAAACAAAAAATCGTTCATGTGCCGAAATGTCCATACAAATTGTTGAAAGTTTTCGGCTGTCATGTTCTCAGCGTCACATTTCCTTAACCATGCCACAAAAGTTCAGCAATTCTGCCGAAATTACGGCAACGTATCAGGCAAGACACGGACATTGGTTTGAATAGTATGCCTGTTGTTTTTACATTGTTTCCATAGCTTGTCAGTGAAGAAAACTCGCTTCTAGTTGCTCAAACCCAATTCCCATTCCCAAGCCACTATGGATAAGAGTGTCTACGTGGCCTTTTGGCCGATAGTAACTGGGGTCATAATCTACATGTTTGGTGCTTTTCAAGTCCAAGGACACTCAAATCCAAGGAAACTGTACGAGCACTACTTCAACCAACACTATTACACCCCCACCCCCTACCACTCCCACAGCACTTGAATATAACCATCCGTGTAAGTATCTTCTCAAATTTTACACAGAAAAGAAATTCTCAGAGTTCAAAATGGAATGGATTTTCCTGGCAGTGTGAATCATCCAGGGTGTGAAGCAGAACAAATAATGGCGCGAAGCAAGCAAACCTGCCGCAGCAGACGTGTGTCACTGAGGAATAATAGTGGACCGGGCTGGAGACTGGACCTGGCCTTGGATCTATCGCGTCTCTCTACCGCGTTTCTACAAGCAATGTTTACCTCTGGGACAAGTCTGAATGATAGGAAACGGTGATTGCAGACTGGCTGTAGTGCTGTCCTCCAAGACTTGGATTTTGCTTCTCGTCGTCCCTCCTCTTGCCCTTGGTCTTCTATCTCTTCATCTTCTGATTCCCCTTCCTCCCTCTCTTCCTTCTGTTCTCCCCCCCTCTTCCTTTTTGTCTTCCTCCCTCTCTTCCTTCTGTTCTCTTCCTCCCTCTCTTCCTTCTGTTCTCTTCCTCCCTCTCTTCCTTTTTCTCTTCCTCCCCCCCTCTTCTTTTTTCTCTTCCTCCCTCTCTTCCTTCTGTTCTCTTCCTCCCTCTGTTCCTTCTGTTCTCTTCCTCCCTCTCTTCCTTTTTCTCTTCCTCCCCCCCTCTTCCTTTTTGTCTTCCTCCCTCTGTTCCTTCTGTTCTTTTCCTCCCCTCTTCCTTTTTCTCTTCCTCCCCCCTCTTCCTTTTTCTCTTCCTCCCTCTCTTCCTTCTGTTCTCTTCCTCCCTCTCTTCCTTCTGTTCTCTTCCTCCCTCTCTTCCTTCTGTTCTCTTCCTTCCTCTCTTCCTTTTTCTCTTCCTCTCTCTCTTCCTTCTGTTCTCTTCCTCCCTCTCTTCCTTCTGTTCTCTTCCTCCCTCTCTTCCTTCTGTTCTCTTCCTCCCTCTCTTCCTTTTTCTCTTCCTCCCTCTCTTCCTTCTGTTCTCTTCCTCCCTCTCTTCCTTCTGTTCTCTTCCTCCCTCTCTTCCTTCTGTTCTCTTCCTCCCTCTCTTCCTTCTGTTCTCTTCCTCCCTCTCTTCCTTCTGTTCTCTTCCTCCCTCTCTTCCTTCTGTTCTCTTCCTCCCTCTCTTCCTTCTGTTCTCTTCCTCCCTCTCTTCCTTTTTCTCCTCCTCCCTCTCTTCCTTCTGTTCTCTTCCTCCCTCTCTTCCTTCTGTTCTCTTCCTCCCTCTCTTCCTTCTGTTCTTTTCCTCCCCCTCTTCCTTTTTCTCTTCCTCCCCCCTCTTCCTTTTTCTCTTCCTCCCTCTCTTCCTTCTGTTCTCTTCCTCCCCCTCTTCCTTTTTCTCTTCCTCCCCCCTCTTCCTTTTTCTCTTCCCCCCTCTCTTCCTTCTGTTCTCTTCCTCCCTCTGTTCCTTCTGTTCTTTTCCTCCCCCTCTTCCTTTTTATCTTCCTCCCCCCTCTTCCTTTTTCTCTTCCCCCCTCTCTTCCTTCTGTTCTCTTCCTCCCCCTCTTCCTTTTTCTCTTCCTCCCCCCTCTTCCTTTTTCTCTTCCTCCCTCTCTTCCTTTTTCTCTTCCTCCCTCTCTTTCTTCTGTTCTCTTCCTCCCTCTTCCTTCTGTTCTCTTCCTCCCTCTCTTCCTTCTGTTCTTTTCCTCCCCCCTCTTCCCTTTTCTCTTCCTCCCTCTCTTCTGCTCCTCTCCTCCCTTTCTTCCTTTGCTTCTTTATTTTCTGTTCCTTCTCCTTTTCATTATCCTCCTCTCCTTCCCCTTCCTTCTCCCCTTCCTCTTCCTTGTCTTCCTCCTCTTCCTTTCTCTTCTCCCTTTCCTTCTCTCTTTCTTCCTCCCTTACTTATTCTTAATTTTCTCGTACTTCTCCTTCTCCTTTACCTTCTGTCATCCCTCTCTTTTGTCTCTTTTTCTGTCCCCCTTCTCTTTCCCATCCTATTTCTCCTCCTCCTCGTCTTCCTCCTCCCCTTCCTACTGCACCTCCTTCCTGCGGCGCCTCCCCCTTATCCATCTCTTCTTCCTCGATTTCCTGATCCTTTTTACGTTTAGTCAAGTTTTGTGTGTGTGTGTGTGTATGTGTGTGTATGTATGTGTGTGTGTGTGTGTGTGTGTGTGTGTGTGTGTGTGTGTGTGTGTGTGTAGTGCGATTCAGAGTAAGCTACTGGACCGATCTTAAGGCCAAAAAAAAAAAAATTGTCTGTTTAGGGTAACCCGACCGACCCTATCGATTTGGCGCCGACCCAAAAACTTTTTTTTTATTTCAAAAAAAAAAAAAAAAAAAAAGAGGTAAAAATGCTAAAAAGAGACATTTGGCGTTTCTTTCTCTCCCTTTCTCTCTGTTTTATTTATACGTTAGTTTTGAAACATGTATTCATCAAATATAAGAAGTGAATGTTCAGCCAACATAGCATTTACAAAAAAAAAAAAAAAAAAAAAAAAAAATTTACCTACCTACCGACCCTACTTTTTTTGGTCATGTTACCCTAAACAGACAATTTTTTTTTTTGGCCTAATTAAATTTACATGAGAGTTCCTGGGCATGATATCCCCAGACGGTAAATGTCTTTGATGACGTCATATCTGGATTTTTGTAAAAGTTGAGGCGGCACTGTCACACCCTCATTTTTCAATGAAATTTATTGAAATTTTGGCCAAGCAATCTTCGACAAAGGCCGGACTTTGGTATTGCATTTGGGGCGGGGATGTAGCTCAGTCGGTAGCGCGCTGGATTTGTATCCAGTTGTCCGCTGTCAGCGTGAGTTCGTCCCCACGTTCGGCGAGAGATTTATTTCTCAGAGTCAACTTTGTGTGCCGACTCTCCTCGGTGTCCGAACACCCCCGTGTGTACACGCAAGCACAAGACCAAGTGCGCACGAAAAAGATCATGTGATCCATGTCAGAGTTCGGTGGGTTATAAAACGAAAATACCCAGCATGCTTCCTCAGAAAACGGCGTATGGCTGCCTAAATGGCGGGGTAAAAAACGGTCATACTCGTAAAATTCCACTCGTGCAAAAAACACGAGTGTACGTGAGAGTTTCAGCCCACGAACGCAGAAGAAGAAGAAGAAGAAGGTATTGCATTTCAGCTTGGAGGCTTACAAATTAATTAATGACTTTGGTCATTAAATATTTGAAAATTGTAATTAAAATTATATTTTTATAAAACGATCCAAAAACAATTTCATCTTATTCTGCATCATTTTCTGATTCCAAAAACATATAAATATGTTATATTCGGATTACAAACAATTTCTGAAAATTAAGAATATAACAATTATGATTAAAATAAATTTTCCGAAATTGATTTAAAAACAATTTCATCTTATTCCTTGTCGGTTCCTGATTCCAAAAACATATAGGTATGATATGTTTAGATTACAAACAAGCTCAGAAAGTTAAAAAGAATAGAGATAAAGAAAAGCGTGCTACATGTATCCTTCTCAGCGCAACTACTACCCCGCTCTTCTTGTCAATTTCACTGCCTTTGCCACGAGCGGTGGACTGACGATGCTACGAATAATTATACGGTCTTGCTGAAAAAATGCAGTGCGTTCAGTTTCATTCTGTGAGTTCGACAGCTTGACTCAATGTTTTATTTTCGCCTAACGCGACTTGTTTTATGTTCTAACGTTTTATATTGTAGGTTGTAATACTGTGATACACCACGCCCGAGTTTCTCGTCTTGAGATACTAAAGTTTTCTATGTATGTCTTTCTCTGTTCCTTCTCTTATCTTCTTCCTCTTTCTCTTCACCTTCCTTCTCTTTTTCCTTCTCGTCCTTCTCCTTCTCTTCGTCTTTAACCTTCTGCCATCTTTCTTCTCTGTTTCCTTCTCTTCCTCTTCCTTCTCCTCCTCCTTCACTTTCTTCTCTTCTCCTTCTTTCCTCTCCTCCTCCTTCACTATCTTCTCTTCTCCTTCTTTCCTCTCCTCCTCCTTCACTTTCTGTCTCTTCTCCTTCTTTCCTCTCCTCCTCCTTCACTTCCTTCTCTTCTCCTTCTTTCCTCTCCTCCTCCTTCACTTCCTTCTCTTCTCCTTCTTTCCTCTCCTCCTCCTTCACTATCTTCTCTTCTTCTTCTTTCCTCTCCTCCTCCTTCACTATCTTCTCTTCTTCTTCTTTCCTCTCCTCCTCCTTCACTATCTTCTCTTCTTCTTCTTTCCTCTCCTCCTCCTTCACTATCTTCTCTTCTCCTTCTTTCCTCTCCTCCTCCTTCACTATCTTCTCTTCTCCGTCTTTCCTCTCCTCCTCTTCATTATCTTCTGTCTCTTCTCCCTTTTCCTTCTACTTCTCCTCCTCCTCCGTTTCAATGTTTGCCCCCTCCTCCTTCTCTTTCTTCTTCTTAATATTCTCCTAGCTCTTCTCCCTTTCCATACACGTTCGCCTGCCTGTCTGTCTGTCTGTCTGTCTGCCTGTCTGTCTGTCTGTCTGTCTGTCTGTCTGACTGAGACACATACACACACACACACACACACACACACACACACACACACACACACTCTATTTCTCTCTCTCCCTCTCCCCCTCTCTCTCTCTCTTTCTCTCTCTCTTCCTCTATCTCTCTCTCTCTCTCTGTCTCTCTTTCCCTATATCTCTCTGTGTGTCCTTGTCCTCCTCTCTCTCCCTCCCTCTCCCTCTCTCTCCCTCTCCACTCCCCCCCCCCCCCTCCGTTCTCTTTCTCTCTCTCTCTCAAGCTGTTTTATCTGTGGCCGGGTTCATCCCAAACGGTAAATCTACGAGTATGCAGCAGCTTGAGAGAGAGAGAGAGAGAGAGAGAGAGAGAGAGAGAGAGAGAGAGAGAGAGAGAGAGCGAAAGGAGGGGGGTGGGTGGGTGGAAGGAGAGAGAATCAGTGAAGAGCGTCACCTGCACTCGCTGTCACGTATTTTTGTTTCTCTACTTTCACTCGTTTCAGTGTCCCTATCCTTTACGATCAGCCACTCAGGAGGCGTGACAAGGGTACGTAGGTGTATGTACTGTGTGCTTTATTAGTTTTCATATTCCTTCAAATAATGTAGGTCAGCCACTTAGAAAGCATGACGAGGGTACTTGGAGGTGCCCGAACTGTGTTTTTATTAGTTAATATTTTCCCCTAAACGCGTTCGTTGTGAAAAATATGGTCCTGTGTGCGGCACGTCCTTATGACTCTGCTAACGAGGAACTTTTCATTGTTTCCTGTTTGTATTTTATTCTACATTCAAGAGAGAGGCTCGCCAATAAACCCTAACTTCACACGTTTGTGTATCATGCAAATGAGGTCAAGGGGTCAAACTTTAACCCCGGCACAAGTAATTCTCCACAGGCGGGGCGGAATAATATGTTGTTTTTGGTTTTTAGTTTCTGCCTTTTTACATTTAGTCAAGTTTTGACTAAATGTTTTAACATAGAGGGGGGAATCGAGACGAG
This sequence comes from Littorina saxatilis, assembly GCF_037325665.1. Classification (NCBI taxonomy): domain Eukaryota; kingdom Metazoa; phylum Mollusca; class Gastropoda; order Littorinimorpha; family Littorinidae; genus Littorina; species Littorina saxatilis. The sequence goes on along the minus strand of NC_090261.1, from coordinate 6,718,454 downwards.
GCTCGTGGTGTGTGTGTGTGTGTGTGTCAGTGTGTGTGTGTGTGTATGTGTGTCTGTCTGTGTGTGTGTGCGTGTAGAGCGATTCAGACTAAACTACTGGGCCGATCTTTATGAAATTTGACATGAGAGTTCCTGGGTATGATATCCCCGGACGTTGTTTCATTTTTCCGATAAATACCTTTGATGACGTCATATCCGGCTTTTTGTAAAAGTTGAGGTGGCCCTGTCACACCCTCATTTTTCATTTAAATTGATTGAAATTTTGACAAAGCAATCTTCGACGAAGGCTGGGGTTTGATATTGCATTTCAGCTTGGTGGCTTAAAAACTTATGAGTGAGTTTGGTCATTAAAAATCGGAAACTTGTAATTAAAATTATTTTTTTATTAAACGATCCAAAAACAATTTCATCTTATTTTTCGTCATTTTCTGATTCCAAAAACATATAAATATGTTATATTTGGATTAAAAACAAGCTCTGAAAATTAAAAATATAAAAATTATGATCAAAATTAAATTTCTGAAATCGTTTTAAAAACTATTTCATCTTATTCCTTGTCGGTTCCTGATTCCAAAAACATATAGATATGATATGTTTGGATTAAAAACACGCTCAGAAAGTTAAAACGAAGAGAGGTACAGTAAAGCGTGCTATGAAGCACAGCGCAATCGCTACCGCGCCAAACAGGCGCGTCACTTTCACTGCCTTTTGCACTATCGGCGGACTACGTTCAGTTTCATTCTGTGAGTTCCACAGCTTGACTAAATGTAGTAATTTCGCCTTACGCGACTTGTTGTTTTGTTCCTGAGACAAATTGCTTCTTTTCTTTATAACTGAATGATGATGGAATCTCCCGTCGGTGCGACGGATGAGTGGCAAACAGTTCAGCTTCTGGAATGCGTCCGCATAATTTTGCGACTGGAGGCTAATTGTGGAGGCACAGCGTCTCCTCCATATGCTGCAGGGGTATGTCTCATCGGAGGCTGTGCTCTGCTTTCGTCGTTCTTTCTTTTCCAGGGTTTTTGGCTGCTCTATTTTCTCCGAAAGTCTTCAGACCTTTCTTGCAGAGACGTCTCCAAAAGGGGCCTGTCCTGGGACTGAGCTTTCCATTTTGTGATGTCTTCCTCTTAGGATTTTAGATTTTCCTTCAAAGTGTCTTTGGATCGTTTGCAGGGTCTTCCTGTTTGTCGAATACATTATGCTCCAATGTACATGATTCAGTGTTCAAACTTAACCGTCATGAAAGGCGAACTAATTGGTAGTATTTTTTAGGTTGTTTGTCAATGCGGATTAGCAATTGTCAAGTCGACCGGCACGGTTGGCCTAGTGGTAAGGCGTCCGCCCCGTGATCGGGAGGTCGTGGGTTCGAACCCCGGCCGGGTCATACCCAAGACTTTAAAATTGGCAATCTAGTGGCTGCTCCGCCTGGCGTCTGGCATTATTGGGTTAGTGCTAGGACTGGTTGGTCCGGTGTCAGAATAATGTGACTGGGTGAGACATGAAGCCTGTGCTGCGACTTCTCAGTCTTGTGTGTGGCGCACGTTATATGTCAAAGCAGCACCGCCCTGATATGGCCCTTCGTGGTCGGCTGGGCGTTAAGCAAACAAACAAACAAACAAAATTGCCAAGTCAAGTGAAATGGTTTGAAGTTCAAGAGTTAGTGGATTCAAACCGACGGAGAGGTCAGTTAGCTTGAGGTAGAATTAAGGCACAAAAGTACAGAATGTAGGATTAATAGAATAATTGTACATGGATAACTGAATGATGCCAGTTACAATTTTTTTTCAAATATTCAAAAGTCTTTTTTTCGCATTTCAAAATTAAAAAAAAACATACACCAAAACACACATCGTGTAAACCTTTTAGAGAGACAGACAGACAGACAGACAGACAGACAGAGAGTCTGCCTGTCTTTCTATCTGTGTGTCTTTCTGTCTGCGTCTTTATGACTGGATTTCATCGCAACAACGAGGGATTTCAGCTGAGAATCAAACTATGCCTGATGAAGAGATAATGGAAAAGTCGGTTCGATATTTTGGGTCTCTGCTCATTTCAAACTTTGATAGCGCCAAATTCCCATGTGATGTGAAATCCAATAGTTAGCCTGTGCACTCAGTATTAGTGTCATCAGATTCACACTTTCCCAAGATTGTCACTTCTTCTGCTTCTCCATTTTTATATTTAGTCAAGTTTTGACTAAATATTTTAACATCGAGGGGGAATCGAAACGAGGGTGTGGTGTATGTGTGTGTGTCTGTGCGTGTGTGTGTGTGTGTGTGTGTGTGTGTGTGTGTGTGTGTAGAGCGATTCAGACTAAACTACTGGACCGATCTTTATGAAATTTGACATGAGAGTTCCTGGGTATGAAATCCCCGAACGTTTTTTTCATTTTTTTGATAAATGTCTTTGATGACGTCATATCCGGCTTTTCGTGAAAGTTGAGGCGGCACTGTCACGCCCTCATTTTTCAACCAAATTGGTTGAAATTTTGGTCAAGTACTCTTCGACGAAGCCCGGGGTTCGGTATTGCATTTCAGCTTGGTGGCTTAAAAATTAATTAATGACTTTAGTCATTAAAAATCTGAAAATTGTAAAAAAAAATAAAAATTTATAAAACGATCCAAATTTACGTTTATCTTATTCTCCATCATTTGCTGATTCCAAAAACATATAAATATGTTATATTCAAATTAAAAACAAGCTCTGAAAATTAAATATATAAAAATTATTATCAAAATTTTTTTTTCGAAATCAATTTAAAAACACTTTCATCTTATTCCTTGTCGGTTCCTGATTCCAAAAATATATAGATATGATATGTTTGGATTAAAAACACGCTCAGAAAGTTAAAACGAAGAGAGGTACAGAAAAGCGTGCTATCCTTCTCAGCGCAACGAATACCCCGCTCTTCTTGTCAATTCCACGTGCATTGCCTTTGCCACGGGCGGTGGAGTGACGATGCTACGAGTATACGGTCTTGCTGCGTTGCGTTGCGTTCAGTTTCATTCTGTGAGTTCGACAGCTACTTGACTAAATATTGTATTTTCGCCTTACGCGACTTGTTACTTTATATGTTGTCTCTCTAATGTTTCGTCCTGGTTTTCCCCCAGTTTCCTCACTACCCCCCCCCCCCACCCCTTATCTTGCTTTCTGTTTGTATTAATAATCTAAAAAAATGTGTTGGATACGTCCGCTATCGTGTTTATTTCTGTCATGCTAAATGTAGGATTCGCTAGTACATTGTGTAAGCATTGTGCTTGAGTACGAATCCTCAATGCCGAATAATATACATGTGTCACGGTATTGAATTTGAATCAAATTTGGTTGAAATCAATAGGTAGCCTGGTGTCTGTGTCATCAAGCCACTTAGCACACCCACGAGCCACCTCTCCTTTGTGTGTAATTAGGCCCGCGATGATACAGTCCCACGCACACACACAGAGCTTAAGTCAACAGGTTGTCGTCACTGTCACAAGGCCAAATTTACCGTCTGCCAACAACATGGCTTGCACCTGGTACCGCTAATATATATTCAATCTGCTTTATACCCCATCAACACGAACCCCACTCCCCCATCTCTCTGTCTGTCTGTCTGTCTGTCTGTCTCTGTCTGTCTCTGTCTCTGTCTCTGTCTCTGTCTCTGTCTCTCTGTCTCTCTCTCTCTTTTTCTGACATGTATGCGTGCGCACAGGGATTATGTGACACTTAATTCCTCTCACCTTCTTTTCATTTTTGTCGCATACCAATTCCAAGTTGCCCCCCCCCCCCCTTCCACCTTCCGCCCATTCTCCCAGAAGCATGTGCGCTTGTCAGGATTGGAATGAATTGTGTGACAGCGGACGCGACGAGGCTAGAGTTCTGCGTCGTGCGTACGAGCGCCAATGATATATACGAGTGCCTTTACCAATGCGACAACACCCACAGCAGCTCCTACGCCTCAAACAGACTCAGTCTTTCTCCTCCTTCTCCTTCTCCTCCTCGTCAACCTGCGTGGTGGTTTGAGTAACGTTGGGGCCTGGCCTGGTGTGGGGCCTAGCTGAAGCGTTCAGTCACACTTGCAGTTTGCTATCCGCCTCTCCAAGTCTGTCTGTCGCCACCACCGCAAGGGTTTGTCACTGTGCCGTGCCAGGGCCGTCCATCGATAGCCGCTCGTGAGAATCGTCACCATCTGTATCGGAATTTCGGCACTGCTCTCTCCCGCTCGCTTTCCCCTTTCCGGCCTTCCCCCCTCTGTGAGTCCTTTCTCCACCCCTACCTCATCCCCCCTCTCCTGTTATTTCCCAACCGATTTCCTGTTACCCCCCTTGATTTTCCAAATCTGGGTTTACGCCCCTCCCTTCACTAACCGCCCTACCCCCTTCCAGAAGAGCTGCGAACGGAAGGAGTAATAAGTCCTTATCCCCGTCATCGATTGTTTGCCGAGACGTCGTCACAGATCACGTGACATCTGAAGGAGGGTCTGTGTTTTGTAGCCGAGACTTGAGGATGAACGAACAACGGAGTTTTCGCTTTTTCGCCTTGGCTGTTGTCTGCTTTCTCTTCTTGACCATAACAGGTGAGTGTTTATAAGAGTGACCATTGTGTGGACACACTTTTGGTGTTTTTTCCTTCTTTCTTTTTGGTGATTGTTTTTGTGTTTGAAATAGTCACACAGAAAACCTGCGTAGTTAAAAGAGTACCTGTACGACACAGAAAGAGTCTTATAGTCTACATTTCTACCCATTAGCAAGGACCCTGCTTTCGTTAACTGAATGAACATTAATTAATTAAGAAAACTATCACTTGAGAAAAACAAGATTGCAAAAATTAGCCTGTTTGAGATTCAGTTCACGCTAGTATCGTGAAAGCTCCCCAGTAATGCGAGTTGATGCTTTGAATGCTTGAGCCATCCGCTGATGTCATCAAAGGAAGGCGTAATGTTCCTTTCGCGTGTGAGATACAACAAGCCTGATTTCTCTCCGTGTCAGTGCGCAATGGGGTTTGTAATTGTAGATTTTGAAGTTCTCTAGAACTGGAGGTAACATAAGAATGAGAGATTTTGCAAGTTACAGTATGGTAACATTGGCAGAGTTTTACTCGTTAAAAATATGTACAATTGGAATGACCTCGAATAAAATTGAAGGTCAAAACGGCAACAGATTTCTCAGAGGTGGAGATTTCTTTAAAAAAAAGAGAGAAAGGCAAATTTTGATTTATTACGTAGACTATTAATAAGGCGCAAAAAGGGATTTTTGTGTGAGAATGTTTGCTTCTGCACATTTGGAACAAAATACCTGCAAGCTAAACGTAAATCGCAGCAAAAATGACGTGATGTGACATTCATTTTATCATCATGAAATCTTAGAGATATCATATTTTCGTCTTTGATCGAACGATGTCATTAAGTGAATTTCATGGACATTTCAAAGCAACAATGTGGCTGCCGAGCTTTGTACAACAAAGCGAGGTTTTAGTCGTGTTGCAGGTAAACGATGAAGAATTATTTTCCGAGCTGGTCTTGCATTGTAACTTCGAATGTTTCATCTACATGCAACAGGTGTCGATTTCGCAGCCTAAAGTGCTGTAAACGTTGTTGAAAGGTGGCGATCGACAAGGGTTGTGTCACTATTAAACAATGTAAAACGACAACATCAATACGGAAAACAAACATGAGAAGGAGAAGACGATGGGGAAATGGGAGAAGAAAATTAATTTGTTCTTCTAATTATTCTTTTTTTCTTCCTCGTTTGCCTCTTTCTGGTTTGCCTCTTCCTCCTTTTCCTTCTTCGTAAGTGTAAAGCCTGATATTAATCGGACGAAGTAGAATTCGTGAAGTGTACTCCAGGAAGCTCGTTGCACGAAGCTTTGGCACTGATTTTTCGGTAAAAAGACGTAGTAAAGGCTTCATGAAGTAAATTTGAGGCTCCATTAGGACAGGCTTAATCGTGTCACTTTTAAAGCACCTTTTATTTTGTTGAAACGATCAATTGCTGTTACCTCAACTCTGCTCAGGCTTTTAGAAGGGATAACATAAGGCTACCACTTGGACAGATAACAAAAATGTACACCCAGGCTGCTTCTATATATATATACGGCTTGTGTCTGTGTGTGTGTGTCTGTGTGTGTGTGTGTGTGTGTGTGTGTGTGTGTGTGTGTGTGTGTGTTCGCGATGCACGGCCAAAGTTCTCGATGGATCTGCTTCAAATTTGGTGGGCATATTCAGGTAGACCCCGGACACAACCTGGTCGATGAGAATTTTCAACACGTGCTCTCAGCGCGCAGCGCTGAACCGATTTTGGTTTTTCTGTTCATCTTCCCAGATCCATTCCCAGTAACTCTTCCTTATCTTCTCCAGTGTTTTGCGTTTATCTCCCTTCCTTCGTGTGGCGTCAATCCATATTCCCGTTACTATTTTTAGAAGGTCACTGTCCACAACGCTCAATCCATATTCCCGTTACTATTTTTAGAAGGTCACTGTCCACAACGCTTTCATCCCGGCGAAGCCGGGTATTACTCTTCCTTATCTTCTCCAGTGTTTTGCGCGTTTATCTCCCTTCCTTCGTGTGGCGTCAATCGCGTACGGTGCGCCACTCACCGGGTATTCGGCTCTACTTCTTTCCGGCGAAGCCGGCTACCCGGCGAAGCGGGTATTCATCTAGTCCTATATATGCACAGTGTGACATGACGCAGTTTTTTTTATGATTTTGTTTTTGCAGATTGACATAGGTGTCAATTATGAAACTAATGCAGCAAAACATTCCACACAGGAAGCAGTCGGGCTTTAGATTTTTGGCATGTGTCCAAGAGGAAATATGTTCACCCCCCCCCCCCCCCCCCCATGTAAAGGCCTAGACAGAACTGATCTATGATGACTAACAAGATGGCTTATACAGGAAGGAATGTATAGTTTACGCTTACTTTCATTTGGTGTCTTTCCTCCGATGTTTCATTTCATTTACTTTATAATCCCATTGCTGGTAAATTCGGGTCGTTTTCTCCCAGTGGAAAGCTAGCAGCAACAAGAGTGGCGCGACCCAGGGATGTGCGTGTTTCGGTGTAATCAGCCACCTTGCAGAATGACAGAGGTCTTTTACGTGCCCCTGTGGTGACACGGGGTAGGACATGGACGCCGTCTTCTGTGCTGAAGATAAATGAGCACATAAAAGACATTTTGGTATTTTGTATTTGTGCTGAAGATTATTGATCACATCAAACAAGTTTCGTTGTCTGCACATACAATTGATCCGCCCTGGCCTGGATTCGACCCCGTGACCCTGGGAGCACAAGTCACTACCTCAGATATGGATGAGGTTTGAAGGAAATTTGGTTATGTGTGAGCTATATACTTTAGACCTTACGCTGCAGCACCCTGTGACAGAACACATTCATTCAGCCAGCCACGTAGTTTGCTGAAGATAAAAGTTAACGCAACACGCAATAGCCGACGGATATTGAAATGTCAGGATAGAATGTTTTGCAGACTGTTAAGGAAATGGACAGAGAAAGGGGGGGATAGAGAGAGAGGGAGGAGGTGAGTGTGAGAGAGAGAGAGAGAGAGAGAGAGAGAGGGGGGCAAAGAGAGGGGGGAGAGAGAGGAGGAGGGGGGGGGGGGGGGGGGGGAGAGAGAGAGGTTTGACGTGTTCTGTCCTCAGTCTGACGTTGTGTTTATTTTGTTGTCAGTTGTTATGTTCCTTTTTGTGTGTGGGTCTGATATGTGTGTATTATTTTGTCAGGCGTTATGTTCCTTTGTTGTTGGTAAGGCGTTGTGTGCAGGTTTTTTTGTCGAGAGAGGGACGCTTTTCCCCTCACCAAAAATATTGCGTATGCGACCGGATTTACGCATTTATAGTTATGAAAAGCTGTTGCCCCAACACAACGTCGGCAGATTTTGCTTGTGTGGACCTCATCCGTTTCTGTCGGTGATGTGTGCGTACAGTTTAGAGTTGTTTTTCTGCGTAGTACTATTTGGAGGTTGCGGGGGGGAACAAAGAAAGACAGAGTACGTAACCGTCACAGAAATGTCGTCATCTTTCTCGTCTCAGACTGCCCGGTGTGACATCCCGTTTGGCGGTCAATACCACTTCGTCCCCTAGGAGGCCAATCGGTCTTGTTTCAGACTGCCTGGTGTAATACCCGTTTAACCTCCCCCACCCCCAATACCAGTTCGTCCCCTAGGAGGCCAATCGGTCTCGTTTCAGACTGCTGGTGTAATACCCGTTTAACCTCCCCCACCCCAATACCAGTTCGTCCCCTAGGAGGCCAATCGGTCTCATTTCAGACTGCTGGTGTAATACCCGTTTAACCTCCCCCACCCCCAATACCAGTTCGTCCCCTAGGAGGCCAATCGGTGTCGTTTCAGACTGCTGGTGTAATACCCGTTTAACCTCCCCCACCCCCAATACCAGTTCGTCCCCTAGGAGACCAATCGGTCTCGTTTCAGACTGCTGGTGTAATACCCGTTTAACCTCCCCCACCCCCAATACCAGTTCGTCCCCTAGGAGGCCAATCGGTCTCATTTCAGACTGCTGGTGTAATACCCGTTTAACCTCCCCCACCCCCAAGACCAGTTCGTCCCCTAGGAGGCCAATCGGTCTCGTTTCAGACTGCTGGTGTAATACCCGTTTAACCTCCCCCACCCCCAATACCAGTTCGTCCCCTAGGAGGCCAATCGGTCTCGTTTCAGACTGCTGGTGTAATACCCGTTTAACCTCCCCCACCCCAATACCAGTTCGTCCCCTAGGAGGCCAATCGGTCTTGTTTCAGACTGCTGGTGTAATACCCGTTTAACCTCCCCCACCCCCAATACCAGTTCGTCCCCTAGGCGGCCAATCGGTCTTGTTTCAGACTGCTGGTGTAATACCCGTTTAACCTCCCCCACCCCCAAGACCAGTTCGTCCCCTAGGAGGCCAATCGGTCTTGTTTCAGACTGCTGGTGTAATACCCGTTTAACCTCCCCCACCCCCAAGACCAGTTCGTCCCCTAGGAGGCCAATCGGTCTTGTTTCAGACTGCTGGTGTAATACCCGTTTAACCTCCCCCACCCCAATACCAGTTCGTCCCCTAGGAGGCCAATCGGTCTCGTTTCAGACTGCTGGTTTAATACCTGTTAATAATCTCCCCCACCCCAATACCAGTTCGTCCCCTAGGAGGCCAATCGATCTTGTTTCAGACTGCTGGTGTAATACCCGTTTAACCTCCCCCACCGCCAATACCACTTCGTCCCCTAGGAGGCCAATCGGTCTCGTTTCAGACTGCTGGTGTAATACCCGTTTAACCTCCCCCACCCCCAATACCAGTTCGTCCCCTAGGAGGCCAATCGGTCTCGTTTCAGACTGCTGGTGTAATACCCGTTTAACCCCCCCACCCCCCAAACCAGTTCGTCCCCTAGGAGGCCAATCGGTCTCGTTTCAGACTGCTGGTGTAATACCCGTTTAACCTCCCCCACCCCAATACCAGTTCGTCCCCTAGGAGGCCAATCGGTCTCGTTTCAGACTGCTGGTTTAATACCTGTTAATAATCTCCCCCACCCCAATACCAGTTCGTCCCCTAGGAGGTCAATCGGTCTTGTTTCAGACTGCTGGTGTAATACCCGTTTAACCTCCCCCACCCCCAATACCAGTTCGTCCCCTAGGAGGCCAATCGGTCTCGTTTCAGACTGCTGGTGTAATACCCGTTTAACCTCCCCCACCCCAATACCAGTTCGTCCCCTAGGAGGCCAATCGGTCTCATTTCAGACTGCTGGTGTAATACCCGTTTAACCCCCCCACCCCCAAAACCAGTTCGTCCCCTAGGAGGCCAATCGGTCTCGTTTCAGACTGCTGGTGTAATACCCGTTTAACCTCCCCCACCCCAATACCAGCTCGTCCCCTAGGAGGCCAATCGGTCTTGTTTCAGACTGCTGGTGTAATACCTGTTTATTCTCCCCCACCCACCCAGTCCCCGATACCAGTTCGTCCCCCGGAGGCAAATCGATGGGAGGTTAAACGGGTGTTACATCAGCAGTCTCAAACGAGAAACATGATGCCATCTTTACTTGGTTTCGTACTCTGTATTCGGTCGTTCTCCTCTCAATCTCTTTATTGTGACGTATGTAGAGCTGGCCATCGGGAATCTGCTGTTTGATCACTTAGTGTGTCGCTCTCCCCTTGTTTCAGTAGATCTGAGCAGCCAGGTCCTAGAGTTTCTACGTTTAGAAGTCAGTACGAGGAATAAAGACATACAGAGATTATGAAAACCACGACACAGACAGAAACACTAACAAACACATGACTTATAGCTTATAAGACACATAAACTGTGTTTACACCCCCGGTATAGGGGTGTGTATAGGTTTCGCTCGATGTGTTTGTTTGTTTGTTTGTTTGTGTTCGCATATAGATCTCAAGAATGAACGGACCGATCGTCACCAAACTTGGTGAACAGGTTCTATACATTCCTGAGACGGTCCTTACAAAAATTGGGACCAGTCAAACACACGGTTAGGGAGTTATTGGTGGATTAAGATTCTACAAGGACTTATAGAGGGACATATTAATGGTCAAAGGGAAATAACCACACTTGTTAGCAGTGCCTGCTCAGTTGGTGGCAGTGAGAATGCTAAGGACGGGGGTGTTTTTCCTACCTCGGAGGAATTTCTTGTTTGTGTTGTAGCTAAATATAGTATCAGGCTAGCATCGACTTTGTATCTCAGTGGTGGCTTTAACTGCAGACTAGGTTCTTGTTAGTACACTTTGCGTTACATGTTTACGTGTAAACCACATTGTATCTGCGGGGAAAAGAACCCGCTGAGTATTGTGATAACCCAGTCCGAAAAGTCGTAGATAATATATTGAGAATTGTTTTTGAGGTTAAAATGTTCTCGCCATGGGCATGGCGAAACGATTAATGTATTGTCAGAATCAGATTAGCAACATCACTGGAATAGATCTCACGTAGTTTATCAAAAGCTTTATTGAGATACCTCATCATCTGCCTCAGCACCGGCACGGTGGCCTAGTGGTAAGGCGTCCGCCCCGTGATCGGGAGGTCGTGGGTTCGAACCCCGGCCGGGTCATACCCAAGACTTCAAAACACAGCACTGTACATCAATACTCTGGCTGTGGTATCAACACGCCAACCCACGCTGATACTAAACATTTTAGGATGTGCAATTTATTGCAAGCTGTGCCGTTTTATGCATGGGGGGGATGATGCATCATTGAAACAACAAGATTTATTCGGATATTTTTTTTTCTTTTACGTCGTGGAAATCGAAAAACAGATTAGACGGCTAACGTTCCGATGTTCGACCATCTGTGTATATTCACAAGCTTTTATGCATCGTTTTGGCACCGCTGTTGCACGAATGAAACATTGCCAGATTGCTGAAAAAAGGAAACGATGTGAATGTGTCGTTAGGCCAACAAAAAAAAAAAAGGTGTGGTTACGGTAACATAGCCCAAAAAAATAGGGTAGGAAGGTAGGCAATCACTTTTTTTTTTAAACTTTTTTTTCTAATGTGTACAAATTAAACCTACTTGACGGGGAAATAAGTGTGCGACTCGGGCGCTTTCGTTTTCATTGCGTTTTCTGGATTCGTTTTTTTTTTCTTTTTTTTTCTTTTTTTGACAAATGTAATAAAAAGTTATAGGGTCGGCCCCTAAAAATAGGGTAGGTCGGGTTACCGTAACCACACCTTTTTTTTTTTTTAGGCCTTATCATTATTCCATGGATATAACACATCTGAATATCAAATCGTTTCCAATCTCTGTCCTTCACATTTAGGAAGCTGGTTGTGTTACTGTAATGATGTTATCCGGCACATGAATGCTCAACATTTAATTTGTTTATTCCAGTGATGCTGTTTTATCGTCTGTTAGCTTTCAGCTTGCCAAAGAATGAATTGCGTGCATTTTTTGTAACAACCTTTGTCTGTCTGTCTGTCTTTATGTCTCTGTACGTCTGTCTGTCTTTATGTCTCTGTCTGTCTGTCTTTATGTCTCTGTCTGTCTGTCTGTCTGTCTTTATGTCTCTGTCTGTCTGTCTTTATGTCTCTGTCTGTCTGTCTGTCTGTCTTTATGTCTCTGTCTGTCTGTCTGTCTGTCTTTATGTCTCTGTCTGTCTGTCTGTCTGTCTTTATCTCTGTCTGTCTGTCTTTATCTCTGTCTGTCTTTATCTCTGTCTGTCTGTCTTTATCTCTGTCTGTCTGTCTGTCTTTATCTCTGTCTGTCTGTCTTTATCTCTGTCTGTCTGTCTTTATCTGTCTGTCTGTCTGTCTGTCTTTATCTGTCTGTCTGTCTGTCTTTATGTGTCTGTCTGTCTGTCTTTATCTGTCTGTCTGTCTGTCTTTATGTCTCTGTCTGTCTTTATGTGTCTGTCTGTCTGTCTTTATGTGTCTGTCTGTCTGTCTTTATGTCTCTGTCTGTCTTTATGTGTCTGTCTGTCTGTCTTTATGTGTCTGTCTGTCTGTCTTTATGTCTCTGTCTGTCCGTCTTTATGTCTCTGTCTGTCTGTCTTTATGTCTCTGTCTGTCTGTCTTTATGTCTCTGTCTGTCTGTCTTTATGTCTCTGTCTGTCTTTATGTCTCTGTCTGTCTGTCTCTGTCTGTCTGTCTGTCTGTCTTTATGTCTCTGTCTGTCTGTCTGTCTGTCTTTATGTCTCTGTCTGTCTGTCTGTCTGTCTTTATGTCTCTGTCTGTCCGTCTTTATGTCTCTGTCTGTCTGTCTTTATGTCTCTGTCTGTCCGTCTTTATGTCTCTGTCTGTCTGTCTTTATGTCTCTGTCTGTCTTTATGTCTCTGTCTGTCTGTCTTTATGTCTCTGTCTGTCTTTATGTCTCTGTCTGTCTGTCTTTATGTCTCTGTCTGTCTGTCTGTCTGTCTTTATGTCTCTGTCTGTCTGTCTGTCTTTATCTCTCTGTCTGTCTGTCTGTCTCTGTCTGTCTGTCTTTATGTCTCTGTCTGTCTGTCTTTATGTCTCTGTCTGTCTGTCTTTATGTCTCTGTCTGTCTGTCTTTATGTCTCTGTCTGTCTGTCTCTGTCTGTCTGTCTTTATGTGTCTGTCTGTCTGTCTGTATGTGTCTGTCTGTCTGTATGTGTCTGTCTGTCTGTATGTGTCTGTCTGTCTGTCTGTCTTTATGTCTCTGTCTGTCTGTCTTTATGTCTCTGTCTGTCTGTCTCTCTCTGTCTGTCTTTAATTATGTCTGTCTGTCTGTGTTTCTCTGTCTGTCTGTCTTTATGTGTCTGTCTGTCTTTATGTCTCTGTCTGTCTGTCTTTATCTGTCTGTCTGTCTGTCTTTATCTGTCTGTCTGTCTTTATGTCTCTGTCTGTCTGTCTTTATGTCTCTGTCTGTCTGTCTTTATGTGTCTGTCTGTCTTTATGTCTCTGTCTGTCTGTCTTTATCTGTCTGTCTGTCTGTCTTTATCTGTCTGTCTGTCTTTATGTCTCTGTCTGTCTGTCTTTATGTCTCTGTCTGTCTGTCTTTATGTCTCTGTCTGTCTGTCTTTATGTCTCTGTCTGTCTGTCTTTATGTGTCTGTCTGTCTGTCTTTATGTGTCTGTCTGTCTGTCTGTCTTTATGTCTCTGTCTGTCTGTCTTTATGTGTCTGTGTCTGTCTTTATGTCTCTGTCTGTCTGTCTTTATCTGTCTGTCTGTCTGTCTTTATGTCTCTGTCTGTCTTAATGTGTCTGTCTTTATGTCTTTATGTCTCTGTCTGTCTGTCTTTATGTGTCTCTCTGTCTGTCTTTATGTCTCTGTCTGTCTGTCTGTCTTTATGTGTCTGTCTGTCTGTCTTTATGTCTCTGTCTGTCTGTCTTTATGTGTCTGTCTGTCTGTCTTTATGTCTCTGTCTGTCTTAATGTGTCTGTCTTTATGTCTTTATGTCTCTGTCTGTCTGTCTTTATGTGTCTCTCTGTCTGTCTTTATGTCTCTGTCTGTCTGTCTGTCTTTATGTGTCTGTCTGTCTGTCTTTATGTCTCTGTCTGTCTGTCTTTATGTGTCTGTCTGTCTGTCTTTATGTCTCTGTCTGTCTGTCTTTATGTGTCTGTCTGTGTTACACGACACTTGAGATTGCCACAAGTTCTCAAACGTCGTATAGTTGTGTTCTTTTATTCTACGTCGCCCGTTTTGCAGCAGCAGAAAATAACTCGTCAAATTGAGTTCGAGGATTTATTCAGCATTCAATACATACAACTGCACAACGTAGCAGAACTCAAATAGAAGCTTCTTTACATACAAATCGCGCTGGCATATATAGTAAATACTCAATCTCGAGAATATTCCAGACCGAACATGATACAACTACATTATACGAGCCGTGCATGGACTAAACTAGCGACATTCTCTATGACGTACATCAAAAGCGCCGACGCACTTAATCCGAACGAACGCCACGAACTCACGACTAAAACAGCGTGGTAAACAACTTGTTTTGACAGGACTAGAAAGTTCACCTGCATTCTCGTCCAAGCATAAATATTGTGTTTACAAAATATAATATCGGTACTTTCCCACAAAGTAAAAATAAGTCAACTACATGCAACACACAAAACTGAACCAAAGCTCAGCAACGGTAGCGTTTCCTAACAGTCTGTCTGTCTTTATCTGTCTGTCTGTATGTCTCTGTCTGTTTCCATCTCTCTGTTTGTCAACCTGTCTCTCTGTCTCTGTCTCTGTCTCTCTTTGTGTCTGTCTCCCTGTCTGTCTGTCTGTCTTTATGTCTCTGTCTGTCTGTCTGTCTTTATGTCTCTGTCTGTCTGTCTTTATGTCTCTGTCTGTCTGTCTTTATCTCTCTGTCTGTCTGTCTGTCTTTATGTCTCTGTCTGTCTGTCTTTATGTCTCTGTCTGCCTGTCTGTCTTTATGTCTCTGTACGTCTGTCTGTCTTTATGTCTCTGTCTGTCTTTATGTCTCTGTCTGTCTGTCTGTCTGTCTTTATGTCTCTGTCTGTCTGTCTGTCTGTCTTTATGTCTCTGTCTGTCTGTCTGTCTTTATGTCTCTGTCTGTCTGTCTTTATGTCTCTGTCTGTCTGTCTTTATGTCTCTGTCTGTCTGTCTTTATGTCTCTGTCTGTCTGTCTGTCTGTCTTTATGTCTCTGTCTGTCTTTATGTCTCTGTCTGTCTGTCTTTATGTCTCTGTCTGTCTGTCTTTATGTCTCTGTCTGTCTGTCTTTATGTCTCTGTCTGTCTGTCTTTATGTCTCTGTCTGTCTTTATCTGTCTGTCTGTCTGTCTTTATGTCTCTGTCTGTCTGTCTTTATGTGTCTCTCTGTCTGTCTTTATGTCTCTGTCTGTCTGTCTTTATGTGTCTGTCTGTCTGTCTTTATGTCTCTGTCTGTCTGTCTTTATCTCTCTGTCTGTCTGTCTGTCTTTATGTCTCTGTCTGTCTGTCTTTATGTCTCTGTCTGCCTGTCTTTATGTCTCTGTCTGTCTGTCTTTATGTCTTGTCTGTCTGTCTGTCTGTCTTTATGTCTTGTCTGTCTTTCTGTCTTGTCTGTCTTTATGTCTTGTCTGTCTGTCTTTATGTCTTGTCTGTCTGTCTTTATGTCTTGTCTGTCTTTATGTCTTGTCTGTCTTTCTGTCTTGTCTGTCTTTATGTCTTGTCTGTCTGTCTGTCTTTATGTGTCTGTCTGTCTGTCTTTATGTCTCTGTCTGTCTGTATGTGTCTGTCTGTCTGTCTGTATGTCTCTGTCTGTTTCCATCTCTCTGTTTGTCAACCTGTCTCTCTGTCTCTGTCTCTGTCTTTCTTTGTGTCTGTCTCCCTATCTGTCTCTCTGTCTTTCTCTCAGTCTGTCTGTCTTTATGTCTCTGTCTGTCTGTCTTTATGTCTCTGTCTGTCTGTCTTTATGTCTCTGTCTGTCTGTCTTTATGTGTCTGTCTGTCTTTATGTCTCTGTCTGTCTGTCTTTATGTGTCTGTCTGTCTGTCTTTATGTCTCTGTCTGTCTGTCTGTCTTTATGTCTCTGTCTGTTTCCATCTCTCTGTTTGTCAACCTGTCTCTCTGTCTCTGTCTCTCTCTCTCTTTGTGTCTGTCTCCCTATCTGTCTCTCTGTCTTTCTCTCTGTCTGTCTGTCTTTATGTGTCTGTCTGTCTGTCTTTATGTCTCTGTCTGTCTGTCTTTATGTCTCTGTCTGTCTGTCTTTATGTCTCTGTCTGTTTCCATCTCTCTGTTTGTCAACCTGTCTCTCTGTCTCTGTCTCTCTCTCTCTTTGTGTCTGTCTCCCTATCTGTCTCTCTGTCTTTCTCTCTGTCTCATTCTCTCATTTTCAATCTCCGCCTATGTGTTTATCTCTCTCTCCCCCCCCACTCCACTCTGTCTCTCTCTGTCTGTCTGTCTCTGTCTCTGTCTCTGTCTGTCTGTCTGTCTGTCTGTCTCTCTCTCTCTCTCTCTCTCTCTCTCTCTCTCTCTCTCTCTCTCTCTCTCTCTCTCTGGGAGACAGATCTCCAGCTATTTTTTTCAAGCTTTTCGACGCACAGATTCAACCGATGCTGTCATATGGCGCCGAAGTTTGGAGGGTTGAAGCAGACCATACACCTATAGAGAGAGTTCATTTATTCGCACTTAAACGTTTTTTGAATACGAGTATGAGAACACCAAATGCTATGGTCTATGGAGAAACGGGGAGGTAGGCCTACCCCTTGTTTATAAACAGCTTTGTTAAATGCATTCGTTTTTGGCTACGTATATTGAGGATGCCACATCATCGCCTTCCGAGCAAGGCGTATAAAATGCTGAAATATCTCCATGAACAAAATAAGAAAACATGGACCTCCTCGATCTGTTACACTCTGTACATGTACGGTTTTGATGAAGTATGGGAAAACCAAGGTGTTGGCGATGAGAGGGCGTTCCTAACAGTATTTAAAGAAACACTTATTTCATCCTATAAGCAAACCTGGCTTGAAAATGTACAAGGAAGTGAACTTTTCTCTCTGTACAGAACCTTCAAATCAACCCTAACATTATCCAACTATTTAAGGGATTTGAAACATATTAAAGCTAGAAATCTTCTGATTAGACTTAGATTGGGAGTATCTCCTCTGAAAGTGCATCGATTTCGCTTTAATTTAAATGCAACCTCCGCTGATTTATCTTGTCCATTTTGTTGTGGCAGTGTTGAAGATGAAGTCCACTTTGTTTTAGTATGCCCTAAATATGCTGAGTTAAGAGAATATTATATTCCACCAAAATACACTAGAATCCCATCATTGTTTAAATTAACCATGCTGTTTTCAAACACTAGTAAGCCGCTTTTGCTACGTTTTTCTACATTTGTCATGAAGGCGCTTTCCATTCGTAATCCATAATCCGTAAACGAAACAGGGCGATACTCCCTTACAAAGCATACACGCGCTCGTAAACATACACTCACAGACACACACCATTCATATGACCACACGCAAACACAAACACCCATGTACGCGCAAGTGTGTGAAAAGCACACCGGAATTATTGGAATAGGATTATATATAATGAGTAGGATGTTCTTGTTTTTGTTTACTATGTGCATTTGTATGCTGGTGCTTGAGATGTGCTCATCTCCATGAAAAGGGCCCAAGGCCTACTCATTAAAACATTCAGACTTCAGACTTCAGACTTTTCTCTCTCTCTCTCTCTCTCTCTCTCTCTCTCTCTCTCTCTCTCTCTCTCTCTCTCTCTCTCTCTCTCTCTCTCTCTCTCTCTCTCTCTCTCTCTCTCTCTCTCTCTGTACATGTGAAAATGGAAACCTTTGAATAACAGTATGCCTGTCCATGTTAATCTGCTTTGAATCTTTTGTCTGCTATTTTTCCCCCGATGGTTTCCTTTCATCGTTAGTTTTATGGTAACTTATTGCTGCTTGCGTGTTTAAGTGATGTTGTGCATGTAACTGTACGGTGTTTCAGGCCAAGGGGCACAAGCACAGGGCAACGACACAGCCACAGACCAGGATCTTCCCTCAGGTAACGGTGGAAGCCTGCCGCCACCTTTCCTTATCTGGTCACCTTGATGTTGACACTCTCTTTGTCACAAGCTTTGCACAACTTTTCTATACACGAATTCCAGAAATATCTTTGACTAATGTGACAGGGGAGGCTACTGCTCCTTTCACAACGGACTCTGCACCCGGGTTGTTGGCCTTTAAAGTCAACACCTGTGGTTTGTAGAGTTCTGTTTGTGATGGGGTCTGGTGGTTTCCGATTGTCTGTATGTTCATGGAAACCTTCGGGTTTGCATAACAGTTTTTATGGGGCTAAAAAATTAGCCCTAATATTTTCAAACCTGTTTGATTGCACTTCGCTTCCCGAGGTGATCGTAGTGTTTCGGCACTCGGTTACACTAAGTTTGTATAAGCTGTGGAAGAGTTGCGCCCCTTCAGAAGAGTGAATCAAACACTCGTGCATAGCCACCGATCAGTACAGCGAAGCCATCAAAGTGGTAGTGAATAGTAAAAGTTCCGATGAGCATAATTGTTTTCGAAAGAAAAGGCGCCATAACGAGCGGACACTGCATGGCATGCACATCGGAGCGCATTATTCACTATGACGCCATCATGGCTTGTCTTCACTTATCGTGTCACTGGTGTGTGTGTGTTGCCTCAGTGGTAGGAAAGGGCGGACTACTTCCGCAGCCAATGAAAACCCGACAGACTTATTTCCAAATATCGTCTATTCTGTTCACTGTTTTGGGTGTTGTGTTCACATACTGTTTCCGTAACAAGGTGTTAACTGTTTTGCCACCCTTTTTTGTGTGGTATTTGTACTTTTATTTCCTTATGCACACTTTACCTTTTTTCCAATCTCTCTCTCCGTCTCTCTCTCTCACCCCCTCGCTTTCTCTCTCTCTCTCTCTCTCTCTCTCTCTCTCTCTCTCGCTCTCCCTCGCTCTCTCTCTCTCTCTCTCTCTCTCTCTCTCTCTCTCTCTCTCTCTCTCTCTCTCTCTCGCTCTCTCTTTCTCTCTGTGTGGACTATTTCGTCTGAAACATTGCTGCTTCCATTTGATACAGCCTTCAGGCAATGAAATCCCTTTGGTTGGTCTGGGTATGTTTTTTGTTACACATCCGTATTTCGCTTTTGTCCTTGTTTCACTGGACCGGTGTAACACGAGAAAATTACTCCCACGAGATTTTTACTCCGGAGTAAACATTTCGTACGAAAAAGTTACTCCCTTTACGAAAAAAGCACTCCCCCATTGCACGAGAAAAGTACTCCCCAAGACAGGTGAGTTCCAAGTAAACATTTCGTTCAAAAATGTTACTGCCCTGACGAATAAATAACGAATAAATTACTTCACCCCAACACGAGCAATTTAACTTCCCATGCCAGGTGTACGAAATTTTTACTCCCTTGTCCCCTGTTAGTCTTGGTGGTGGAAGGGGTGGAAGGAGGGTAGCGCGACATTCGTGTGCGTGAGATCACTTATTGGCATTATCCCTTCGCCCGCATCCCATTCTTGCGTACGAGATTTTTACTGGAAGTAAAAAAAAATGGGGAGTAAAAATTTCGTGGAGGGAGTAATTTTTTCGTGCCTTGGGGAGTTCTTTTCTCGTACGAAAAGTGTACTCGGAGTAAGAATTTCTTACTAAATATTTACTCCGGAGTAAATTTTTCGTGGAGTAAAAATTTCGTGTTACACCGGTTTGGATTTTGTAAGTCTGATTGTATGTCACTACTGAATTATTCTATGAAGGTTCAAACGTCTGTTAGACTGTACTAAGCTGTAAACCTTTGCTACAGAAGTTTTTCAGACGCATTATTGCTAATGCTTGCTTTATGAAAATATCGTCAAATGAAATGTATAAAACTGTGGTTTATTCAAATGTGTGGCCTATCCCCAAATACTACACGTGTAACACGTCTGTTAGGCCTAAAAAAAAAATAGGTGTGGTTACGGTAACCCGACCTATCCTATTTTTAGGGGCCGACCCTATAACTTTTTATTACATTTGTCAAAAAACAACACAAAAAAACAAGAAAACGAGCGCAGAAAACGCAATGAAAGCGAAAGCGCCCGAGTCGCACACTTATTTCCCTGTCAAGTAGGTTTAATTTGTACACATTAGAAAAAAAAAGTTAAAAAAAAAAAGTGATTGCCTACCTTCCTACCCTATTTTTTTTGGCTATGTTACCGTAACCACACCTAATTTTTTTTTGGCCTTATCACACATCGTACACGGACCATTAAAAGAAACCCACACCTTTAAACAGCCTACTACCCGCCTAAAAAAAATAGGCAGATGTGTTTGCGAGCAGATCTTGTGATGAGGTATTTACTTTATTTCAAAACCAGTTAGGCCCTAAGGGAAAAGACAAGCCATTTATTTTCCTTCCATGTTGATAAAATGGTAAGTCTATACGGCGGAACGGGCTGCAAGGACACCCTCAAAAATCAGTTTTCACGAAAGCACGGCTCCCCTCATTAAAATAGATAAAGAATGCTCGATTCACTGTCTTGCAAAACTTGTTGGGTTTCAGCTGTTCTGATTTGTTGTCCGTGCTTTTGTGAATTTGATTTTTGGGGTGGCTGTGTTTTCTGCTCAATTGTATAGACACTAGCTCTACAATCAAGCTGTTACCGTATATACGGCAGGAGAATAAATGATCTTTCTAGCCATATCATTTATGTTATCATAAACAGGCTCAAGTTATCACAAAGACATGCATACAAACGCATCTGAATAGTTGATTATGACAGGCAGTATAGTATTGTGATTGCACACATAGCGCGACATGGATTTTACCCATTAACACAAAACAAACGCTGAATTCACGCTTCTGCACACGAGTGGGCTTTGAAGCTCAGTTCGCTCTATGGGTAATGTTCACGCCTGATAATTCTAGCCTTTGATCTTGGATCTGAACCCGTCTCTCTCGGAAAATAGTTCAAAGCGTATCGAGTATTTTAGTGTTGTTTTTAAGCGACCTACCTTCTCGTAGATGTGAACATGGGACAAAGAGCATCCTTTCAATTCCACGTCGGCACATCAAACAAAAATATACAGACAAGCCTGTCTCCCCCCCCCCCCCCCCCCCCCGCCCCTGTCGAATGAGGATATGTTGTTGAAATTAGTTTTGCACTTGTGTAAGGCCAAATTAAATACAAGTTGGTTTAGGATAACCCGACCGACCCTATTTTTTTTCCGCCGACCCTAAAACCTTTGTTTCATTTCTCAAAAAACACAACTTTTGGCACATTTTGCGAACCATACCGAGACTAAGGGAAGTAAGCTCCTTTAAAATCGACTAAATTTAAGAAAGGAAAAAAAGAAACAAAAGTCGACCTACCGACCCCATGTTTTTTGGTCACGTTACCCTAAACCAACATATATTTTCATTTGGCCTAAGGTACGGGATTAATTGAGGAAGTCCATGTGAATAGAGAATGGCCAATCTGTTGCTTGTTGGTATGTGTTCAAGTAGGAGAATGGTCTTACCCCGGGTACACTCCTGTCTAGGCTAGAAGCATGTCTTGCCAACCTGTTGTTGATTTTTTTCTTTTCTCTTCCTCCTCTTCCAACTCTTCCTCCTTCTCATCTTCCTCCTCCTTTTCGTCCTCCTCGATCGTCTCCCCGCCCCTCTTCATATCTCCTCCTCCTCTTCCTTCTTTTCCTCCTCCCCTTCCTTCTTTTCCTCCTCCCCTTCCTTCTTTTCCTCCTCCCCTTCCTTCTTTTCCTCCTCCCATTCCTTCTTTTCCTCCTCCCCTTCCTTCTTTTTCTCCCCCCCTCTGTCTCCTCCTCCCATTCCTTCTTTTTCTCCTCCCCCTCTGTCTCCTCCTCCCATTCCTTCTTTTTCTCCTCCCCCTCTGTCTCCTCCTCCCCTTCCTTCTTTTCCTCCTCCCCCTCTGTCTCCTCCTCCCCTTCCTTCTTTTTCTCCTCCCCCTCTGTCTCCTCCTCCCATTCCTTCTTTTTCTCCTCCCCCTCTGTCTCCTCCTCCCCTTCCTTCTTTTCCTCCTCCCCCTCTGTCTCCTCCTCCCCTTCCTTCTTTTTCTCCTCCCCCTCTGTCTCCTCCTCCCCTTCCTTCTTTTTCTCCTCCCCCTCTGTCTCCTCCTCCCCTTCCTTCTTTTCCTCCTCCCCCTCTGTGTCCTCCTCCTCTTCCTTCTTTTTCTCCTCCCCCTCTGTCTCCTCCTCCCCTTCCTTCTTTTTCTCCTCCCCCTCTGTCTCCTCCTCCTCTTCCTTCTTTTTCTACTCCCCCTCTGTCTCCTCCTCCCCTTCCTTCTTTTTCTCCCCCCCTCTGTCTCCTCCTCCCATTCCTTCTTTTTCTCCTCCCCCTCTGTCTCCTCCTCCCATTCCTTCTTTTTCTCCTCCCCCCTCTGTCTCCTCCTCCCCTTCCTTCTTTTTCTCCCCCCCTCTGTCTCCTCCTCCCCTTCCTTCTTTTTCTCCCCCCCTCTGTCTCCTCCTCCTCTTCCTTCCTTTTTCTCCTCCCCCTCTGTCTCCTCCTCCCATTCCTTCTTTTTCTCCTCCCCCTCTGTCTCCTCCTCCCATTCCTTCCTTTTCTCCTCCCCCTTTGTCTCCTCCTCCCCTTCCTTCTTTTTCTCCTCCCCCTTTGTCTCCTCCTCCCATTCCTTCTTTTTCTCCTCCCCCTCTGTCTCCTCCTCCCATTCCTTCCTTTTCTCCTCCCCCTCTGTCTCCTCCTCCCCTTCCTTCTTTTTCTCCTCCCCCCTCTGTCTCCTCCTCCCCTTCCTTCTTTTTCTCCTCCCCCTCTGTCTCCTCCTCCCCTTCCTTCTTTTTCTCCTCCCCCTCTGTCTCCTCCTCCCATTCCTTCTTTTTCTCCTCCCCCTCTGTCTCCTCCTCCCCTTCCTTCTTTTTCTCCTCCCCCTCTGTCTCCTCCTCCCATTCCTTCTTTTTCTCCTCCCCCTTTGTCTCCTCCTCCCATTCCTTCTTTTTCTCCTCCCCCTCTGTCTCCTCCTCCCATTCCTTCTTTTTCTCCTCCCCCTCTGTCTCCTCCTCCCCTTCCTTCTTTTTCTCCTCCCCCTCTGTCTCCTCCTCCCCTTCCTTCTTTTTCTCCTCCCCCTCTGTCTCCTCCTCCCCTTCCTTCTTTTTCTCCTCCCCCTCTGTCTCCTCCTCCCCTTCCTTCTTTTTCTCCTCCCCCTCTGTCTCCTCCTCCCATTCCTTCCTTTTCTCCTCCCCCTCTGTCTCCTCCTCCCCTTCCTTCTTTTTCTCCTCCCCCCTCTGTCTCCTCCTCCCCTTCCTTCTTTTTCTCCTCCCCCTCTGTCTCCTCCTCCCCTTCCTTCTTTTTCTCCTCCCCCTTTGTCTCCTCCTCCCATTCCTTCTTTTTCTCCTCCCCCTCTGTCTCCTCCTCCCATTCCTTCCTTTTCTCCTCCCCCTTTGTCTCCTCCTCCCCTTCCTTCTTTTTCTCCCCCCCTCTGTCTCCTCCTCCCCTTCCTTCTTTTTCTCCTCCCCCTCTGTCTCCTCCTCCTCTTCCTTCCTTTTCTCCTCCCCCTCTGTCTCCTCCTCCCCTTCCTTCTTTTTCTCCTCCCCCCTCTGTCTCCTCCTCCCCTTCCTTCTTTTTCTCCTCCCCCTCTGTCTCCTCCTCCTCTTCCTTCTTTTTCTCCCCCCCTCTGTCTCCTCCTCCCCTTCCTTCTTTTTCTCCTCCCCCTCTGTCTCCTCCTCCTCTTCCTTCCTTTTCTCCTCCCCCTCTGTCTCCTCCTCCCCTTCCTTCTTTTTCTCCTCCCCCCTCTGTCTCCTCCTCCCCTTCCTTCTTTTTCTCCTCCCCCTCTGTCTCCTCCTCCCCTTCCTTCTTTTTCTCCTCCCCCTCTGTCTCCTCCTCCCCTTCCTTCCTTTTCTCCTCCCCCTCTGTCTCCTCCTCCCCTTCCTTCTTTTTCTCCCCCCCTCTGTCTCCTCCTCCCCTTCCTTCTTTTTCTCCTCCCCCTTTGTCTCCTCCTCCCCTTCCTTCTTTTTCTCCTCCCCCTTTGTCTCCTCCTCCCATTCCTTCTTTTTCTCCTCCCCCTCTGTCTCCTCCTCCCATTCCTTCCTTTTCTCCTCCCCCTCTGTCTCCTCCTCCCCTTCCTTCTTTTTCTCCTCCCCCCTCTGTCTCCTCCTCCCCTTCCTTCTTTTTCTCCTCCCCCTCTGTCTCCTCCTCCCCTTCCTTCTTTTTCTCCTCCCCCTCTGTCTCCTCCTCCCCTTCCTTCTTTTTCTCCTCCCCCCTCTGTCTCCTCCTCCCCTTCCTTCTTTTTCTCCTCCCCCCTCTGTCTCCTCCTCCCCTTCCTTCTTTTTCTCCTCCCCCTCTGTCTCCTCCTCCCATTCCTTCTTTTTCTCCTCCCCCTCTGTCTCCTCCTCCTCTTCCTTCCTTTTTCTCCTCCCCCTCTGTCTCCTCCTCCCATTCCTTCTTTTTCTCCTCCCCCTCTGTCTCCTCCTCCCCTTCCTTCCTTTTCTCCTCCCCCTCTGTCTCCTCCTCCCCTTCCTTCTTTTTCTCCCCCCCTCTGTCTCCTCCTCCCCTTCCTTCTTTTTCTCCTCCCCCTCTGTCTCCTCCTCCCATTCCTTCCTTTTCTCCTCCCCCTCTGTCTCCTCCTCCCCTTCCTTCTTTTTCTCCTCCCCCTCTGTCTCCTCCTCCCCTTCCTTCTTTTTCTCCTCCCCCCTCTGTCTCCTCCTCCCCTTCCTTCTTTTTCTCCTCCCCCTCTGTCTCCTCCTCCCCTTCCTTCTTTTTCTCCTCCCCCCTCTGTCTCCTCCTCCCCTTCCTTCTTTTTCTCCTCCCCCTCTGTCTCCTCCTCCCCTTCCTTCTTTTTCTCCTCCCCCCTCTGTCTCCTCCTCCCCTTCCTTCTTTTTCTCCTCCCCCTCTGTCTCCTCCTCCCCTTCCTTCTTTTTCTCCTCCCCCTCTGTCTCCTCCTCCCATTCCTTCTTTTTCTCCTCCCCCTCTGTCTCCTCCTCCCCTTCCTTCTTTTTCTACTCCCCCTCTGTCTCCTCCTCCCCTTCCTTCTTTTCCTCCTCCCCCTCTGTGTCCTCCTCCTCTTCCTTCTTTTTCTCCTCCCCCTCTGTCTCCTCCTCCTCTTCCTTTTTCTCCTCCCCCTCTGTCTCCTCCTCCCCTTCCTTCTTTTTCTCCCCCCCTCTGTCTCCTCCTCCCCTTCCTTCTTTTTCTCCTCCCCCTCTGTCTCCTCCTCCCCTTCCTTCTTTTTCTCCCCCCCCTCTGTCTCCTCCTCCCCTTCCTTCTTTTTCTCCTCCCCCTCTGTCTCCTCCTCCTCTTCCTTCTTTTTCTCCTCCCCCTCTGTCTCCTCCTCCCCTTCCTTCTTTTTCTCCTCCCCCTCTGTCTCCTCCTCCTCTTCCTTCTTTTTCTCCTCCCCCTCTGTCTCCTCCTCCCCTTCCTTCTTTTTCTCCTCCCCCTCTGTCTCCTCCTCCCCTTCCTTCTTTTTCTCCTCCCCCTCTGTCTCCTCCTCCCCTTCCTTCTTTTTCTCCTCCCCCTCTGTCTCCTCCTCCCCTTCCTTCTTTTTCTCCCCCCCTCTGTCTCCTCCTCCCCTTCCTTCTTTTTCTCCTCCCCCTCTGTCTCCTCCTCCTCTTCCTTCCTTTTTCTCCTCCCCCTCTGTCTCCTCCTCCCATTCCTTCTTTTTCTCCTCCCCCTCTGTCTCCTCCTCCTCTTCCTTCCTTTTTCTCCTCCCCCTCTGTCTCCTCCTCCCCTTCCTTCTTTTTCTCCTCCCCCTCTGTCTCCTCCTCCTCTTCCTTCCTTTTTCTCCTCCCCCTCTGTCTCCTCCTCCCATTCCTTCTTTTTCTCCTCCCCCTCTGTCTCCTCCTCCTCTTCCTTCCTTTTTCTCCTCCCCCTCTGTCTCCTCCTCCCATTCCTTCTTTTTCTCCTCCCCCTCTGTCTCCTCCTCCCCTTCCTTCCTTTTCTCCTCCCCCTCTGTCTCCTCCTCCCCTTCCTTCTTTTTCTCCCCCCCTCTGTCTCCTCCTCCCCTTCCTTCTTTTTCTCCTCCCCCTCTGTCTCCTCCTCCCCTTCCTTCTTTTTCTCCTCCCCCTCTGTCTCCTCCTCCCCTTCCTTCCTTTTCTCCCCCCCTCTGTCTCCTCCTCCTCTTCCTTCCTTTTTCTCCTCCCCCTCTGTCTCCTCCTCCCATTCCTTCTTTTTCTCCTCCCCCTCTGTCTCCTCCTCCCATTCCTTCCTTTTCTCCTCCCCCTTTGTCTCCTCCTCCCCTTCCTTCTTTTTCTCCTCCCCCTTTGTCTCCTCCTCCCATTCCTTCTTTTTCTCCTCCCCCTCTGTCTCCTCCTCCCATTCCTTCCTTTTCTCCTCCCCCTCTGTCTCCTCCTCCCCTTCCTTCTTTTTCTCCTCCCCCCTCTGTCTCCTCCTCCCCTTCCTTCTTTTTCTCCTCCCCCTCTGTCTCCTCCTCCCCTTCCTTCTTGTTCTCCTTCCCCTCTGTCTCCTCCTCCCATTCCTTCTTTTTCTCCTCCCCCTCTGTCTCCTCCTCCCCTTCCTTCTTTTTCTCCTCCCCCTCTGTCTCCTCCTCCCATTCCTTCTTTTTCTCCTCCCCCCTCTGTCTCCTCCTCCCATTCCTTCTTTTTCTCCTCCCCCTCTGTCTCCTCCTCCCATTCCTTCTTTTTCTCCTCCCCCCTCTGTCTCCTCCTCCCCTTCCTTCTTTTTCTCCTCCCCCTCTGTCTCCTCCTCCCCTTCCTTCTTTTTCTCCTCCCCCTCTGTCTCCTCCTCCCATTCCTTCCTTTTCTCCTCCCCCTCTGTCTCCTCCTCCCCTTCCTTCTTTTTCTCCTCCCCCCTCTGTCTCCTCCTCCCCTTCCTTCTTTTTCTCCTCCCCCTCTGTCTCCTCCTCCCCTTCCTTCTTTTTCTCCTCCCCCTCTGTCTCCTCCTCCCCTTCCTTCTTTTTCTCCTCCCCCTCTGTCTCCTCCTCCCCTTCCTTCTTTTTCTCCTCCCCCTCTGTCTCCTCCTCCCCTTCCTTCTTTTTCTCCTCCCCCTTTGTCTCCTCCTCCCATTCCTTCTTTTTCTCCTCCCCCTCTGTCTCCTCCTCCCATTCCTTCCTTTTCTCCTCCCCCTTTGTCTCCTCCTCCCCTTCCTTCTTTTTATCCCCCCCTCTGTCTCCTCCTCCCCTTCCTTCTTTTTCTCCTCCCCCTCTGTCTCCTCCTCCTCTTCCTTCCTTTTCTCCTCCCCCTCTGTCTCCTCCTCCCCTTCCTTCTTTTTCTCCTCCCCCCTCTGTCTCCTCCTCCCCTTCCTTCTTTTTCTCCTCCCCCTCTGTCTCCTCCTCCTCTTCCTTCTTTTTCTCCCCCCCTCTGTCTCCTCCTCCCCTTCCTTCTTTTTCTCCTCCCCCTCTGTCTCCTCCTCCTCTTCCTTCCTTTTCTCCTCCCCCTCTGTCTCCTCCTCCCCTTCCTTCTTTTTCTCCTCTCCCCTCTGTCTCCTCCTCCCCTTCCTTCTTTTTCTCCTCCCCCCTCTGTCTCCTCCTCCCCTTCCTTCTTTTTCTCCTCCCCCTCTGTCTCCTCCTCCCCTTCCTTCCTTTTCTCCTCCCCCTCTGTCTCCTCCTCCCCTTCCTTCTTTTTCTCCCCCCCTCTGTCTCCTCCTCCCCTTCCTTCTTTTTCTCCTCCCCCTTTGTCTCCTCCTCCCCTTCCTTCTTTTTCTCCTCCCCCTTTGTCTCCTCCTCCCATTCCTTCTTTTTCTCCTCCCCCTCTGTCTCCTCCTCCCCTTCCTTCTTTTTCTCCTCCCCCTCTGTCTCCTCCTCCCCTTCCTTCTTTTTCTCCTCCCCCCTCTGTCTCCTCCTCCCCTTCCTTCTTTTTCTCCTCCCCCCTCTGTCTCCTCCTCCCCTTCCTTCTTTTTCTCCTCCCCCTCTGTCTCCTCCTCCCCTTCCTTCTTTTTCTCCTCCCCCTCTGTCTCCTCCTCCCCTTCCTTCTTTTTCTCCTCCCCCCTCTGTCTCCTCCTCCCCTTCCTTCTTTTTCTCCTCCCCCTCTGTCTCCTCCTCCCCTTCCTTCTTTTTCTCCTCCCCCTTTGTCTCCTCCTCCCCTTCCTTCTTTTTCTCCTCCCCCTCTGTCTCCTCCTCCCCTTCCTTCTTTTTCTCCTCCCCCTCTGTCTCCTCCTCCCCTTCCTTCTTTTTCTCCCCCCCTCTGTCTCCTCCTCCCCTTCCTTCTTTTTCTCCTCCCCCCTCTGTCTCCTCCTCCCCTTCCTTCTTTTTCTCCTCCCCCTCTGTCTCCTCCTCCCATTCCTTCTTTTTCTCCTCCCCCTCTGTCTCCTCCTCCCCTTCCTTCTTTTTCTCCTCCCCCTCTGTCTCCTCCTCCCCTTCCTTCTTTTTCTCCTCCCCCTTTGTCTCCTCCTCCCCTTCCTTCTTTTTCTCCTCCCCCTTTGTCTCCTCCTCCCATTCCTTCTTTTTCTCCTCCCCCTCTGTCTCCTCCTCCCATTCCTTCCTTTTCTCCTCCCCCTCTGTCTCCTCCTCCCCTTCCTTCTTTTTCTCCTCCCCCCTCTGTCTCCTCCTCCCCTTCCTTCTTTTTCTCCTCCCCCTCTGTCTCCTCCTCCCCTTCCTTCTTTTTCTCCTCCCCCCTCTGTCTCCTCCTCCCCTTCCTTCTTTTTCTCCTCCCCCCTCTGTCTCCTCCTCCCCTTCCTTCTTTTTCTCCTCCCCCTCTGTCTCCTCCTCCCCTTCCTTCTTTTTCTCCTCCCCCTTTGTCTCCTCCTCCCCTTCCTTCTTTTTCTCCTCCCCCTTTGTCTCCTCCTCCCATTCCTTCTTTTTCTCCTCCCCCTCTGTCTCCTCCTCCCATTCCTTCCTTTTCTCCTCCCCCTCTGTCTCCTCCTCCCCTTCCTTCTTTTTCTCCTCCCCCCTCTGTCTCCTCCTCCCCTTCCTTCTTTTTCTCCTCCCCCTCTGTCTCCTCCTCCCCTTCCTTCTTTTTCTCCTCCCCCCTCTGTCTCCTCCTCCCCTTCCTTCTTTTTCTCCTCCCCCTCTGTCTCCTCCTCCCCTTCCTTCTT
Source organism: Littorina saxatilis (assembly GCF_037325665.1). Classification (NCBI taxonomy): domain Eukaryota; kingdom Metazoa; phylum Mollusca; class Gastropoda; order Littorinimorpha; family Littorinidae; genus Littorina; species Littorina saxatilis. The sequence continues at coordinate 6,689,669 of NC_090261.1, read as the reverse complement.
TTTCTCCTCCCCCCTCTGTCTCCTCCTCCCCTTCCTTCTTTTTCTCCTCCCCCTCTGTCTCCTCCTCCCATTCCTTCTTTTTCTCCTCCCCCTCTGTCTCCTCCTCCCCTTCCTTCTTTTTCTCCTCCCCCTCTGTCTCCTCCTCCCATTCCTTCTTTTTCTCCTCCCCCTTTGTCTCCTCCTCCCATTCCTTCTTTTTCTCCTCCCCCTCTGTCTCCTCCTCCCATTCCTTCTTTTTCTCCTCCCCCTCTGTCTCCTCCTCCCATTCCTTCTTTTTCTCCTCCCCCTCTGTCTCCTCCTCCCCTTCCTTCTTTTTCTCCTCCCCCTCTGTCTCCTCCTCCCCTTCCTTCTTTTTCTCCTCCCCCTCTGTCTCCTCCTCCCATTCCTTCTTTTTCTCCTCCCCCTTTGTCTCCTCCTCCCATTCCTTCTTTTTCTCCTCCCCCTCTGTCTCCTCCTCCCATTCCTTCTTTTTCTCCTCCCCCTCTGTCTCCTCTTCCCCTTCCTTCTTTTTCTCCTCCCCCTCTGTCTCCTCCTCCCATTCCTTCCTTTTCTCCTCCCCCTCTGTCTCCTCCTCCCCTTCCTTCTTTTTCTCCTCCCCCCTCTGTCTCCTCCTCCCCTTCCTTCTTTTTCTCCTCCCCCTCTGTCTCCTCCTCCCCTTCCTTCTTTTTCTCCTCCCCCTTGTCTCCTCCTCCCATTCCTTCTTTTTCTCCTCCCCCTCTGTCTCCTCCTCCCATTCCTTCCTTTTCTCCTCCCCCTTTGTCTCCTCCTCCCCTTCCTTCTTTTTCTCCTCCCCCTCTGTCTCCTCCTCCCATTCCTTCCTTTTCTCCTCCCCCTCTGTCTCCTCCTCCCCTTCCTTCTTTTTCTCCTCCCCCTCTGTCTCCTCCTCCCATTCCTTCCTTTTCTCCTCCCCCTCTGTCTCCTCCTCCCCTTCCTTCTTTTTCTCCCCCCCCTCTGTCTCCTCCTCCCATTCCTTCTTTTTCTCCTCCCCCTTTGTCTCCTCCTCCCCTTCCTTCTTTTTCTCCCCCCCCCCTCTGTCTCCTCCTCCCATTCCTTCCTTTTCTCCTCCCCCTCTGTCTCCTCCTCCCATTCCTTCTTTTTCTCCTCCCCCTTTGTCTCCTCCTCCCCTTCCTTCTTTTTCTCCCCCCCCCCTCTGTCTCCTCCTCCCATTCCTTCCTTTTCTCCTCCCCCTTTGTCTCCTCCTCCCCTTCCTTCTTTTTCTCCTCCCCCTCTGTCTCCTCCTCCCATTCCTTCCTTTTCTCCTCCCCCTCTGTCTCCTCCTCCCCTTCCTTCTTTTTCTCCTCCCCCTCTGTCTCCTCCTCCCATTCCTTCCTTTTCTCCTCCCCCTTTGTCTCCTCCTCCCCTTCCTTCTTTTTCTCCTCCCCCTCTGTCTCCTCCTCCCCTTCCTTCTTTTTCTCCTCCCCCCTCTGTCTCCTCCTCCCCTTCCTTCTTTTTCTCCTCCCCCTTTGTCTCCTCCTCCCCTTCCTTCTTTTTCTCCTCCCCCTCTGTCTCCTCCTCCTCTTCCTTCTTTTTCTCCTCCCCCTTTGTCTCCTCCTCCCCTTCCTTCTTTTTCTCCTCCCCCTCTGTCTCCTCCTCCCCTTCCTTCTTTTTCTCCTCCCCCTTTGTCTCCTCCTCCCCTTCCTTCTTTTTCTCCCCCCCTCTGTCTCCTCCTCCCATTCCTTCTTTTTCTCCCCCCCTTTGTCTCCTCCTCCCATTCCTTCTTTTTCTCCTCCCCCTTTGTCTCCTCCTCCCCTTCCTTCTTTTTCTCCTCCCCCCTCTGTCTCCTCCTCCCCTTCCTTCTTTTTCTCCTCCCCCTCTGTCTCCTCCTCCCATTCCTTCTTTTTCTCCTCCCCCTCTGTCTCCTCCTCCCCTTCCTTCTTTTTCTCCTCCCCCTTTGTCTCCTCTTCCCATTCCTTCTTTTTCTCCTCCCCCTCTGTCTCCTCCTCCCATTCCTTCCTTTTCTCCTCCCCCTTTGTCTCCTCCTCCCCTTCCTTCTTTTTCTCCTCCCCCTCTGTCTCCTCCTCCCCTTCCTTCTTTTTCTCCTCCCCCTTTGTCTCCTCCTCCCCTTCCTTCTTTTTCTCCTCCCCCTCTGTCTCCTCCTCCCCTTCCTTCTTTTTCTCCTCCCCCTCTGTCTCCTCCTCCCCTTCCTTCTTTTTCTCCTCCCCCTCTGTCTCCTCCTCCCCTTCCTTCTTTTTCTCCTCCCCCTCTGTCTCCTCCTCCCCTTCCTTCTTTTTCTCCTCCCCCTCTGTCTCCTCCTCCCCTTCCTTCTTTTTCTCCTCCCCCTTTGTCTCCTCCTCCCCTTCCTTCTTTTTCTCCTCCCCCTCTGTCTCCTCCTCCTCTTCCTTCCTTTTCTCCTCCCCCTCTGTCTCCTCCTCCCATTCCTTCTTTTTCTCCTCCCCCTCTGTCTCCTCCTCCCCTTCCTTCTTTTTCTCCTCCCCCTCTGTCTCCTCCTCCCCTTCCTTCTTTTTCTCCCCCCCCTCTGTCTCCTCCTCCCCTTCCTTCTTTTTCTCCTCCCCCTCTGTCTCCTCCTCCCCTTCCTTCTTTTTCTCCCCCCCCTCTGTCTCCTCCTCCCCTTCCTTCTTTTTCTCCTCCCCCTCTGTCTCCTCCTCCCATTCCTTCTTTTTCTCCTCCCCCTCTGTCTCCTCCTCCCCTTCCTTCTTTTTCTCCTCCCCCTCTGTCTCCTCCTCCCCTTCCTTCTTTTTCTCCCCCCCTCTGTCTCCTCCTCCCCTTCCTTCTTTTTCTCCTCCCCCTCTGTCTCCTCCTCCCATTCCTTCTTTTTCTCCTCCCCCTCTGTCTCCTCCTCCCCTTCCTTCTTTTTCTCCTCCCCCTCTGTCTCCTCCTCCCCTTCCTTCTTTTTCTCCTCCCCCCCCTCTGTCTCCTCCTCCTCTTCCTTCTTTTTCTCCTCCCCCTCTGTCTCCTCCTCCCCTTCCTTCTTTTTCTCCCCCCCTCTGTCTCCTCCTCCCCTTCCTTCTTTCTCTCCCCCCCTTTGTCTCCTCCTCCCCTTCCTTCTTTTTCTCCCCCCCTCTGTCTCCTCCTCTCCTTCCTTCTTTTTCTCCTCCCCCTTTGTCTCCTCCTCCCCTTCCTTCTTTTTCTCCTCCCCCTCTGTCTCCTCCTCCCCTTCCTTCTTTTTCTTCTCCCCCTCTGTCTCCTCCTCCTCTTCCTTCTTTTTCTACTCCCCCTCTGTCTCCTCCTCCCCTTCCTTCTTTTTCTCCCCCCCTCTGTCTCCTCCTCCCCTTCCTTCTTTTTCTCCTCCCCCTTTGTCTCCTCCTCCCCTTCCTTCTTTTTCTCCTCCCCCTCTGTCTCCTCCTCCCCTTCCTTCTTTTTCTCCTCCCCCTCTGTCTCCTCCTCCCCTTCCTTCTTTTTCTCCTCCCCCTCTGTCTCCTCCTCCTCTTCCTTCTTTTTCTCCTCCCCCCTCTGTCTCCTCCTCCCCTTCCTTCTTTTTCTCCTCCCCCTTTGTCTCCTCCTCCCCTTCCTTCTTTTTCTCCTCCCCCTCTGTCTCCTCCTCCCCTTCCTTCTTTTTCTCCTCCCCCTCTGTCTCCTCCTCCCCTTCCTTCTTTTTCTCCCCCCTCTGTCTCCTCCTCCTCTTCCTTCTTTTTCTCCTCCCCCTCTGTCTCCTCCTCCCCTTCCTTCTTTTTCTCCTCCCCCTCTGTCTCCTCCTCCCATTCCTTCCTTTTCTCCTCCCCCTCTGTCTCCTCCTCCCATTCCTTCTTTTTCTCCTCCCCCTCTGTCTCCTCCTCCCCTTCCTTCTTTTCCTCCTCCCCCTCTGTCTCCTCCTCCCATTCCTTCCTTTTCTCCTCCCCCTCTGTCTCCTCCTCCCATTCCTTCTTTTTCTCCTCCCCCCTCTGTCTCCTCCTCCCCTTCCTTCTTTTCCTCCTCCCCCTCTGTCTCCTCCTCCCATTCCTTCCTTTTCTCCTCCCCCTCTGTCTCCTCCTCCCCTTCCTTCTTTTTCTCCTCCCCCTCTGTCTCCTCCTCCCATTCCTTCCTTTTCTCCTCCCCCTCTGTCTCCTCCTCCCATTCCTTCTTTTTCTCCTCCCCCCTCTGTCTCCTCCTCCCCTTCCTTCTTTTTCTCCTCCCCCTCTGTCTCCTCCTCCCCTTCCTTCTTTTTCTCCTCCCCCTCTGTCTCCTCCTCCCCTTCCTTCTTTTTCTCCTCCCCCTCTGTCTCCTCCTCCCATTCCTTCTTTTTCTCCTCCCCCCTCTGTCTCCTCCTCCCCTTCCTTCTTTTTCTCCTCCCCCTCTGTCTCCTCCTCCCATTCCTTCCTTTTCTCCTCCCCCTCTGTCTCCTCCTCCCATTCCTTCTTTTTCTCCTCCCCCCTCTGTCTCCTCCTCCCCTTCCTTCTTTTTCTCCTCCCCCTCTGTCTCCTCCTCCCATTCCTTCTTTTTCTCCTCCCCCCTCTGTCTCCTCCTCCCCTTCCTTCCTTTTCTCCTCCCCCTCTGTCTCCTCCTCCCCTTCCTTCTTTTTCTCCTCCCCCTCTGTCTCCTCCTCCCATTCCTTCCTTTTCTCCTCCCCCTCTGTCTCCTCCTCCCATTCCTTCTTTTTCTCCTCCCCCCTCTGTCTCCTCCTCCCCTTCCTTCTTTTTCTCCTCCCCCTCTGTCTCCTCCTCCCCTTCCTTCTTTTTCTCCTCCCCCTCTGTCTCCTCCTCCCCTTCCTTCCTTTTCTCCTCCCCCTCTGTCTCCTCCTCCCCTTCCTTCCTTTTCTCCTCCCCCTCTGTCTCCTCCTCCCATTCCTTCTTTTTCTCCTCCCCCTCTGTCTCCTCCTCCCCTTCCTTCTTTTTCTCCTCCCCCTCTGTCTCCTCCTCCCATTCCTTCTTTTTCTCCTCCCCCTTTGTCTCCTCCTCCCATTCCTTCTTTTTCTCCTCCCCCTCTGTCTCCTCCTCCCATTCCTTCTTTTTCTCCTCCCCCTCTGTCTCCTCCTCCCCTTCCTTCTTTTTCTCCTCCCCCTCTGTCTCCTCCTCCCATTCCTTCTTTTTCTCCTCCCCCTTTGTCTCCTCCTCCCATTCCTTCTTTTTCTCCTCCCCCTCTGTCTCCTCCTCCCATTCCTTCCTTTTCTCCTCCCCCTCTGTCTCCTCCTCCCCTTCCTTCTTTTTCTCCTCCCCCTTTGTCTCCTCCTCCCATTCCTTCTTTTTCTCCTCCCCCTTTGTCTCCTCCTCCCATTCCTTCTTTTTCTCCTCCCCCTCTGTCTCCTCCTCTTCCTTCTTTTCCTCCTCCCCCTCTGTCTCCTCCTCCTCTTCCTTCTTTTTCTCCTCCCCCTCTGCCAACGTTCCAAAATTCAGAATCAAAAGACAAGAAAGGTAGGTTGTTGGAAAAAAGACGAACTTACCTTTCTTGTTTTGTGATTCTTTCCACCTTGTGGTTCTATGTCCCTTGGAGCTCAGCTTTCAAGACGCCCGTCCTCTGGTTATTCTTTCCCTTGCTTGTCAAGTGCATCAGTGCCCACAATAACCTTTGTCCTTCAAGAAAAACGCTCGTCTGGCTGGTCGGACCAACGTTAAACTTTCATGTGATACAGAAATCTGTCTAAATTCTGTTTCTTGCTACTTCTTTTTATCTGACTTGGAATCTTAATTTCTTTTTGTGAATAATTTTGCAGCTGGAAGTTTTCTCTCTTTATGATTCTTCTCTTCGTTCGTCTTTTTTCTAACCCTGTCTTACTTTCTAACTAAAACATAACAGGTTACAACGTCACCGATACATATGACGCCTCCAACGACACAGAAACAACAACTTCAGATGCTGACGCATTCAACGATACGTCGTCATTTAATGACGTCACCGACACATATGACCCATTCAATGACACAGAAACAACTTCATATGCTGACGCAGTCAACGATACGTTTTCATATGATGACGTCACCGATACATTTGACGCCTCCAACAACACAGCAACAACTTTAGATGCTGACGCAGGAAACGATACTTCGTTATTTGATAACGTCACCGATACATATAACCCCTTCAATGACACAGAAACAGCTTCAGATGCTGACGCAGTCAACGATACGTTGTCATATGATGACGTCACCGATACATATGACGTCTCCAACTACACAGAAACAACAGCTTTAGATGCTGAGGTAGGCAACGATACGCTGTCATATGATGACGTCACCGATACATATGACGTCTCCAACTACACAGAAACAACAGCTTCAGATGCTGACGCAGGCGTCACCGATGACGATACGTCTTTAAACGACACCACTATTTCAACAGAAGTTGAGACAATGGACACAACCACAAACGGTACGGACACAACCGAAGATACCGACGAAGTGAAACTATTTGACGATTTTACCACAGATAACACCACTGATGCCGAATGGGAAAACACCACTTCTGCAGATCCAGACTTCTCGTCAGAGGCTACAGTGAATGAAACGCAAGGAATGCCTGAAGACGAAGGAATGGATTATGATACCTATAATTCAGGAAACGATACCACACTGAACGACACTTACGAAGACGCAGGTAACTTCACAGCTGACAATGCCTATGGAGATTCGTCAAATGACACGGGAGAAACGCCTGAAGATGAAGATTACGGTGATATACATGATTCAGATGATGAAATGAGACTGAATGACACATTTCAAAACGCAGAAAACTCCACAGTTGACCATGAATTTGGAGATTCGTCAAATGGCACGGGAGAAATACCTGAAGATGATGGAACGGATTATAACACCTATGATTCAGGCGATGAAACGAGACTGAACGACACATTTGAAGACGCGGATAACTCAACAGCTGACAATGGATTTGAAGATTGGTCAAATGACACGGCTTTCGGGCAGTCGGAATTTGAGTCTCGTAACAGCACTGGTGTGACGTTAGACAACTATACTGACGTCACACAGTTTGAGTCTCGTAACGACAGTGACACAGAGTTCGAATTTCGCAACGACACCAACATGACGTCAGATAACGATACTGACGTCACACCGGGATTTGGCGAGGATGAGCAAACATACTACGACAATACAACAGAAGGAACAACATCAGACAACGACACGGAGACCACGACATTTGATGACGACCTTGATACATTCAACGAAACCTTCGACGACACAGAAACGGAAGAGACACAGATGACGTCACCAGATGACGACAACACCACGATGACGCCAGCAGACACAGAGTTTGATGCTGAATACTGGATGTCAGGTAAACTATGCAGGAGGGATATTCAGATCATCTGTGTAGTGATTTCCCAGTGGGTGGCCCAACAACATTGCATATCCCGTATGCCTGCTTCATGTAGGTGAGACAGACCGTCAGGCTAAAAGTACGCTCATCTGCTTCAGATACACCTAGTGGGGCATTCATTTAGCGGTACATGTGAAAGGATTCTGTTATTACTTTTCAACCCCATGTATTTATCGGCATGCACGCTTGATTGAAACATAATGAACATTTAGAGTTGTGTCAGAGAGGTCACAGAGAAAGCACTTAGTTCGACTCGTATTAAAATGAGGAATTTAGGGCGTAGTATTTTGGCAGATCCGTTCTTTTTCTGTGGCATAGGAATGGTAAAATGAAAGCTAATAAAAAGGAGCAAGAGGAAGGGCAGAACAAACGCGGCTGGAGTTCTATGTCAAGTTTACATGTAGATGAGAGCCGAAAGTGTGTGTCCTTTTTAGTGTTTCTTTGTTACAAACGACTGCCGGTAAAACAGCTACAGAAAGAAAACCCATAGGAGTCGCCTTAACATTAGGCTCGACATTAGCAATTACTATACAGGTGATCTGATGGATTCTCCAGCACGCGTTACCTGACAAGGTGTACTCAGCATCGAACTCTGTAAGTGTAATTGTGTATGTTGGGCCAGTTGCCTATAATTGGCTACATTTTTCATTGTTTTTGTCCTGTGTTTCTCTTCAGGTTAACTGTCTCTGTTCACTGATACCTTGATACACCCGTCGCGATATAACCTTCGTGGTTGAAAACGACGTTAAACACCAAATAAACAAACAAACAAACCTTGATACACACACTATTACTTGACTCAGAAAAAATGGTGTTCTTGGTATTAGCCGTCATCTTAAGGCTTCTCTTTCCTGCTTTGGGTTGTGTTCATGAATATGTTTTCTTCTGGTAGTCCAATAGTGGCTTCAAGTCTACCTTAGTGATCCTCGCTGTTTTTATTCTTCCACCCATTCTCCAGCCTTTTCAGAACCTGCGTCTCCGATACATCTATATCTCCATGTTGTTGAATTTCTTTATCTTTTTTTGGACATGTATTGTCCTTGTTGGTGATAAGTACGGAAAATGCTGAGAGACGAATCTATTTATTGAAAATAACATATGTGCTTTGCCTTGTATCAAAACCATTACACCCCATGGTCTTTCTGACGTACACTTAGCAGGAAGCAACGACACCGACGCATTTGACGCCTACAACGACACAGATACAACCACCTTAGACACTGACGCAGGCAACGAAACGTCTCCGTTCGATGACGTCACAGGAGACGGCCCAGGAACGACGTCGAACGACACTGACACCACCGAAGATGAAGAAATGCCACCATCCGACGATTTTGCCAGTGACAACAGAACCGATTCCGACGCGGACAACACCACTTCGTCTGATTTTGACTTTACTTCCGAAACCATGGCTAATAATACAGAAGAAGACAACACCACTTCGTCGGTTCTAGACTTCACTCCGCAATCAGATTCCAACGACACAGAAGAGGAAGGAGCAACGGGAGACCCCGACTTCTATGACACCACCACAGAAGATTCCGAAGACACGAACGGCACCGCTGTCGACGGCACAACGCAAGTTCAGGACAACACCACCGCTGCTGCCGACGACGGGCTAGAGCCTTCCACGGTGACCGTATACGACGAGTCAGGCACTCTGGACGATCCGCAAAACACCACTGCCAGTGATGACGAAACCCCCCAGCCTTCCACGGTGGAGATCTTCGACGAGTCGGGTTCCATGATGGGTAACGACACCGATATGACGTCAGACAACAACACTGACGTCACTCCAGCGGTTGACTACGACACACCAGAAGAAACGACGACTGCTGACAACGAAACCGAGACGACGACCGTTGAGGACGATGAAAATGCCTTCAATGAAACCACTGACGCTCCGGCTGATGACGACAACGGCACAATGACGTCACCAGACACAGAGTTTGAACAAGAAAACGCTACTGCAGGTACAGTATTTGAGAGGGATAGTGGCGTAGAGTGTAGTCTCCTGGCCGGATGGCCGTGTATACCTGGGAAGATGCAGGTGTATGGTACTGTGTACAGGTGTATGGTACTGTGTAAAGGTGTATGGTACTGTATATTATCCCCCCCTCTGCTTCTTTCTCTCTGTAAACTTGTAGGGCTAGTTATTTTTCGGTAACTTACCCAACAACCAAAATCACTTACCCAACAACGGGCCTGAATCCTCGATAGCTCATGGGTAGAGACTGTACACATTGTGGATCTACTTTTTGCGACTCAAAAGTTCAGAACACTCTAATGTACAAAATATGTACATTTCTGGAGCAAATAATACAACCATGCCGCATTTAAACCAGCAACTACAGGCTTGAACACATGAATCTCAATATAAAATCCATGAGTTTGGTTGTTTTCTGAATTCAGATCTGCCGTGCACAATCGTTTATCGCTAGCAAGATTCCAAGGAAAAGTAACTCTCATACTTTGTCTACCGACACGAGTAGTTCCCCTTCCAGATTTCGGCTGCATCGACAAGACTGCAATCCGACGGTCAGTTTTCAACAATATTTAATTTTATAAACAGATCACACGCAATCAATTGGAAACATTTAATCAACTTAAAGAACATGCAGCGGTTTCATACACTATTTTGCCCCAGGAAACTGAACTTCATACAGTTTTTAACGTTGGAACACGGGTGTAAAACTTCGTCTGCTAGTCACATTCGAGGAAAGAACATTTCCTGAGCGATACCAAAACATGAACAGAACACACACTATCTGCCTTTACCGCCACAGCAGAATGACAACATAACTGTGTACTTGATTTTAGTTCACAACATGGAAACTGACAAGAAGTGTTAACAAAATTGAATGATTTGCACGGAACTATACAACCGCGCATTAATCGATCGCCTGCGCAGGTAGACTGGTTGGGTGAATATGATTCGATCAAACTTTCGCACAAAAACTCCTCTTTTCTTTGAATAACCGAAGAAAGGAGGGATAAAGAGGTTACATACCTCGTCTCAGTGATTATCAAAAATAATGGTCTCAGTTCGCGGTCATGAAAAAGCTCGCTGAAGCTCGCATTTTTCATGATCCGCTAACTTCGACCATTATTTTTGATAATCACTGAGACTCGGCATGTAACCTCTACGTCCTGGATGGGGTGACCATGTACACTATGTACACCTACCTAGAGGATTGTAGATAGATACATTAGTGAGCGGTTTCTTTGTCTCTGTAACTCTCTGTAAGATTTCTTGTACGTGCACAGTAAACAAAAAATACACGCAAAGTACAAACAATTCATGCACGCCAGAGATTGTGTTCTCTTTGTGAGAAGACGGGGAACAGGCATATGTCTTAAAGTGACTATTATACATATAACTTTGCTCATGAAATAATCCATCCATGTTGCTATGGATTTGTTTGGGTCTTTTTCTGTAGAACAAAATATCTTCTTTTTTCTCTCTAATGTACTGTAGAAAATGGTGTTCGCTAATGGGATATTAAGGTTACATACCGTTAATGGGTCGCATGGCATTGAATCCGTATCTTGACAAAGCCTCGAATCAACATTTCCATAATTATATTCTTTCCTCCTGTCTTAATATGGATACCATGCATACGACCCATCACAGGAGATGGAACCTATAGATGTTAATTTTATGCTTGTGGGTGGGTGCTGTAGCGTATTGTACAGTACATGTAGACTGCTGTAACTACATACATTGTATAATATATTGTATGCATTGTGTTTTGTAAATGACTGGAAGCTGCCTGTATATACTGTGTGTGAGTAATCCTTCAAAGAATGAACTGGAATTCTTGGTGCTTTCTGTGAATACTTCTGTTTTATGGATGCAGTTCTTCATTGCAGTATGAAGAAAGGATGTCTGAACAAAACGAGAGGCGTCGATGTGTGTGTGTGTGTGTGTGTGTGTGTGTCTGTGTCTGTGTCTGTGTCTGTGTGTGTGTGTTTGTGTGTGTGTGTGTGTGTTTGTGTGTGTGTGTGTGTGTTTGTGTGTGTGTGTTTGTGTGTGTGTGTGTGTGTGTTTGTGTGTGTGTGTGCGGTGTGTGTGTGTGTGTGTATATGCGCGCGCGCGCGTGTGTTTGTGTGTGTGTGTGTGTGTTTGTGAGGGTGTGTATGTGCGTGTGTGTGCGCGCGCGAGCGGTGTATGGGTGTGTGTCTTTGTGTGTGTGTGTGTGTGTGAGAGAGAGAGAGAGACAGACAGACAGACAGACAGACAGATAGACAGACAGGCAGGCAGGTTGGCAGGCAGGCAGAGAGAGAGTAATGGGGACGCAAACACATACATGTGCAATGCCAGCATTTAAAGCATCCCATGTTCAAAGAGCTAGAGCTCCCGCATAACCTGATCAATACTGGCAATAATATGCATATGGATTACAACTCTTTGTGTGTGTGTGTTGGTTTGTGGGTATGTTTTCGTAAATTGAGGCTTTGTTTTGGCAGGAAATGATTTTGTTTCTGCTGCATGTAAAATGACCTGTATGTTTGTAGTAATTAGAGATATTCTTTGTTCATCATAGAACAGCTTGTGGGCATGCGTAGAGATAGCTTTGCTTTTTGCAAGGTATGGTGTTGTATTATATACAATATTGAATAATCATTAATTTGTGTGTGTGTGTGTGTGTGTGTGTGTGTGTGTGTGTGTTATTTCTAAATTAAAATGTACACTCCTTTTTCACCCCAAACACTCATATGCACCCAAGCATATGCTCGCGGACCAACAAACACGGGTGCACTCACGCACGCACGCACGCACGCACGAACACGTATGCACGTACGCACGCACACAAAAACACACACACACACACACATACTCAGACACCCCCCCCCACACACACACACACACACACACACACACACACACACACACACACACACACACACACACACACAATCTTTATCAGAATCACAGTGTTTAGTTGACAAAACATGTACGTTTTTGGGACGCCTTGGCTTTCAATGTTATCATTAAAGCATTTGATGGATTTTCTTATATAGTGCTATTGTCAAAAGTACAGTAACATTGGCATTAGCATTTCCAAACAAAGAAGCACATTCTTTTCTTATATTTGCATTCCATGTATTTGATAGACTTTTTCATATGTCAGTACTGAATAAATGATACGAATCTCTTTTGGGATTTCAGAAAGTTACCATAGCCATCAAGAACGACCTATATTTAGTATTTTAAAAATTGTATCTTATAATGTTTTAATACAGCTGATAAAACAAACGGGAGTCTTCTATAGATCATAGAAAGTGCCTTAAAGGCGCCGTTGTGACGTTTTCATCTTTCGCCGTGTTGATATTTCGCTTCTCGGCCTCGTTGATCTAGTATAAACTCTACACTGAACAAAAAAACACCCTTCGATAGTACTGATTAGCGACCTTGTGTACCTTACATTCATGGGGCCAAATTTGTGCAACCAATTTGTTTTATCTAACTTAGAAATTTGATTCATCCTAAAATGTTTTCCTTCTTACTCAAGGGACGTAACCACTCAGTACATGTTTTCGAAGAATTCGATTTTGGGGGTGAAATCTATTAAATTTTACCACCAATTTTCTTCACATGCAAGAAACTGACATGCTTTTCGTCCATAAATAATTTCACTTCTTAATTTTACCAGGAAACAACATTTCAGTTTTGAGTATATGTCGAGGGGGAAATATGTACACAGGCGAAAGATGAAATCGTGACACCGTCCTTGCGTGAAAGCAGTTGTGCTCCATATCTGAGATATGTTATCCCAGGCTGTAACACAGGATGAGACCATCCCTCCACATGGACACATACTAAACATCAACGCCCTGACTTTCCTCTGCAGAGTGGCAATTTTTCAATGAATTCATTTTGCACACTGACACTTGAGAAATGAATACATCTAGAAACAGTTCCCTTGTGCACAGGCTGTATCCAGGCTGTTAAGTTTTGGTATGTGTCATAGTGGAAGGGTAGTCACTTTTATCCCGTGTAAAAGCCTGGGGAAATCTGTGATTATGAAACTGATCGTTTACACGAGAGAGAAAAAATGTAGCTTTAACTATCCTAACATGATTGATGATGGCGGTGTAAACGTGTTCAGAATCCAGATGGTGTAGTAATTCTGATGATTTCCATTCTGCCAGATGGACAGAATGCCACTGACGCGGTCGTTCCGGTGGACAGTGACACGGACAGTGACCTGACCAGTGAGTTGATTGAGTGTGATAGTGGTCTGATATTACATGGATCTGTGTGTGTATGTGTGATCCTCGTTGTTGTTGATTGAGTGCGACCACAGTGGTGTGATATTGCATGGGTCTGTGTGTGT
>NC_090261.1:6663625-6671125 GCF_037325665.1 Littorina saxatilis | reverse complement strand
GATACGCGCGCGATATAAGACTTCATATAACATATTATTGTATTGTATTGTATTAATTGTGCATTATTGTATTGTATTGTATTGTATTGTATTGTATTGTATTGTATTGTATTGTATTGTATTGTATTGTGTTACCAGCCAAAAAGTGTATTTTTAAAGTTGAGATGTTGTGTTGCGTTGCATCGCATCGTTCCGTTTGGTATTGTATTGAATTGTATTGTTTTGTATGGTACGGTATGGTATGGTATGGTATTGACATTCCTTGCGTTGTGTGCAGACGTACACGGTGTCTCAGAAGGACGAGAAGGATGAGTCGAGCTACGAGGGGAGCTGTGAGGACAACATGTCTTCCCTCTCCATCACCTGGAACAACAACACCTTCACGCTCAACCTCACCTTTGCTCTGGAGGTAACCCTTTTCACACACTTTCTTTGCGGTACAGTGGAACCCCCCTAGTAAAACTTGTAAAGATGTGAGAAATGCAGGCCTTAAGAGAGAATGAGTCTTTAAATAGAGGTACATTTACACAGGTTATGAAGAGAAAATCTGAAAAAGTAACGTCTTAAAGGAGAGGAGGTTCCCCCGAAATCGGCGTATGCTGCCTGAATGGCGGGGTAAAAACGGTCATACACGTAAAAATCCACTCGTGCTAAAAACATGAGTGAACGTGGGAGTATAAGCCCATGAACGAAGAAGAAGAAGAAGAAAGGAGAGGAGGTCTTAAATTGGTTTTTTTTAAAGGGGGTTCCACTGTACCTGGGTAATCCCATAAGCAAGACTGATGAATAACCGTTCTGACCCCGCCTTACCTCTTCTGGCCCCCTCCCCGGCCCCTCTCTCCCCCCTCCCCGGCCCCTCTCTCCCCCCTCTCCGGCCCCTCTCTCCCACCCTCCCCGGCACCTCTCTCCCCCTTCCCAGCCCCTCTCTCCCCCCTCCCCGGCCCCTCTTTCCCCCCTCCCCGGCCCCTCTCTCCCCCCTCCCCGGCCCCTCTTTCCCCCCTCCCCGGCCCCTCTCTCCCCCCTCCCCGGCCCCTCTTTCCCCCCCCTCCCCGGCCCCTCTCTCCCACCCTCCCCGGCCCCTCTCTCCCCCTCCCCGGCCCCTCTTTCCCCCCCCCCTCCCCGGCCCCTCTCTCCCCCCTCCCCGGCCCCTCTTTCCCCCCCCTCCCCGGCCCCTCTCTCCCCCCTTCCCCCTCGCCTTCTTCCCAAGTATATTATAACTGAAATGAAGACAAAGAAAAGAAGAGAAAATTGCGCTGCGTGCTAATTGTGTTGGGATAAGAAGTGCTGATGTGTCACGAATATATTTCATAGCTGTCCAGGAGCAGAAATAAAGCGCGAAAAAAAACAAAAATAAAAAAAACAATGCACAAGTAAAGAGTGGGAAAATAAAAAGAAAGGGGAAAAGGGAAGAAAGAAAGGAATAAAGAAATAAATATGTAAGAAACAATATCTTACTCGTTCTTGTCTCTTTTGCTTTGTTTGTTTGATGGCACTTTAATGGTTTGCTTAGTTCACTTTTTCAGAAGAGAATCTATTTTCAGGTGAGGCCCTGAGTGTACTTTAAAAGTCGTATACTTTTGTTCAATTCAATCCTTTCTTTATAATGTGCATGTGCTAGGTAGATTGGGGATGTGGGATTGGAAAAATAGTGAAAGGGAAGTAAACATGGTTAGAACGGAGCCGAACATGCGAGCAGGAGTTATCCTAACCCATGGTCCAACAAGATGTTTTTGTAAAATCAGTGTATAGTACTAATGAGCTGTTGTTGAATGATTCAGTTATAGCGCTACTCAAAGTTTCATCGGAATTTAAAAATAATTCACTCAGTTTATTGATTGATTGATTGATCGATTGATGGATGGATTGATTGATGATTCATTCATTCATTCATTCATTCATTCATTCATTCATTCATTCATTCAATCTTAATGTATTTGTTTTAACTAATCAATTAATTTATTCATTCATTCACACACTTTATTTATAGATTCAATATTTCTTATTTGATATCTTATATAAAAATAATTTTTTATTTATTTATTTATTCATTCATTTATTGATTTATTCATTCATTCATTCATTCAATCATTCATTTATTTATAATTTCTTTTTCTTTAAAAAAAACCAACTTTGGACACTGCAACCAAGGACCTGTTCAAGATGCCGCGCGACCTGTCCTACTTGCGTTTTTATTTAATTAATTAATTAATTTATTTATTCGTTCATTCATTCATTCATTTATTCATTCATTTATTTATTTAAACATTTAATTTTTTTTAAACTTGTTATTTTATTTGATAAAATTCATTCATTGATTTTTTTTCCAATCTAGGACAGAGCGGTGGAGGAGAGGACGAAGGAGGACGGGCTGGAGATGGACGTGCTGCCAGAGGGAGTTAACTCCACCAGTTCCTGGGCACTCCACCAGGTGGCGCTCACCTACGACACCACCAATCAACAGTTCTTCCCTGGCGCCAGCAACCGTCAGTAGATTAAAATATTTAAATAAGACATAAGACATAAGACATAAGACTTTATTTCAACCATGTGCAGTACACTAGGGACATGTTTTGGCCAGAGTACAATCAATCAATCCATACACGCCTTTCCAAACATCGCTTGCAATCTCAGTCACACACACGCTCACGCACGCCCGCATACATTCCCCACACAGAACCCACAACAGCACACACGCACAAGCATGCTCCTCCTTAACAAAACGTGTTTAACCATCAATTGTACATATGCGTAAAATAAACAGTATAGAAGTATCAGTAAGAATTATATATGTATCAGACATCAGTTATGAAAATCTAAACAACCAAAGTGACTGTGTGAGATGAACAAAGGTGAAAAACAAAAGAGTTCTGTACTCACCGATACAAGGACAGCACATACAATACTAAATCAACATTTTGCTTATGGAAGCTTCTTCAGGACTAACAAACAAACACACAAACAAACAAACAAGCAAACAAACACACAAAGGGGAAACAAACAGCAAAAGCAGCACGGAAGGAAAATGGCATGACAATAAGATGGAGGGAAAACAAAAAAAGAAAAACTATTATGTTAGAGACGTGCTCTCTTCGACAAACGTCACGTCCACGGTTATGGCAAGTGTGCTTTGTTTGGGTAGATATTTGGCATGCGGGACGAGCTCGAAACGAGTGCGGACATCCGCGCCGAGTGCCTATCGATGATTTATGCCTACGATCCGAGGGCGTGTTCTTTGTTGGGTTTTGTCCACTGAAAGATCGGCTAAATGATCGGCTGCAAATGACTGACTCACCGACCGACCAACCTACCAGCTGACTTGCCCGCAGTCATATCAGATCTGTGAAAAGTGTAGTTTGGTGACTGAGAGATTCAGCAAATCAAGCAGTTCGTTGGTGGGTTGGTCGGTCGGTCAGTGAATTTTTCAGCGGATTATTTGACCAATCTTTCAGTGTGTCAAGCCAATGGGTATGTCAGACCATAACTCCCCTTCTTCCGGCAGTCATTCAGTCAGTCAGTCAGTCAGATATTCATTCATTCATTCATTCATTCAGTCAGTCAGTCAGTCAGTCAGTCAGTCAGTCAGTCAGTCAGTCAGCTATTCATTCTATTCGTCAAGCAACCTACCACTTCCAGGTGCATAAAAAGTGCCTTCATCAATTCAGCCTCGATAAAGACAGTGATCCTTGCCACGGATGACCTGTTCAAGACACCGCGAGACCTGTCCTATCTGTGCCACTTTAAGTTACCAAAACTATGCTGAGCTTGTCAGTTTGAGTGTATTAATACTATATTCACCATGTCAGCCTATGTAAAAACAGTTGACCCTGCCACCGTTGACCTGTTCAAGGCACCGCTAGACCCGTCCTGTCTGGGTGAAGTCATTCTAGTTGTAAACCTCTCACCTTAACTGCACACAAACTATGTTGAGCTTGTGTATTGTATACAAAACATATATTCATCATTTCAGCCTCCACGAAGACAATAGACCCCGCCATAGTGAACTTGTTCAAGACGCCGCCGCATGGCTATGTCCTATCTGTCTTTTGGGCCTGTCACCTTAAGTGTTCAAATTTATGTTGAGCCTGTCACTTTAAGTGTACACAAACTGAGCTATATTCGCCTTTTCACAATTTCAGCCTCAACGAAGACAGTAGACCCCGCCACGGTTGACCTGTTCAAGACGCCACTGGGCCTGTCCTACATGTGTGAGACATCAGGAGCGGTCAAGCTGCAGTTCAAGGACGTGGAGATGGTCTTCAACTACGTCAGGCTGCAACCCTTCGCTCCACAGTCCGCCTACTTTGCTAACGGTACGCTAGCTGCTGGCTTGCACAGGGTTAAGGCCTTCCTTAATAGACACACTCCGGAAATAACTCTGTCGGGTTTGTATAGGTTGTGGAAGAGTGACTGTTCTTATTTTTAGTGAGGCAAACGTTCCACACATGCTCCTTGTCCACGTGTTTCAGGCACACCCCTCGTTCCGTTGGAGAAAACGACGGCGCTGCATCTTTGCAGGGGGTTCATTTTACAAAACTAAGTAAACTGCAGTTAAAAAGAGTTGTTTGAAATACTTTACTCAGATTATTTTTGCATGGCTTTGGAAACAGGATTCTTTCTTTCTTTATTTGGTGTTTAACGTCGTTTTCAACCGTTCAAGGTTATATCGCGACGGGGAAACAGGATTGCCAGATTAAAAGAATAGTACTGATTAAAAACATGACTTTGGTTTGACCCCGCTCTTTTCTGCTGCTCACATTGACCAAGCCTTTTTCACAAACCTTGAATCGATTTCGACCTTGGTTTGACCTTGCTTTTTTCTGCCATGGTTGTTCGCATTGACCCGACCTGACCTTTTCTTTTAACTGACCTTGACCCAATTAAATCTGGCGTTGGTGTAACCTTGATCTGACAGAGACAGTCAGTTGAGTGTTTCGGGGATGTGACCAAATTTCTGAACTTGGTTTGGCTTGCTCCTTGGTGTTTGCCCGACTTGGCTTCTTTCGCTAACCTTGACCCAAATTGATTTCTGACCTTGACCTGACCTGACCTTGATGTGCAGAGACGGTGGAGTGTTCCGGGGACATGAGTACGGTGCCCATGACGGACGCTTCCACAACGGTTCCCCTCGTCGTCGCCGCCTGTCTCGCCGGCGCTGTCATCGTCATCATCATCGGTTATGCCGTTCATCGCTGTCTGACCAGGCACCGGCACGGCCAGTACAAGCCCATGGACTGAGAGGAGGTCGTCTTCGTGTGAAAGTACAGGCTGTCTGCTGTTTTAGCACTAACACGCAATGTTCTGCGATTTAACTATCTGACACGAAGAAATGGGAAATGGGAAAGCTGATAAAAAAAGTTCAGCGCAATGCTTAAAATCTAACACGCAAGGTTCTGCGTTTTAACTTAACATCTACTAACAGGCATGAAGAATTACGTATGGTTTAAAAGCTGATTAGCAACGTTCTGCGTAAAGCTTAAAATCTAACATTCTAAGTCCTGCGTTTTTACTTAATATCTAACAGGCATGAAGAAATGCATTTTTTTTGTAAACTGTCAAGTATTGTCAGAGACGTAGTAGGCTTATAGTTCAGCGTAATGCTTAAAATCTAACACACTATGTACTGCGTTTTCACTTAACAGTTAACACGTACGAAGAAATGCGTATTGTTTAAAAACTGTCAAGTAAAGTTCAGCGTAATGCTTAAAAAATCTGTTAAAAAAAGTTCTCTGTTTTTACTTAACATCTAACAGGCACGTAGAAAATGTGTGTTGTTTAAAAGATGACGAGTAGAGTCTAACACGCAAAGTACTGCATAGTGTTTTAAGACTAAGCACAGAAATAATTCAGTGACTAATGACGAGAGAGAAAGTTCAGCATACACACGTGTTGGGATTAAGAGTTCTTTGAAATATATCATACGGGTTCATTTAGGACATTTGAATGGGAGAGAAAAAATCTGGCAAACTCTCAAAAGATCTCATTGTTGTGCAGTTTGAAAACACAAAAGAAAAGAGACAAGTTGGGGGAAACTGGAGAAGAAGAAAAAATACAAGCGTTAGATTCTCCTCAAAGCTTTTCTTTTTTTCAAACATCGACTCTACTTCTAGCAGTGAAAACATCAGTTTGAAAACGTTTCTTTAGATAATTCTGGAAACGGACTTAGAGTGGGTTAAAGAAGTTTTCCCCCCAATAACATAATACCAATGAAGCTAAGCAAAACTAATATTGATCAGTTTTTATATTTTTTTAAAGGCCTACAAAATGTTAGTTATTTTGTTCTGTATTCAAATCGTATCATTGGCATTAAGATAGCGACGCTAAATGAATACAGAACACAATCGATATAAATCAGGGGCATGGACTGGAGAGAAGGATGGGTTTGGTGCGGACCATAAAGACTGTCCTTAACCATTGTAAATTCTAGTGCGCGCTTGTGGCTCAGCGGTCCGCGACGATTGCCTTGGAAAGTGTTGTGTGTTCGAATATAAGTTACAGCTCTTCATTGTACCATGTACGTTTCAAAGTTTTGATTTGGTTGACGTTTCAGTAAATTGTCACGGGAAAAGGACGGGGTGGTGGACACACACACACACACACACACACACACACACACACACACTCACACACACACACACTCATACACACACACACACACACACACACACACACACACACACACACACACACACACACACACACACACACACACACACAACACGTGTCAAATAGCATAGTAAGCTATAATGCACCTACTTTAACTGTACATATTTATATTTGACTTAGCAAGAGATCTAGAGTGGCAAATTCCTGCTTTTTCGTTGAGCGTCTATTTGGGGTTTTGATTAAACTTTAGGATTACATTTAATTAGGTAGGATTTACATATATGTAACGTGACATATACACATAAGATACATGTTGTTCCATTGAAATCTCACGTGTACAGAAATACATTCTGATCCCCTTGTTGCCATTTTTAGTTTCTGTCATTGTCATCGAGAGAAGACTACTTAAAAAACTTTACTTTTGGATGTTGACAATACTTTTTTTTTCAGTTAGATTTCACCAGTCAAGTTTATACGGCGGAAAAAGGACTTTGGATAAGCAAGTTAGCCTTTGAATAACATTGAATAGTTGAATTATTTTGTTACAGGAGACTATTTTAATCCGTTTTGGCGGGTTTATCTGTTGCGATCTGCATTAGGTCTATGCAGATTTATTTGCAGTTTTGTTTGTTTTGTTAAAATATCACTGTTTTCCTCGTGTTCAGGACAAACTTTGAACAGCGGGTTAGGGGGAAGAATTTACCCGATGCTCCCCAGCATGTCTTAAGAGGCGACTAACGGATTCTGTTTCTCCTTTTACCCTTGTTAAGTGTTTTTTTTGTATAGAATATAGTCAATTTTTGTAAAGATTTTAGTCAAGCAGTATGTAAGAAATGTTAAGTCCTTTGTACTGGAAACTTGCATTCTCCCAGTAAGGTCATATATTGTACTACGTTG
>NC_090261.1:6623625-6661125 GCF_037325665.1 Littorina saxatilis | reverse complement strand
CGTTGTGTTGGTTCGCAAATGTTGTGAGAGTGACGGAACATGTTGAAATGTGCGGAGTGTTTTTGGGTGTTTGTTTTGTTTGTTCGTTGCTGTCTTAACTGACCGTCGCGATATAACCTTCGTGGTTGAAAACGACGTTAAACACCAAATAAAGAAAGAAAGAAAGTCTTAACTGATAAGAGTGAATTCCAAGCAACCAATCAACTTTACAACCAACAAACCGACCATCCGAAAAAAGAACAAGTCGCGTAAGGCGAAAATACAATATTTAGTCAAGTAGCTGCCATTTTTCAGCAAGACCGTAATAACTATACTCGTAGCATCGTCAGTCCACCGCTCATGGCAAAGGCAGTGAAATTGACAAGAAGAGCGGGGTAGTAGTTGCGCTAAGAAGGATAGCACGCTTTTCTGTACCTCTCTTTGTTTTAACTTTCTGAGCGTGTTTTTAATCCAAACATATCATATCTATATGTTTTTGGAATCAGGAACCGACAAGGAATAAGATGAAAGTGTTTTTAAATTGATTTGGACAATTTAATTTTGATAATAATTTTTATTTATTTAATTTTCAGAGCTTGTTTTTAATCCGAATATAACATATTTATATGTTTTTGGAATCAGCAAATGATGGAGAATAAGATAAACGTAAATTTGGATCGTTTTATAAATTTTTATTTTTTTTTACAATTTTCAGATTTTTAATGACCAAAGTCATTAGTTAATTTTTAAGCCACCAAGCTGAAATGCAATACCGAACCCCGGGCTTCGTCGAAAATTACTTGACCAAAATTTCAACCAATTTGGTTGAAAAATGAGGGCGTGACAGTGCCGCCTCAACTTTCACGAAAAGCCGGATATGACGTCATCAAAGACATTTATCACAAAAATGAAAAAAACGTATGGGGATATCAATCCCAGGAACTCTCATGTCAAATTTCATAAAGATCGGTCCAGTAGTTTGGTCTGAATCGCTCTACACGCACGCACACACACACACACACACACACATACACACACACATACACCACGACCCTCGTTTCGATTCCCCCTCGATGTTAAAATATTTAGTCAAAACTTGACTAAATATAAAAAAGAAAAACGCTTACAAAAAACGGCAAAGTATTTTGCATTCGAAAAGCCATTTCTGCACACCCGCTGTACATCAAGAGAAAACAAGTCGCGTAAGGCGAAAATACAACATTTAGTCAAGTAGCTGTCGAACTCACAGAATGAAACTGAACGCAATGCCATTTTTCAGCAAGACCGTATACTCGTAGCATCGTCAGTCCACCGCTCCTGGCAAAGGCAGTGAAATTGACAAGAAGAGCGGGGTAGTAGTTGCGCTAAGAAGGATAGCACGCTTTTCTGTACCTCTCTTTGTTTTAACTTTCTGAGCGTGTTTTTAATCCAAACATATCATATCTATATGTTTTTGGAATCAGGAACCGACAAGGAATAAGATGAAAGTGTTTTTAAATTGATTTCGAAAATTTAATTTTGATAATAATTTTTATATATTTAATTTTCAGAGCTTGTTTTTAATCCAAATATAACATATTTATATGTTTTTGGAATGAGAAAATGATGGAGAATAAGATGAACGTAAATTTGGATCGTTAAATAAGTTTTTATTTTTTTTACAATTTTCAGATTTTTAATGACCAAAGTCATTAATTAATTTTTAAGCCACCAAGCTGAAATGCAATACCGAAGTCCGGGCTTCGTCGAAGATTACTTGACCAAAATTTCAACCAATTTGGTTGAAAAATGAGGGCGTGACAGTGCCGCCTCAACTTTCACGAAAAGCCGGATATGACGTCATCAAAGACATTTATCAAAAAAATGAAAAACACGTTCGGGGATTTCATACCCAGGAACTCTCATGTCAAACTTCATAAAGATCGGTCCAGTAGTTTAGTCTGAATCGCTCTACACGCACGCACGCACGCACACACACACACACACACACATACACCACACACACACACACACATACACCACGACCTTCGTCTCGATTCCCCCTCTATGTTAAAACATTTAGTCAGAACTTGACTAAATGTAAAAAGAGCTCTTTTTTACATTTCTGACCGCCACACCACACCAAACCCCGTTTCGGTCACACCACCCCCCCCCCCCCTCCTTCCTCTCACGAACAACATTCAAAGTCCAACGATCAAACACATTTTCTGAATTGACCGCGCTCGGCGAATATTTGTGTGAATGTGAAACAGCTGCAGATAGGAGATGAAAGTTGTCAGAAACTCAGCCCGGACACAAAGACACGAGAGGCAGCGAGAAAGAAAAGAAGTATGTTGGCCAGAAGCTGGACGTTTCTGACAAAAATGGTTATGCTAGTTATACGAGGGACGAGTTCTTTCACTATTTTGTTCTCTCCATAATTATATTGTTCACGTTTTCATGTTCTGAGAAACAAAGGGACGTAATTTAAGCGCTCTAATTGCATTCGGCACGTGTGCTTTTATACGTTTGTGTGTGCTGTGAAGTCCAATCATTTGTTTTAAAACCTTATCCTTTCATGAATGTTGGTGGGTTTTATTTTCTTCGGCCAATTTACCGAAATGAACAGAAACGTTTCGGAAGTTTTCGGCATTGCTTGGTGTCATGTTCTGCCAACTTGAACAAAAAATTGGCAATTCTTCCGAATTAACGACAATGTTTTCGGCGATTTGAAATAAATTGCGCCGTTTTGCTAACTGCTGACACCAAACGATAACTCCGCCTTTCTATACACTTATTTCTTTTGTCTGTATACACGTTTTTTCCCTGAAGTTTTCAGTTTCTGTGTGTTACAGCTTTACCATTTTGACTCAACTTCCAGAAACATTTTGAATGATACAAACCTAAGCCGTAATACGGCGTATGTGTTTTCCGTCTGACATAAACTTCATAGAACTTGTATCCGTTGAAATCTACAGCACCTAGACAAATACCTGTTTTGCACACAAATGTTTGTGAATGTTCTAACTTGCACTAGTCTTGGAAGGCCTGAGTAAAATGACTTTGTCACTATCTTCATTGATAAAGATCAAAACGCTGAGTCTACAGTAACAAACAACCAGGAAACCACCCAGCAGTGGCACGTGTGTGTGTGTGTGTGTGTGTGTGTGTGTGTGTTTGTGTTGTGTGTGTGTGTTGTGTGTGTGTGTGTGTTTGTGTGTGTGTGTGCGTGTGTGTGTGTATGTGTGTGTATGTGTGTGTTGGTGTGTGTGTGTGTGTTTGTGTGTGTGTTTGTGTGTGTGTTTGTGTGTGTGTGTGATTGTGTGTGTTTGTGTGTTGTGTGTGTGTTGGTGTGTGTGTGTGTGGGGTATGTGTATTGGTGTGTGTGTGTGTGTTGGGGGGGGGGGGGGGTTGTATGAGAAGGGAAACACATGGGGAAGGGGGGGGGGGGGTATATGGTCTCTAACCGAATACTACAGTACTGGTATTTTTTTTAAGCAGGAGAGCTCACGCCGCACCCAAGCATCCACCATTCCCGTGTCAAATGACACCCAATGGTAAAAATATGGCTGTCCTGATGTCCAGGCAATAAAGGCTGCTGCGAGATAACCATGCACAAATCTCCTCAACCTTTGCATTGCTGTAAAAATGAATATAATTATCCAAAAAAACAAAGCGGACGTAATTGTAAACGCTCTCAATATAAACAAGAATAAGTTAGAGTTATGCGGAACCCATCTTCTGGCACCTGAGAGAATTACAAGCACCGAAGTGAACAATGTAATTGTAAAGATGTTGATTTATATGAACACTCTGGTTTCATAACGCGAGTAAACACCAGGATGGTTCGCGTCACCATTCCAATGGCACATCTAAATACGTATAGCTTGTTCGAAATAGATTTGTGATGCAGTTCAGAATAACCAGCTTCTGTTGGTAGCAGACGAAGTTTTCTTGCTCATTCCTTTGGCGCAGCATTTTAGTAAATATATCAAATTAAGTTTGTTTGGCATTTTGAGTTTGAGAAAATTCGAGTAAATTCTGTCCCAAGGCTTTAATGAAGGTAAATTTGAAGCGAAAGTTCTCCTCTTAAATTAGAAACCACTCTCTCGTGGAAAAGGAAGGAAAGTCACGTACGCCGTCTGCAAGCTGCCCACAATGCGATAGTAATGGCGCCGCTCAGAACAAGTTTGCTCGGAAAATGTGTGCACTTTTGTGCAAGATTTGACGTGACTGGAGTTTTTCTCGCGCGTAAGTATTCAAACTGATTTGACACTCTTTAGTTTTTCTCTTCAATTCTGAGGTTTTCAGCTCTTCGGGAACCGGTAGAGTTTGCAGAATGTAATACGGAAGGTACCTTGTTCATTTTGTCAAGCTTGAAAGTGAAAATTATGGAAGCATTTTCAACCAGATGTCACTATAAACATCATTTACGTGACTGCCGAAGTGAACATATTCTGGACCTTTGTTTGTGGTTCTGAAGACACATGTTTCCGGATTGGCGAAATGAAAATTAGTTTGTAACGACTGAAGCAAAGTTGTGAACATTCAGTAATGTGCGCTGAATTTTGACAGTATTCTCGACTAACAGAATCACTGATTTGTCCAACGTTTTGTATATTGGGTATCCGTATGATACAGTCCATCAGTCATTAAAGGAAAAGCTGAGTTTAGAACACTTATCTTCAACGTTATTATACTCTGTTCTGCACTTTCTGTTCACCAAGTCGTCAGTTTTCTTTTCTTTTATTCTATCGTTACTTTCCACTTCTGCATCGCCGGCGCAGTCTTCGATGTTACATGTTTTAGGTAGCTACCTGGCGTTTGGTCCTGTACAATGTAGTACTATTGTCTGGTTCTGGTGTTGCTTTAGAATTTAACTCACTGATTCTGCAGTGACTTCTTCGATGATTTATTGAACCGTGGGTTTTGCTACATGCACTATGGCATTGCTTCTTCATTTTCTTTAGGCCAAAAAAAAAGAGGTCTGTTTACGGTAACATAGGCCCAAAAAATAGGGTCGGTAGGTCGGGATTTTTTATTTTATTTTATTTTTTTTCCAAAAAACCATATTTTTACGTTATTTTGCCAAAAAAACAAGATTTTTTTTTCCCAAATGCCAAAAAAAAGTCTAGGGTCGCGCGAAAAAACTAGGGTCGGTCGGGTTACCGTAAACAGACCTATTTTTTTTTTGCCTTATCATACCCTCGTCACTTTCTGCTTCCGTGATGACGGTGCGGTTAATTGGCGACACTACTTCATTTTACAGTTTGATTGAATGACTTTGTGGTGATTGTTTTTAAATTCCAAAACAGACTGCTAGCGTTCCTAAATTCAGAATTAAAAAAACAAACAAGAAAAGTAGGTAAATGGAACGTTTAATTATTGACAAAACAAAACATTACATTTGGTGTAAACAAAATTTTATTCAAAATACATGACATGAAAAAATGACACTTGAACACGAACTCAAGCTAATGCTTATTTTACGTGGTCAAAAACGTTACATTTACTAGTACGTCGACCCAGTGGTCTTTGGTGTAGACAGACAGACTGAAACACCTATTTTTGTTTTAATGTTTTTAAGACTGAATTCGGTTATTGTTTTTAATTACAAACGTGTCTCTGTTTCTGGGTCATTGTGACTCGGTGTAACGTTGGAAGACTGTAGCTTTATTCCAGTACACGTGAGTCGGAGCCCGCAGGTAACGAGATAGAGCAACAGGTAAACTGCTTTTTCAAGTACACCACCCTTAAAAAAAGAGAAAGCTCGTTCAGAAATAGAATGTTTGCCAAAAATATTTTTGCTCCTTCGCTTACTGTTACTGTTACTGTGAGGGCATGATGTGCTAAGAAAAAAACGAAAAAGAAAAAAGAGAGTTATAAAATGCTTGAGTAAGCTTCTCCTCGGATTCACCCGCATTGCAATTGTCATGGGACGATTGATTGTAACAAAAAATGCAAATCTGCCAGCTATGATATTTTTCAATGTTGTGCAATAAAGATTTATTTACCTTATCTGTATATTGATATAAAAAAAATATATCATCCCCTGTGGATGTGAAGCACTCGATCTTATCAGCTCCGGCAGCAAGCTGATGATTTTGACAGGGTAGGATTTTAAAAAAAGAATGTTATTTTGCGTGACTGGGTCAAGATGAATTTTGAGAGAACATTTCCAGTGAGGAATTTTAATCTTTTTTTGTGGAGTGGGAGGGATGGGGGTGGGGTAGAGACTTATACAGATTGAGTAGTGTGGCTGGTAAATCTGAGAGAGAAATAATGATTTGTAAGTTGTTTCTTTTTTTGAGGGACATACATTTTTAGTTGCTTTCTTCCTTTTTTCATTGTGTCAGTCAATCAGTCAGGCAATCAGTCAGTCAATCATTTGGTTGAATGATTTGATTTAATTGTATCAACGGCTTTGCCTATCATTGTACCAATGTACAGCTGTGTTCATAGTCTTGCTTATTTCGTGTGGTATTCCGCGTGGGAGTATTTTACCCTGCCCTTTTCTTCATTTTGTTTTGTTGTTGTTGTTGTTGCTATTTGTGCTCTCTCTCTCTCTCTCTCTCTCTCTCTCTCTCTCTCTCTCCCCCCCTCTCTCTCTCTCTCTCTCTCCCCCCCTCTCTCTCCCCCCCCTCTCTCTCTCTCTCTCTCTCTCTCTCTCTCTCTCTCTCTCTGAGTGCGTGCGTGCGTGCGTGTGTGTTTGTGTGCGTGGGTGCGTGCGTGCGTGTTTGTGTGCGTGTGCTCGTGCGTGTGTTCGTGTGTGCATGTGTGCGGGCGTGCGTGTTTGTGCGTGTGTCCATGCGTGCATTCGTGCGTGCGCGCGCGTGTGTGTGTGTGTGTCTCGGTGAATGTGTATGCCGTTCTTCAGGTAGCTTCTTAGCTATGTCATTTTGTTGTTGAAGGTTGAAGTGGATGCTGGGTGCCTCAGATTGGAGAAGCTTGAGTGAGCGGACATGAGCTCAATTTTATTGAATTTACTGAACCAGCTTCAACACTATACGAAAAGTTTGTGTTTTTCTTTGTCTAGCATTGTTTCTTTTTTTTTTAAATTGTTCTATTTTTGTTTTTTGTTTCCGACTGTCCAGTTTTGACGCCCACTGTCCGTAAGCCTCCATGGGTCTCTATTTCCTTGTTTGCTGGTCTCTGTATGTATCTGTGTCTGTCTGTCTGTCTTTCTGTCTGTGACACTGTATGTTTAGCTGTCTCTGTTTCTCCGTCTACGTCTCTGTCTCTCTGTTATTCGGTTTATGTCTGTCTGTCTGTCTGCCTGTATGTCTGATTCGATTATTTTTTTGTGACAGTGTCTGTCCGTCTGTATCCATGTATCTCTTTCTGTCTATCTGCCTTTGTCTCTGGCTCGCTCTCTCTGTCTCTCTTCTGTCTTGCTCGCTCTCTCTCTCTCTCTCTCTCTCTCTCTCTCTCTCTCTCTCTCTCTCTCTCCCTCTCTCTCTCTCTCTCCCTCTCTCTCTCTCTCTCTCTCTCTCTCTCTCTCCCTCTCTCTCTCTCTCTCTCTCTCTCTCTCTCTCTCTCTCTCTCTCTCTCTCTCTCTCTCTCTCTTACCGTTTTCCCCTTCCAGACTGCATGGCTCTCTCACTCCACTCTTTTTCTCTCAATGTTGGCAGTGACTGTTCTGGCACAGGTGTAGCAGGCGCGTTGTACCACCACCCCCCCCCCCCTCCACCCCATTCTAGCGGCAATCTTTCAAGTGGAAGGTGTTTGATTGAATGAGAAACCTGACTTCAGCCTTCCTGCATAACTCTCGCCTTAATTTCTTCTCCACCTTTCGACTTTGAATTTTATCCCTTGTGTGAGCGTGCGATATACACAGTGTCAGTGTTGTGCAACCAGCGATCAGGCATCGGAGGGTAAGTCATCTTACTTTTTTTCTGCTATGTTTTGGTGAAAGCAATTGTTGTTGTTTCTTTTGTGTGTTTAAAAAGAGTGTAAGACGTTTCACTTCATTTTTGCAATGTTTCGGCGAAAACAGATTTTTTTATGAAGGGGAGGTATTTGTAATGTTTGTTTTTACATTTTTGCAGCGTTTGTTTTAACAATTAAACGAGTTTCTGCAATTCTGCGGCTGCTTTCGCAGAGGGCACCACGCTGAAATCATAGTATCCAGACTTAGACTGTAGCAGGGAGTTAAAAAAAAAAAAAGATCAAGAAAAGAGGAAGAAAAAGAAAGAGACCTGGTTTCTTTGTTTGGGCTAGAAATTCTATGAAGTTGTAAATAATTCATGCAGCCATATATGTCTTTCTGCCTTGTATTGATTAACATTCATAATGTGAAATGTTGCCCTATGATGCTTTGAGTGCATTCTAGACAGCTCTGTGTTGTATGCAGAAATAGTGGGCCTCTCTGCCTTGTATTACTTTCTTTTACGGGTAAAAAATAATTTCTTTTACGGGGTAAACAAAAGTTTGATTAAAATTCATAAGATGATATTTTGCGGTTTGATGTTTTTCAGTGCATTCGTAGCTCTTTGTCTGAGGTATTTTTGCTTTATATTTTATTTAAACGGGGAACAATTTTTGATTAAGGTGACATTTTGCGGCTTTATGCTTTGCGTGCATTTTTAAAAGCTATTTGTGTGCAAACAATATGTTCTTTCTGACAGGTATTCAGTTTTCTTTTAACGAGAAAACGGTATGATTTACATTCTTGTGAAATAATTACTCAAGAATAGTTAAAAACAAAAAGGTAAGTTTATAATTATGGAAAGCTAAATAATAGACAAAACGAAGCATTGACAAGTACGCCGACCTGGTAATCTTTGGGTGGACGAATATACAAATAATGATCAAACCACATAATTTATACTTTTGTGAAATGATTGCGCCAAGACACACCGAGGACAATCTTAACAGCTCTTTGGAAGTTTGACATCTACAACAACAAGAAAATATATAGAACGAAATCTGCAGTGCAACGGCAAAGTAATTTTGAGGACTCAAGGGGGAACAGAGTGCAGTTTAATTATAATGAAAGGAAAACCACAACATACCGATGGATTTATTGAACCTTGCGAAACACCTCCCCGGCCAACACCGCCATACAAAAACACGAACAGCAGCAGCAGCAACAAGGACAGCAACAACAACAACAACAACAACAACAACAACAACAACAACAACAACAACAACAACACAGAAGAACAACACTGACAGCATCGGAAGCAGGAACGACAACAACAACAACAACAACAACAACAACAACAACAACAACAACAACAACACAGAAGAACAACACTGACAGCATCGGAAGCAGGAACGACAACAACAACAACAACAACAACAACAACAACAACAACACAGAAGAACAACACTGACAGCATCGGAAGCAGGAACGACAACAACAACAACAACAACAACAACAACAACAACAACACAGAAGAACAACACTGACAGCATCGGAAGCAGGAACGACAACAACAACAAAGCAACAGAAACAGTCAGGTAAAACCGTAAGAGAGGGAAGCAAAGCAAGGACAAGCTGGAAACAGCAGGGCGAAAGGAATCTTGTTCCAGCACACCCAAACAATGCACAACAAGCACCAATCTCTTTAATCTCGCGTTTCAATCGACTCACAGTCAAAGACAGAAGTATGCGGGAATGTGTTTGGACTAATTCTCCGTACATTACCTGTGCCTTGCGTACCCCCATCTCACGCTACAATCAGTGATTTGCACGATAGCGACACCACCAAGACTGCTAGACACCCCACAACAACCCCCACCATTGCGTCGGCGGCGCCTGTGGTGTAGGTATTGGTAGTGGTGGTGGTGGTGGCGGGGGTGCCAAAATATGGCCACCACATGCTGTGAAGTCTGGCATGGTTTCTTCATTTAAGCAGAGTTTTTGATTATAGGTAGATGGAGTTGCGGGAAATGCCATGAAGAATGGGGAGACTTTTCCCTTTTTTTTTTTTAGTCAGCAACGCTGGAATTCTTGTGGAAGGGTCGGTGAGAGGTGTCTCGCTTTTCTTATTGTTAAAGCGACAACAGTCGTGTTATAGCCTTGTCTCGTTGCGTGGAGAAGCTGTTCCACTTCAACCTCAGTTACAAAGTCATATAAAAAATGATCGATTTTATTCGTCTGTGAGAATATTGCATAATTAGTTTTAACTGATGTGTGTCTGTTTTAAAATAACAAATGTTTTTGTCGTACCAAAACACTGATATAAATCAGCACAAGGATGCCAATTTCAAAATAATCTTTTTCTGTGTAGAAAATTTCGTTAAAGAGAGCTATGATGGTCGTACAGTTTATGTTGCCACAGGAACAGCAGAAGTAGGTTTCTTTAAACAGCAATTTAAACACCCATTGTTATGATTTTGTGAAGAAAAGCATTGAACTTTGCCCATTCTGGTTGAACAATAAAAGCTATGTATATTAGCTTCCTTAGCCGTGAAAAAGAAAGGAAATACGCGAAGACTGAAAAACTTAACTCACCTAAAAATGCTTTCAATGGAATCAGACTGGCGGAGGTTCCCTCGCTTTAAAGGGGTTGTTGGTTTTGCTTTTTGCTGCCACGACTTTCTCTACATTTGATTTCGCTTTTGGAGACTAGTACGCGAGGTGTGTCCAACAAAAGAGGAGACCTACTTTTTCTGGGTTGTTCTCGTGAGACTTTTTGGTGTGATTGGTATCATGGCATTAAGTTGAAACGGGTAAGTCACACCTCTATAACTATGTGCTGCCGTGGTGTGCACGTGTGTGTTAGCCTATAGCCATGACGTTTAGGGGTGTGCGTAATGCTGTTTTAAACAACTTTTTGTACACTTGCTCATAGTTTAATAAATTGTCAAAAACAACAACAACACTTTATTTTTTTAAATCTGTGGAGTTCTGGTCATAACAAGTGTCCACAAAGTGTTCTTTATTGTCTGTTTCTTTGTTTCTTTGTTTGCTGATCGTACACTGATTTTCATTTTTCAGTGACTGATGCCACGTACTTTATTACTCTTGTGTTTCCACTTATTACGCGTGTGAATAATTATGTAAACATACAATACTGTAAAATAGAGGAATGTTATTTTTTCGCTGTAGTTCTTTCAAAAATATATTTGGATAATTTTTACTTTATTTATAGTTATTTATATATTTCTTAAGTTCTTCTGTGTGAGTCCGCTATGTTGTTGTTGTTGTTGTTGTTGTTGTTGTTGTTGTTGTTGTTGTTGTTGTTGTTGTTGTTCTGTTGTTGTTATTGTCGCTATTACATATTTTGTTTCATTCGTGATCGTCTTTTTCTACTTTCCGTGTATTTTTGTTTAACAATTAGCTTATGCTTCGGTTTTATTTTCATTTTGCGAGTATAGTAAGGACATCCTTGAGAAAACAAATAAGAAAGAACGAGAAAAAAATGTTGTTACCATCACAGGGATGTAACATGTCATATCTGTGATTAACCTTAACGTTCTTCTCCCACCTTTCATCGTATAGCCGGCACTACTTTCTGAATAATAATTGCCTGCATCACTTTCTCAACATCATTCCACCTCTGACCATTTGCTTATCATTCTCATCATCTTCGTCGTCGTCGTCATCATCTTCGTCGTCGTCGTCGTCGTCATCTTCGTCGTCGTCGTCATCATCATCATCATCATCATCATCATCATCATCATCATCATCATCATCATCATCATCATCATCATCATCATCATCATCATCATCATCATCATCATCATCATCATCATCATCATCATCATCAATTGTGCGTGCGTCATCAATATCATCGTGCTGTTGTCGCATCCCCACCCGCAGTCTATCCTATCCCCATCACTCTTTCACCTGCGATACAAGTCTAGCAGTCTGCTACGGCAGGAGCCCGGGTTTAGACGGCGGCGGATTCTTTGTGGTTCCGCCAAAGTGGTGTTTGTAGGGGAGGAGGTTCAAAGCTTGGGGGAAAAGTTCAGGGAACGGACTGAACCAAAGTCAGACTGCTCGCTATGTTGTGGCATCAGTGACATTTATCTGTCGAGCTTAAAGTGCTGAGTTCTGCCGGCATTTTGGGTGCTTAGTCGACATAATGAATTTATAACGAAAGCAGAAAAATAGTGACTGCGCCTGAGAGCGAGAAATAAAAAGAACAAACAATACCGTACTCACGTGTTAACGAAGACGATACAAATCACAAGAATGAATTTATAGTCTTGATCCGTGTTCGAGTATTTGTTGTGGAAATTACGGGTGGCGAACCAGTTATTGAGGATGTAACTGAATTCGAACATGGTTAACTCTTCAAATGAGCCGACGATTTGTCTTGTATGGTAAGATTTGTGTGTGTCTGCTCAGAAAGTAGACTGGAGCCACAATATTTCGTGTGACTGGTAGTATTATAGTCCTTCCATTCAATTTTGACAGGGATAGTCATAGAAAAGGTCAAGAACCATTACAATTAACAATGCATAATCGATGTAGTGCGTGAATAAGGTTTCCTGTACACATTGCCAGGGTCACAGTGTTACATTTGAAGGAGTTTGTTTTTTTATTCCCGGTAAGGGGGTAGACGATGATGCAGTCAAAGCCTGTTTATATTTCTTTATGTGTTTCGTCTGTGGTGGTTTAATTTCTATTGTTATCTTATACTGTTGACAAAGTTAGGAAGGAGCTTTGAAATGGGACCTTTGAACTCTACACCGAATTCGCGAAGCGTTCCACTTTTAAACACCCGTTTTGTAACCAATTTTGAACACTTTTTGACATAATGTTTAGTTCTACTAGCACGGGCAGCACACATGGTAAACACTATTTTACCTTCGCTGGTAGAACTATACGTCAAACACTGTTCACAACTGGTTACAGAAAGGGTGTTTAAAAAGTAAAAAAGCTTCAGTTTTGAGTGTGTGTATTATAAAAACAAGTAAACGTCTGGGTTTCTTTAAATTGTCTACAGCCCTCCTACCACTGTGTGCCGTGGTGTGCATGCATTGTTTGCGCTGCCAGGCAATTAGTTGTCTGCCCTTGCATTGTGTGCAGTGCTCTGCATTACTCTTTGTCGCCAACATGTGTTCCTCCCACTTCCGGAAGGCGGCAGGAATGCGAGGTGCATACTGGTAGTTAGACTTGTTCTTTGCAGGGGGAATCGAGACGAGGGTCGTGGTGTATGTGTGTGTGTGTGTGTGTGTGTGTGTGTGTGTGTGTGTGTGTGTGTGTGTGTGTGTGTGTGTGTGTGTGTCTGTGTGTCTGTCTGTCTGTCTGTCTGTCTGTCTGTGCGTGTGTGTGTGTAGAGTGATTCAGACCAAACTACATGACCGATCTTTATGAAATTTGACATGAGAGTTCCTGGGAATGATATCCTCGGACAATTTTTTCTTTTTTTCGATAAATACTTTTGATGACGTCATATCCGGCTTTTTGTAAAAGCTGAGGCGGCACTGTCACACCCTCATTTTTCAATCAAATTGATTGAAATTTTTGTAAAGCAATCTTCGACAAAGGCCGGATTTCGGTATTGCATTTCAGCTTGGTGGCTTAAAAATTAATTGATGACTTTGGTCATTAAAAATCTGACAATTGTAATAATTTTTTTATATAAAACGATCCAAATTTACGTTCATCTTATTCTACATCATTTCCTGATTCCAAAAACATATAAATATGTTATATTTGGATTAAAAACAAGCTCTGAAAATTAAAAATATAAACATTATGGATCAAATTAAATTTCCGAAATCGATTTAAAACAATTTCATCTTATTCCTTGTCGGTTCCTGATTCCAAAAACATATAGATATGATATGTTTGGATTAAAAACACGCTCAGAAAGTTAAAACGAAGAGAGGTACAGAAAAGTGTGCTATGCAGCACAGCGAAACCACTACCGCGCTGAACAGGCTCGTCAGTTTCACTCCGTTATGCACAAGCGGCGGAATACGGTCATTGTGAAAAAATGCAGTGCGTTCAGTTTCATTCTGTGAGTTCCACAGCTTGACTAAATGTAGTAATTTTGCCTTACGCGACTTGTTTCTTTCTCTTTCTGAATGTGTATAATGTGTATGTTTGTTTGTTTGCTTGTATGGCTGTCTGTCTGTCTCTCTCTCCAACTCTATCTGACGGCTTGAGTGTGTGTGTGTGTGTGTGTGTGTGTGTGTGTGTTTGAGTGTGTGTGCGTGCGTGCGTACGTGTGTGTGTGTGTGCGTACGCTCGCGCTCACACACGGAGAGAGAGAGAGAGAGAGAGAGAGAGAGAGAGAGAGAGAGAGAGGGAGAGGGAGAGAGAGAGAGAGAGAGAGAGAGAGAGAGAGAGAGAGAGAGAGAGAGAGAGAGAGAGAGAGAGAGAGAGAGAGAGAGAGAGAGAGCACAAATAACACGTATGTGTTTCGCGTTTGCCATCGCTTCCTGTGGCTGCTCCAATTTTGCATTGTGTTCACAGTATTCCTGTAAGCAAAGGTCTTTTCTTGCGTGCGTAATACGATTGTAAAGAACTCTGTGAGTAGTTGTGTGTGTGTGTGTGTGTGTGTGTGTGTGTGTGTGTGTGTGTGTGTGCGTGTGCGCCTGCGTGCTTACGAGTGTGCGTGCGAGCGTGTGTTCTTGCGTGAGTATGCGTGTGTGTATGTGCGTGCATGCGTGCGTTCGTGCGTGTGTGTTTGCGTGTGTTTGTGTGTGTGTGTCTGTGTCCGTCTGTGTGTCCGTGAGAAAAGTAGGAGTCTAACATGAATGTTTACACTACGATTCTATCAGAACTTTTGCCAGCGCAAGTGTGCCGACTAATATTAGTTAAGATTCTCAATATTCAGTTCAGCTAACAGAGTGAGTCTGGGATGAAGTTATCCGGCGTCAACGGCGTTAATACGTTGCCTCAGTTTGACAGCTTGGACGATACCTGAGCTCACACGTTTTGTTTCTACGAGCATAGACGCGGACTTGTCTATCTTTGCTTCTTAACTGAGGAATAATTGGCTTTGTGTGACATCGATACACCTGTGCATCAACTTGTGTGTGGCGGGAAGTGTTTTCTTCGACCGGATCCCTCATAATCCTGTATCCCTGCTAGCTGTTTTACAAAGGTAGGTTTAACATCTTCGATGGATATCGTTTACTGATGTATGATCGTGGTACCAGACAGTCATGGCACGGAAAGATTTGTTTCTTTGGTAAGCTTTTCAAGTTTTGTTTCAAGGTTCTTGATGAAAATCCTCAGAAACAGTGTTTTTTGTCCTTAAAAGTGATATTTGATTGATTTATGGGTCAAAATGGACGTTTTTGCAATTGTTTTGAGATAAAACATGTAGTTTGGGGACAGATTCATCTTCCAGAAAAATAAAGATCGAACTTTGCAGTATTTTTAGTCTAAAAAGGTCCCTAGATGCAACAACAACAGAGCAACTTTACAGTTTCTCAGCCCTGCTTTGTGTCTCCTGTCCGCCGATGGAAGGAGGCTACTTTGCAAGGACGAGAAGCTCAGTATGACTTACACTCTAAAGTGTGCAAATGTGAACACACTTTTTGTAACAGGTTATAAACACTTTGTGAGATATTCTGTAACTCTACTAAAGAAAAGTAGCACAGTCGGTAAACACTAAATATCGTTTACGATATGTGCTACTTTTGCAAGTAAAAAAGTATAGTGTCCACGACTGCATGGTTGCAAAAAGTGTGTTCTCAGCGGAACACTTTTAGTTTCGAGTGTAGCGTGTACGCTTCCTTTTTATATTTAGTCAAGTTTTGACTAAATGTTTTAACATAGAGGGGGAATCGAGATGAGGGTCGTGGTGTATGTGTGTTTGAGTGTGTGTGTGTGTGTGTGTGTGTGTGTGTGTGTGTGTGTGTGTGTGTGTCTGTCTGTCTGTCTGTGCGTGTGTGTGTGTGTGTGTAGAGCGATTCAGACTAAACTACTGGTCACGCTCTCATTTTTAAACCAAATTGGTTGAAATTTTGGTCAAGTAATCTTAAAGCCCGGACTTTGGTATTGCATTTCAGCTTGGAGACTTACAAATTAATTAATGAGTTTGCTCATTAAAGTTGTCATTAAAATCGATTTTTCGCAAACAGATTTAAAATTGATTGCATCGTATTCTTCATCACATTCTGAATCTAAAAATATATACATATGTTATGTTTACTCTTAAAATGTGATCACAATTAACGAAAATAGATTAATTAGTCTTACGATTGAAATTTAAGAAATCGATCCAAAAATGATTTCATCTTATTCTTTATCATTTCCTGATTCCAAAAACATATAGATATGATAGGTTGTATTCAAAACAAGCTCAGAAAGTTAACAAGAATACAGAAAAGCGCGCTTTCCTGCTTAGCACAATACGCTACCGCGCTAATCTGGCGTGTCAATATCACTACGTTTTGCACGTGGAAGGTGAGCGATTTCCTTCACGCGGGGATTGACGAAGCTGTACTGTCTTGGTGAAAAAATACAGTGCGTTCAGTTTCATCCCGTGAGTTCGACAGCTTGACTAAATGTAGTAATTTCGCCTTACGCGACTTGTTCTTTTTTGGGCGTTCCCGTCAGTATGCTTTCTTACACTGATATACATAAATGTAAATAACTTCAAACACAGAATGCTGCCGTGTAAACCGAGAAAGAAAACAAACTTGCATCGGTCCCGCATAGCCATATCGGGACGTTAAACACACTGAATGATCAACCAACCAGTAGGCTTTCAAAACTGGTCAGAACGCATTATCTGCTAAGTGCATGTTAACCAAAAGGAATATTTTAACAACGTACAACAAAGATAATAACAAAGAGTAGAAAGATACAAAGAAAGGTTGTGGTTCATCACCGACCCTTGCCCCCCAGTGCATGCAGGCAAGCATTAAGAACAAAATCACATCTGTCCGTCACCATTGCCTGCCATAGCGGTACTATCAAGCTGAGAAAATACAACCAATTTGAGGAGAAAGCGTGACTGATTTGGCACTGATCGCCTGCCATACTCGACCATTTGAGATAAACTAGGACGCGTGTTTCACACTACTTGTACCGAATCAGGAGATCCAAGCGGTCCTTTTTTATGGCCAGTGACAGTTGTGGTCAATTAGGGGTTATTTTTTCTCCATGATGCGAGACGGCGGGTCGTGGGTTATCCGTCTGACTCGCGGTTCCCACAGACCACAGGCGTTTGGAGTAACAAAAAATGTTTGCAAGTATGAGGGTAAGGGAGACAATGATTGAAAGAAAGTAGGCAAAACGGTGTGTGTGTGTGTGTGTGTGTGTGTGTGTGTGTGTGTGTGTGTGTGTGTGTGTTTGTGTGTGTGTGTGTGTGTGTGTGTCAGTGTGTGTTTGTTTGTGTGTATGTGTGTGTGTGTGTGTTTTGTGTGTGTGTCAGTGTGAGTGTGTGTGTGTGTGTGGTGTGTGTGTGTATGTGTGTGTGTATGTGTCTGTCTGTCTGTCTGTCTATGTGTTTGTGTGGTGTGTGTGTATGTGTCTGTCTGTCTGTCTGTCTGTGTATGTGTTTGTGTGGTGTGGTGGTGGTGTGTGTGTGTGTGTGTGTGTGGTGTGTGAAAGACTCAGGAGGGAATTTTTTTCTTCCCAGTTGTTTTCGCAGGGACAAAAATGTACGCGTTATTCAGTTTTGCATCTTCTTTCGCTGTCCTTACTGAGTTTGAAAAAAGTTCTCTTGCCTATGCTGTAGCTGCTAACTTAATACGCGTACGTCACGGGCCTATTATTGAAATCAAAGCATTTGGATAAATTGACATGGTGTAAGGTCAGCCACCTTTGACCTTTCGTGCAAAACGTGATGTCAGATCGGTGACACAAACGACACAAACTATGGCGGAGCATCCCCGTGTGCGTGTTACTCTTCAATTTGCAACCACTTTACTGAGGCAGAAGAAGATTGGTGAACGGGAACTTCGAACCAGTTTACTCAGATGTTTCAGAAGGCAAACTTTGTTTAAAAGTGACTAACAAGACAAACGGAAGGAAGGTGAAAGCATTGTGCCTGAGCTTTCTTCAGCGCTGCAAAGAAGAGCATGCTACAGGTAAATCAAAGTTAAAATTAGAGAGTAGATGTAATATGCGATTCTAACATGTATTTAAACATTTTAACAACACACCTTTATAAAAATGAATATTAAGATCATGTTCGCAGACATATATAGTTAAAAGCGACTGTTGCATGCGCTTGTCCTTTTCCCCACCGGTATGGTATGTCTACATCACATGTAACTCCCCCTTTATCTCGCGTGTAGATCATGATGTTAACAATACAGAAATTGGTCCAAAAAAACTTTGAAGTTCACGTTCCTAGCAATCCACAGAACGGAATAAAAATCCTGCAAATGTAGGGCAGCCAACTTTCTCCATTGTGTAGATATAAGAATGTGAGAGCCTGCAAATATGCCTGAAACGCAGAGAGAGAGAGAGAGAGAGAGAGAGAGAGAGAGAGAGAGAGAGAGAGAGAGAGAGAGAGAGAGAGAGAGAGTGAACGAGGTTTTTAAAACATGTGGCCATCGTTGCCTGGTGACGTAGAACAGGAAGTGACCCAAGACTTCCGGTACTTAGTAGGTCAGGAGATTCTCGGGTCACGACGAGAGAGACGGGATAAAAGTGGGTTATGAATAAATACACCGCAGCTTACTTATTTGTTGATTCGGATGTTGGCCACATGTCTTCTAATCGCAAAGAACAATATCACTTTTCCCTGAGACTGCATGCTTGGCAGCACTGAAATGCCAGAATCCAAGCTACACTGGAGTGTCCTTACTGAACTGATCTGATCTCATCTGAACTTAATTGAACGTACTAGCATCAGTGTGTTCGGTCAAGTTTCATCTTTTGTTCGTGTCTGTCTCTGTCTGTCGGCCTTTATTCTGGTCTATTTGTTTGTCAGTCTTACCATTTCAGAGAGAGAGAGAGAGAGAGAGAGAGAGAGAGAGAGAGAGAGAGAGAGAGAGAGAGAGAGAGAGAGAGAGAGAGAGAGAGAGAGAGAGAGGGAGAGAGAGAGAGCGTGCGTGCGTGTATGTGTGTGTGTATGTGTGTGTGCGTGCGTGCGTGCGTGTGTGTGGTGTGTGTGTGTGTGTGTGTGTGTGTTTCTCTCCGTGTATTTCGAAACTGTGCCGTGGCACGAACTAACCTAGAACTACTGAAGCAGAGCCTTTGACTTATCGGTAGTCATAATGCTGCTAGTTGGTAGTCAGTGGTTTTTCACTTGGCCTTCGGAAGCGACTTAGTTTTTAGTGCTTGAAATGATTGTACTTATAATTGCTTCACGTTCATACAATACTCGGTCGAGTAATTTCTTCGATACAATCATTGATGCTAATTTATTTTATCTTTTATTACAATATTCTGATTTGTTAGTTCTATTCTGCATGCAGTAAACGATCGTTCAAGAG
The DNA here is from genome assembly GCF_037325665.1 of Littorina saxatilis. Lineage (NCBI taxonomy): Eukaryota > Metazoa > Mollusca > Gastropoda > Littorinimorpha > Littorinidae > Littorina > Littorina saxatilis. Next base: position 6,641,853 of record NC_090261.1, on the reverse strand, counting down.
AAATGCGTCAATTAACAAAGAAGAAATTGCGGGACCGGAAACGCTCGTCCAATGAACTGCACCTCTTGAAGATTTACTCTTTGTCATAATAATGTCTTCTGTTCGAGGGGGATGAAAGGGATTGTGACAATGATTTGTCTGTCAAACAGGGGTCAGCTACAAAAGGTTCTCTGGCTGGAATTATTCGACTGTCAGTGAGTGAGACAGGTAGGTTTATCAAATGGTGGTTTTTCCCCTGGTGGGTAGCAGGAACTGCTTTTATTGCGCCATTAGACCAATTGGGGAGTGGGAGGTTTGCAAATCAGATTCTCTATGACACAGTCGATTCCTCTCTCTTTCTCTTCATTCTCCCTATTCTCTCTTCGTCATGGCCATCCCACCCACCCCTCTAACATTTCTCATTACTCTTTTTTGCCTCAATGAAAGTCGCTTGATCATTTCAATGCTTGTTATTCTTTCCGCATAACTCTCCCTTAACTCTTGTTGTCGTCTATATTAGGTGTAGGTGCGCTTTTGTCCCTTCAGTTTTTGCATCTCTTTTGCTTCGCTTTATATTTTTTTTCATCAACATCATCGTCTAGTGCCAAGAGTCTTACATACAGAACTACACAACATATTTAACTCATGACACACTTTACACATCCGCAGCCTTCAATCTTCAGGAAACGATATTTTTTTGCTCTCACACCTGAGAGGTTCCGCTCCAATAGTTTCTCAAAATATTTGTTCCAGCTAAGCGAAGTTGAAACTAACGATCTGGATTTTATCTCAAAGCGCTGTACTTGGGCAGAACTTCTGCAGATAAGAAAACCGTCTCAGACAGCGCCCGCGCGTGGGGTCCCACTATGCGTAGGAGGCGGACACGCACAAAGATGCGCTGTATTAGATGCATATGCTAATTAATAATGATTATGCAAATGGGAGTGGCGTGCAAAAAGCGCGTGCTCTCTCTCTCTTGGCAACGTTTTCTGGGGCGGTAAAGCTGGAAAGACAGCAGAGGAAAAAGTTGTGGATGAACCGTTGTGCGAGTTTTCACAGGTGAGAGCGGTGGTGTGGTAGTATAGGACCAGGGTGGCTGCATGTGTGTAGGCGGTTTTTTCCAGTTTGATCATCATCATCATCATCATCATCATCATCATCATCATCATCATCATCATCATCATCATCATCATCGTCGTCGTCATCATCATCATCATCATCATCATCATCATCATCATCATCATCATCATCATCATCGTCATCGTCATCGTCATCATTGTCGTCGTTGTCATCAAAACATGTAGTGTTGATTGTACATGTACTTTGTATACTGTCTTTTATTGTCCTTTGAAGGCACGGGTTTTACTTGCTTTGTTCATTGTGCGTTTGTGTACCTGTAGAACATTGGTACACATGAGATGTTTTGTAGTTTTAAGTCTTTTGTTCGATTACTATGTTTGAATTGATATGTGTTCTTCAATGTTAAAATATTGTGTAATTATTCTGATTAATGTGTAAAGCTCGGCAATCAAGGAACTATTCTCTGGTTCGCGCATTACAGGATTTTGTGATTATGATTTTAGCGATTGTCGCAGATCTAGATGGATGTTTTGTCTTTATTTCGTCTTCCTCCCTTTCTTCCTTTCTTCCTTTTTCTGTTTTTTTACTTCTGTCTTTTCCTTTTCTTTCTTTTTAACATAGAGGGAGAATCGAGACGAGGGTCGTGGTGTATGTGTGTGTGTGTGTGTGTGTGTGTGTGTGTGTGTGTGTGTGTGTGTGTGTGTGTCTGTACGTGTGTGTGTGTAGAGCGATTCAGACTAAACTACTGGACCGATCTTTATTAAATTCGACATGAGAGTTCCTGGGAATGATATCCCCGGACGTTTTTTTTCTTTTTTTCGATAAATACCTTTGATGACGTCATATCCGGCTTTTTGTAAACGTTGAGGCGGCACTGTCACAGCCTCATTTTTCAATTAAATTGATTGAAATTTTGACCAAGCAATCTTCGACGAAGGCCGGGGTTTGGTATTGCATTTCAGCTTGGTGGCTTAAAAACTAATGAGTGAGTTTGGTCATTAAAAATCGGAAACTTGTAATTAAATTTTTTTTTGTAAAACGATCCAGAAACAATTTCATCTTATTCTTCGTCATTGTCTGATTCCAAAAACATATAAATATGTTATATTTGGATTAAAAACAAGCTCTGAAAATTAAAAATATAAATATTATGATTAAAATTAAATTTCCGAAATCGATTTAAAATCAATTTCATCTTATTCCTTGTCGGTTCCTGATTCCAAAAACATATAGATATGCTATGTTTGGACTAAAAACACGCTCAGAAAGTTAAAACGAAGAGAGGTACAGAAAAGCGTGCTATGCAGCACAGCGAAACGACTACCGCGCTGAACAGGCTCGTCAGTTTCACTCCGTTTTGCACAAGCGGCGGACTACGGTCATTGTGAAAAAATGCAGTGCGTTCAGATTCATTCTGTGAGTTCGACTGAGCTTGACTAAATGTTGTATTTTCGCCTTACGCGACTTGTTCTTTCTTACTTTCTTTTTTGTCTTTCTTTGCTTTTGGTAACTAGAAAGAAAGTAATCAAAGACAGGAATCCTGGACCCCCTCCCCCCTCTCCCTCCCTTGTTTTTTTAAATTCAATCATAAAATAACTTCCGCAATCAGTTCATCACTATTCCATGATGTCATTTTTTGGAGTTGTATGTCTGTTTTCCGCGAAGCAGTATGTTAGCGGTATTGTTTTTCTGCCTTTACTCTCAAAAGTGAGAATATCAGCCCCCCCCCCCCCCCCCGCCCCAACAGCCCCATCACTATCTCTCTTTTTGTCCGTTCCATCAATACAATGTACTTGATTGGATTCAGTTGCCGGTATCAAGAGGACATTTCTTTCTTATTTCGAGGTGTATGACGCCGTTTGGACATTTTTCTTATTCTAATGTACCGTTATTGGATACGCGTCTTATTTTCTTGTGATTGAGTGGTTGATACTCATGTTTGATTTCGTTGTCACCCCATGAAAATGGAATGCAAATCGACCCAGTAATTCTCTTGCGCTGATGGCTTTTTGTCTGTTTGAAAACAGATCACTATTCGCAACCCGACTGTTGATTGAATACTATCTATGATTAAATTGATTTTATAATTGAGAGCAGTGTGTGCGATGCTCTAACCATTGACGGACTTTTTCTATATTCTCTTTTCTCTCTTTTTGTTGTTGTTGTGATATCTCTCTTTGATGAGATAACTAATATTCTGGTCTCTTGGAAACTGTTTTTACAATTTCCAAAGCGACCGCTTTCTTTTTCTTACGGAAATGACGTAACTTTTCGATCGCAAAGCTGTTCTGTCTTTGGTAAGGTGTAATACTCAGAAGGATATAAATGCAAACAAGAGTGTGTTTTTACATTTAGTCAAGTTTTGACTAAATGTTTTAACATGGAGGGGGGAATCGAGACGAGGGTCGTGGTGTATGTGTGTCTGTGTGTCTGTGTGTCTGTGTGTCTGTGTGTCTGTCTGTCTGTATGTCTGTCTGTATGTCTGTCTGTGTGTGTGTGTAGAGCGATTCAGACTAAACTACTGGACCGATCTTTATGAAATTTGACATGAGAGTTCCTGGGTATGATATCCCCGGAAATTTTTTTCATTTTTTCGATAAATACCTTTGATGACGTCATATCCGGCTTTTTGTAAAAGTTGAGGCGGCACTGTCACACCCTCATTTTTCAATCAAATTGATTGAAATTTTGGCAAAGTAATCTTCGACGAAGCCCGGGGTTTGGTATTGCATTTCAGCTTGGTGGCTTAAAAACTAATGAGTGAGATTGGTCATTAAAAATCGGAAACTTGTAATTAAAATTATTTTTTTATTAAACGATCCAAAAACAATTTCATCTTATTCTTCGTCATTTTCTGATTCCAAAAACATATACATATGTTATATTTGGATTAAAAACAAGCTCTGAAATTAAAAATATAAAAATTATGATCAAAATTAAATTTCCGAAATCGTTTTAAAAACTATTTCATCTTATTCCTTGTTGGTTCCTGATTCCAAAAACATATAGATATGATATGTTTGGATTACAAACACGCTCAGAAAGTTAAAACGAAGATAGGTACAGTAAAGCGTGCTATGAAGCACAGCGCAATCGCTACCGCGCCAAACAGGCTCATCACTTTCCCTGCCTTTTGCACTAGCGGCGGACTATGTTCAATTTCATTCTGTGAGTTCCACAGCTCGACTAAATGTAGTAATTTCGCCTTACGCGACTTGTTTTTCTTCAATTTTCGCACCATAGACTATCATGTGTTGGGTTACTGAAGACAGAGTCTGAGAGACCGTTTGTTCATTTGATGTGTATGTTTGTAGCAGTAAAGGATGTAGGTAACTCTTTTCTTCAAACAGAGTCGCATTCTCTTTGTCTCTCTATGTTTCTCGTGGATTTTGAGTGAAGATAATTACAATTGTTGCTTTGTCTCTCTATGTTTCTCGTGGATTTTGAGTGAAGATAATTACAATTGTTGCTTTGTCTCTCTATGTTTCTCGTGGATTTAGAGTGAAGATAATTACAATTGTTGCTTTGTCTCTCTATGTTTCTCGTGGATTTAGAGTGAAGATAATTACAATTGTTGCTTTGTCTCTCTTAGATGTTTCTCGTGGATTTTGAGTGAAGATAATTACAATTGTTGCTTTGTCTCTCTATGTTTCTCGTGGATTTAGAGTGAAGATAATTACAATTGTTGCTTTGTCTCTCTATGTTTCTCGTGGATTTTGAGTGAAGATAATTACAATTGTTGCTTTGTCTCTCTAAGTTTCTCGTGGATTTAGAGTGAAGATAATTACAATTGTTGCTTTGTCTCTCTATGTTTCTCGTGGATTTTGAGTGAAGATAATTACAATTGTTGCTTTGTCTCTCTAAGTTTCTCGTGGATTTAGAGTGAAGATAATTACAATTGTTGCTTTGTCTCTCTATGTTTCTCGTGGATTTAGAGTGAAGATAATTACAATTGTTGCTTTGTCTCTCTATGTTTCTCGTGGATTTTGAGTGAAGATAATTACAATTGTTGCTTTGTCTCTCTATGTTTCTCGTGGATTTTGAGTGAAGATAATTACAATTGTTGCTTTGTCTCTCTATGTTTCTCGTGGATTTTGAGTGAAGATAATTACAATTGTTGCTTTGTTTTCAGACCAGGAAGATGTCTGATGACAACAGAATATAACTCCTCTTACTTCTGGCTGTCAAACTTCAGCATGACGTCATACAGTTTCTGGACCATCCGATCGTGTCTCTGTGACGTCACTGAGCAACTGTCGACGTCATCATCATCATCATGACATCAAAGAGACAGAAAACACACACGACGAGGATATCAGACCACACAAGCACAGCAAAAGGCATGAGCAAAATGCCGTTCAACATTCCAAAATCACCCAAGCCTGCAGTATTCCAAACCCTACTGTGGGTGCTCGTTGCTCAAGCATTAATCATATCGGCACAACCACAGCATGGAACTTTCAGGTCACAAGCCAGCGTGACACTAACAGTCTCTCCCTTTTTGCTCACAACCACATTCGTCACAGCATTATTACGCGCTCGGTTCGTGGACTCAAACGAGCCCGTTGAGGAGCTCACCATGAAAATTATGTCATCTAATATGACGTCAGAGGCAAAGTTCAAGGCCGTGTTGCTGGCGCAGCATCGACGCTACTGTGAGACGTCGCGCACGTGCGTTGGACTGGACCTGGGACGGTGTGGGTACTGCAAGCCCTGTCAGTGCGACGACCACTGTTTGCAGTATGGAGATTGCTGTCCCGATAAGCTCTTGGAAAATATGACAGAGGTCTGTTGCACGTGCATCATCATTTATGTAGTTGAAACATTTGACATTGCTGGTTGGGAGATGAGAAGGAGCTAGAGAGAGAGAGCGAGGGAGAGTGTGTGTGTGTGAGTGAGTGTGAGTGTGTGTGTGTGTGTGTGTGTGTGTGTGTGTGTGTGTGCAGGGGGGGGGTGTCTGTGCCAAACTGCGTTCCTTTTTATGTTTTATTCATTTTTATTCAATAGTCTATTTCTTTGTTTTTGTTGCTGTTTCTACAGATACTAGATTGACTGTTAAAGTTATAATTTCATTGTCTGTTGGATCTTAGGTTCAGCCATACGAGATAAAAGCGGACTGCCGAGACAACCTATATCGCGGATACACACCTGAACAACGCAAGGCTCGGATAGCAAACGCAACCAGTTATATGATGACCGCTACCTGTCCCCCCTTCGCCTCAGTGGAAGCAGTCCGAGCTTGCAGCGATCAGTCCAACAGTCTGCCGGTGTCGGTACAAACCAAGTCCGAGAAATGGGGTGTCCATGTCTTCGCCAACGCGCGTTGTGCTCTGTGCAACGGCGTGGAGTCGTCGTTCATAGTTCCTTGGAAGGTAATGTGGATTTTGCAGCTTGCGAATATGTACAGGGTATGAAATTCATCTGACTGGACAAAAATTCGGCTTTGCTCCAGACTTAAAATGATTAAAATAAACAATGTTTGAATCCTCAGTAGTGTTAAGAGATTGGATGGAACGAAAGGTGAGAAAGATGAGGGTTTTGCTGGGCCGGAAAGGCACCAAATGTTCCTGTTGGAAATAGTGTTCGGTATCATTGAGTTTACCTTGATCATTCAAAGTTTTCTTCTTCTTTTTTTTCCCTTCGTTTGTATTCCCATTGCTAACTTATTAATTTCTTACCCGTTGCAGACAGTGGTTCTTTGCAAATACGACACAAATTTCACGGCGTCCACAGCCGGAGACAAGGCGACGGAAGCAGCGGACCATCGGGACTGTTTCATCGTTCACTACCCCCCTCCCAGCCTCCCTCCCCCGCGACAGTGCTACTACGACAACACCGTCATTTCCTCCTGCAACGTCACCGGAAGATGGTCGTCACGTGACGACTTTCTGGAGCGCGCATGCGCAGCGTACCTAGACCCGAAAGAGGCCGAGGGACAACTCTTCCAAAACGTGTTCTGCTACCTCTGTAACACAGCGGATCCACATCTGTTTGACCTCTGCGCGCGAGAGCACGGCCTTGACCCCATGCCCTTCTCGGCCCTGCTCGACTTCAGTGGTGCCATCTATGGCAGGTCGGGGCCGGAAATTGAGCGCAAGTGTGCTGAGAGCGAAGTGTACGACAGTGAGAGGGTGAGTCGACCTGTGTTGTTGTCCTAGATTCTGTCCCTAGTTGCTTCCAGGGCCGAGGTGCACGACAGTGAGAGGGTGAGTCGACCTGTGTTGTTGCCCTAGATTCTGTCCCTAGTTGCTTCCAGGGCCGAGGTGCACGACAGTGAGAGGGTGAGTCGACCTGTGTTGTTGCCCTAGATTCTGTCCCTAGTTGCTTCCAGGGCCGAGGTGCACGACAGTGAGAGGGTGAGTCGACCTGTGTTGTTGCCCTAGATTCTGTCCCTAGTTGCTTCCAGGGCCGAGGTGCACGACAGTGAGAGGGTGAGTCGACCTGTGTTGTTGCCCTAGATTCTGTCCCTAGTTGCTTCCAGGGCCGAGGTGCACAACAGTGAGAGGGTGAGTCGACCTGTGTTGTTGCCCTAGATTCTGTCCTTTGTTGCTTCCAGGGCCGAGGTGCACGACAGTGAGAGGGTGAGTCGACCTGTGTTGTTGCCCTAGATTCTGTCCCTAGTTGCTTCCAGGGCCGAGGTGCACGACAGTGAGAGGGTGAGTCGACCTGTGTTGTTGCCCTAGATTCTGTCCTTTGTTGCTTCCAGGGCCGAGGTGCACGACAGTGAGAGGGTGAGTCGACCTGTGTTGTTGCCCTAGATTCTGTCCCTTGTTGCTTCCAGGGCCGAGGTGCACGAGCAAGTTACCAACTGGTTAGGAGCCAGCCGCGGTGTTGGATGGGTAGAGATTTAGATTTGTTGTGATTTCAACGAATCAGACTCAGCAGTTTGTTTTGGCCCGTTTGGGTGGCACCCACTTTCTGTTCGTGCACCTAGGCAGCGAGAGGTTCCTTGTTGTTAGTTGTTTGTTCCAGCTAGAAAGAGAAGGTGGGGTAGTGTGTAACAAAAGTAAGGGGCGGACAAAGGTGAAGAAGTGTACAGTATACTTTTGTGTTATATTTTGTTACTTTAGTACTAGCAAAGCTATGTCAATGCTGCATAAGCACAGCAGGTAACCTTACGGTTAAAATATCTTATTCAATTATTGTTACCTACAGTTGTCTTGTAATCTTTGCGGTCAAGTCGAGCGCGATTAGGGATATCCTCGCCTAGCTATTCAAATAAAATGCCCCAAAACACTCGACATAAAAAAACCTTTGATTGATGAGTTATCAAATGCAGAACCACCAATCATGTCATTTAAATATCCTTTATAAAAACGAGAGGGTATGGCGAAACAAATTGTCAAAAACATCATTGTATATTTTTTTAAGGTGAGAATGGAAAAAAAGATGATGCATGAGGGTTTACCTGTGTAACACAACGAAGCATGTCTTAGCACTGAAATCTAAAGCGTTGTTGATTCTCGCTCCTACCAACATGCCCATTGCATTGTGTGTTTATCAGGACCAGTGTCGACTCATCGTGTGTTCACCACGGCGACAGCTGATGGACGGAGTGTGCACTCCACTGTTCGGCACGGCCAAGGGGCTGGGCTACGAGCTCTATTTCAGTGTGTCCTTCGACAACGACCTTGACCTCTACGACGGAAATGACCTCCTGCACGTGCTTCCGGGTAACCTGGAGTACATACTGACGTGGCATACGGTCCTTGCTGACACCGTCAGGATCACGGTACGCCATGTTGTTAGATGTGTGTGAATACGAATACGAATACGAATATATACGAATACGAATATAATACGAATAAACTTTATTGTCATGAAACGTAGTGTTTATAAGACACGGGAAGATAAATAACCAAATGATTACATTTTTTCTTTTTTTTGGAAGCAATTATATACAAATTCTCCCAATTTAGTTTGTACTTTGTCTACTTGCAAAAGTTGGCTTGGTACATCATATGAATATATGGGTAGATTAATTTCACTCATGAAAGATTGTCGTAATTGGTTGTTTTCTATGCAGTTATCTAGAAAATGTATTTCATCTTCTATTACTCCACATGTTTCACATAATCTATTTTCCCTAGGTGTATTGCTGTATCTACCAGTTTCAATTTTCAGGTCGTGGGCACTTATTCTCAGTTTACACAACGATTGTTTATATTTTCTTTGTTTTATGCATAACAGATATGGTTCCGTTTTATAATTTGTTACTATTTTTTGATAAAAATTTAACTTTGGTGAACTTCTTATTTGACCTTTCCAGAATTGTATATATTGGAGTTCCAATTTTTGACATATAACATATTTTAACCTTTTGACATTAAAAGTGGATTGATTTTTCCACACATGATCTAATCCAATGACTTGTAACAATTGTTTTACAAATGATATCCATGGATATGTTTCACTGTCTTTGGTGTACATAAGATTATATATTTTGTTCAGATGAGATGTTTTTGGAAGATCCAATATGTGTAACCAGTACGCAATGATATTACATATTATTGTAATGTAATGTGTGTGTGTGTGTGTGTGTGTGTGTGTGAGTGTGTGTGTGTTTGTGGGGGGGTGGTGGTGTTATGGAGTGGAATTCATGCTTGTAGTGTCATTGTATCGAGTTTTGTCGGTGTTACTCGTATATGGGTACCTATGTGTTTTTGGACAGAAAGGAGTTACTGTGAACTGGAAGCGCGTCAGGATTTATTTTAAAGACTTAAAGCTACATAAGCTGCGATTGTTGTTAATATCTAAAGATCACGTAAGTTACATGTCCAAAGCCCCCTCTCCCTTGATGTAGCCACTGTGTGTTATTGACGTCAAACGTTGAATTCAAGGGGGAACAGGGTCAGGGAATGACGTCAAACAACCAACCAAACTACCTTACACCCAACCAATTGCAACGGTTGTTGTAATATCTCTTTAAAATAAACCTGTTTTTCCACGTTTTGATATGTCACCCATTCTACAGAAAAATCGATCCGAATTTGCCAGCAATGGGTTAATGGAGTTATGGAAATATAAATGTGTGCCCGCAGAACTTCGAGGTGTCCTTCAAGATAACGGACGTGGCCGGACGGTGTTCACAGAGAAGCCGGCTGCTGAGCGTGTTCTGCACGTTCGTTGTCATGGGCGACGTGCAGCAAGAGGACTTCGAGCAGAAGCTGCTCAACCTTCGCAACACCACCCTCACGCTGCCCATCGGCCGTACCTGGGCCCTCAACGTCACCACACAGGTTGGTTCGTGGTCCACAGTTTTCTTGGTTATGCTCAAAAATGCTTGGTTATGTTTTATTGGACCAGCCTGTCCAGCCATTCCCAAGTTTTTAAGGTTTCAAGGTTTTCATTCGGCTTTAGCCCATCACTAACCAGAACACTTATCCACAGAAGTAGCCTCCTTTATGGTTATTTTGCCACGTCCAAAAAACAAAAAACAACTGCAACTATTAATATTGAGTCAAAAAACAAACGAGCAAACAAACAAACCAAAAGCAGCAACCAGCGCGCATAACCCATAACCTTAATGATACCGAAGTATGCCAACCACAAACGGATACAGTTTTGATGTGGGTTTTTTTATTGACCAAATACTTTTACTACCGAATGGAACAACAATATTCCACGGGTGATTGTTTTTGATATGATAATTTTTCAAAGATTTAAACCGGGAAAATTATCATGCATTGATTTCAAGAAAGATGTTCTCTGCTCTCTCTGTCTCTCTCTGTCTCTCTGTCTGTCTCTCTGTCTCTCTGTCTCTCTCTGTCTCTCTCTCTGTCTCTCTCTCTGTCTCTGTCTCTCTCTCTCTGTCTCTCTGTCTCTGTCTCTCTTTCTCTCTCTCTGTCTCTCTCTCTGTCTCTGTCTCTGTCTCTCTGTCTCTCTCTCTCTCTCTCTCTCTCTCTCTCTCTCTCTCTCTCTCTCTCATATTTATTCGATTTCGTCTAGAATCAAGCCACTCTTCTGAGATCCAAGAGCGCTTTAAAATGTCTTATTTGTTACAGGTGGACGAAGGCGTGTGGCGGGCAGTGAAGTACCGCAGCAGTGCAGCCCAGGGCCGAGCGTGCTCCACGCGCGTCTCCAACCATCACACGGTCTTTGAGGGAGACGCCGACATCGTCTACACTCGCGTCCATGACCTCATGACCTTGCCCCGCGTGGCCTTGACCCGGGACGAGTTCCACGTGTACACGTCTGACCTTGACCTTGAGGTGCCGTGGCTGCACCAGACGATCCCAATGGAAAGGTAAGCTGTGATGGCCAGGACAGTGGGAACGTTGTGATGTAGAAAGGCCGCGGTGTTTTTGTTTTCTTGTTTGGATGGGGACGCTTCTATAGTAACCAATCATGTACATACCACCACAACTCTGTCCGGGCTTTTATATGGAATGAAAACATCCTGTCACTTGAAGCCAAACCAACATTTTACATGGAATGAAAACATCCTCTCACTTGAAGCCAAACCAACATTTTACATGGAATGAAAACATCCTCTCACTTGAAGCCAAACCAACATTTTACATGGAATGAAAACATCCTCTCACTTGAAGCCAAACCAACATTTTACATGGAATGAAAACATCCTCTCACTTGAAGCCAAACCAACATTTTACATGGAATGAAAACATCCTCTCACTTGAAGCCAAACCAACATTTTACATGGAATGAAAACATCCTCTCACTTGAAGCCAAACCAACATTTTACATGGAATGAAAACATCCTCTCACTTGAAGCCAAACCAACATTTTACATGGAATGAAAACATCCTGTCACTTGAAGCCAAACCAACATTTTACATGGAATGAAAACATCCTCTCACTTGAAGCCAAACCAACATTTTACATGGAATGAAAACATCCTCTCACTTGAAGCCAAACCAACATTTTACATGGAATGAAAACATCCTCTCACTTGAAGCCAAACCAACATTTTACATGGAATGAAAACATCCTCTCACTTGAAGCCAAACCAACATTTTACATGGAATGAAAACATCCTGTCACTTGAAGCCAAACCAACATTTTACATGGAATGAAAACATCCTCTCACTTGAAGCCAAACCAACATTTTACATGGAATGAAAACATCCTCTCACTTGAAGCCAAACCAACATTTTACATGGAATGAAAACATCCTCTCACTTGAAGCCAAACCAACATTTTACATGGAATGAAAACATCCTCTCACTTGAAGCCAAACCAACATTTTACATGGAATGAAAACATCCTCTCACTTGAAGCCAAACCAACATTTTACATGGAATGAAAACATCCTCTCACTTGAAGCCAAACCAACATTTTACATGGAATGAAAACATCCTCTCACTTGAAGCCAAACCAACATTTTACATGGAATGAAAACATCCTCTCACTTGAAGCCAAACCAACATTTTACATGGAATGAAAACATCCTCTCACTTGAAGCCAAACCAACATTTTACATGGAATGAAAACATCCTCTCACTTGAAGCCAAACCAACATTTTACATGGAATGAAAACATCCTCTCACTTGAAGCCAAACCAACATTTTACATGGAATGAAAACATCCTCTCACTTGAAGCCAAACCAACATTTTACATGGAATGAAAACATCCTCTCACTTGAAGCCAAACCAACATTTTACATGGAATGAAAACATCCTCTCACTTGAAGCCAAACCAACATTTTACATGGAATGAAAACATCCTCTCACTTGAAGCCAAACCAACATTTTACATGGAATGAAAACATCCTCTCACTTGAAGCCAAACCAACATTTTACATGGAATGAAAACATCCTCTCACTTGAAGCCAAACCAACATTTTACATGGAATGAAAACATCCTCTCACTTGAAGCCAAACCAACATTTTACATGGAATGAAAACATCCTCTCACTTGAAGCCAAACCAACATTTTACATGGAATGAAAACATCCTCTCACTTGAAGCCAAACCAACATTTTACATGGAATGAAAACATCCTCTCACTTGAAGCCAAACCAACATTTTACATGGAATGAAAACATCCTGTCACTTGAAGCCAGACCAACATTTTACATGGAATGAAAACATCCTGTCACTTGAAGCCAGACCAACATTTTACATGGAATGAAAACATCCTGTCACTTGAAGCCAAACCAACATTTTACATGGAATGAAAACATCCTGTCACTTGAAGCCAAACCAACATTTTACATGGAATGAAAACATCCTGTCACTTGAAGCCAGACCAACATTTTACATGGAATGAAAACATCCTCTCACTTGAAGCCAAACCAACATTTTACATGGAATGAAAACATCCTCTCACTTGAAGCCAAACCAACATTTTACATGGAATGAAAACATCCTCTCACTTGAAGCCAAACCAACATTTTACATGGAATGAAAACATCCTCTCACTTGAAGCCAAACCAACATTTTACATGGAATGAAAACATCCTCTCACTTGAAGCCAGACCAACATTTTACAAGCCTAGCGGCTGATTTCTGTGCAAAGTGTCCATTCTGTGTGTGCTGAAATAACCTAACAACTGACCCCTAAATCTGCGAATAAAATTCAGCAGTTTGTTTCCAGTCTTTTGGTATGTGACCAAGTGGAAAAATGCTCTCCTCCCATGTAAATCCTCGGGCAGACCTGTGTGGTGTACATGCATGGTCATTTGCACGCAAGGAATGTAGGATGTATGTGTAAATGATACAGCCAATGATACAGAACGTGGATTTAAAATATACCAGACTGCCGATCTGAGATGGTCTTGTTATGTTACGGTAGTTTTGAATGTTATGCATTGCAATCGAACCAGTGTTCGTTGTAAAGCATTGAAGTAGTATTAAAAACTTATTGACAAGAAAAAAATTGCCATTTTCTGCATGTTATAACTTTCAGTCCAAGCAATGTTCATACAGTGTAGTATAATCATTTTTGCTCAGAACTTTATGGTCAGTTTTAACGAATGCAACAATGTGTTACCAGGTACGAATCATCGGCAGACGGCAGTGTCTACATAGCTCTCAGCGACTTCATGCCAAAAATAGTAGCCTACAAGTAAGTCTTTTTTCATAACAAGTGGTAGGTAGCGATAATGCACAGACAATGAGTACACTGTCACAATGTGTTAGACGGTAAGGGAAGGGATCAGCCACAGCTTGTATGCAAAACTAACACACACGACACTCTGCTGGTAAATTTGATCCTACGAGATTTTTAACTTCTTAACAACTTATCTTTAAATTACAAAGATAATAGTTAATTGCAGGGTGGTGGTAGCCTGTTTTGTGTGTGTGTGTGTTTTGTTGATTAAGGAACAGCAGCAACGCAATAATTGTGCACTTCCTGCGACTTGTAACTTACAGTCCAGCCAATTAAAGGGAACACAGTGCTAGTGTAATATAATCCGTTGATGAAAGAAAATCCCCAAACAAAGATATTGCCAATAACATATAAATAAAAGGTTTGTGAATCAGATTTAATAAATGCAAGCGTTGTAATACAGGTATGAATCAGCGTAAAAATTGCATTGAACACAAAAACTACTAGCAACTTGTTGTTTCGTTTTCAAGGAATTCAGCCGACAAGCCTGACGAGGCGGAGGTGATCTTGTCCATAGTGTGCACCACGCTTTCCTTGGTGGGACTGACCTTGACCCTCGTGACCTACTCCCTCTTCAAGCCGCTCCGCACGGTGCCCGGCAAGAACAACATGACCCTGTGTCTCACGCTCTTCCTCGCGCAGCTCCTCTACCTTGTGGGCTCGGGCAGGACGGAGGTGGGTAGGGCTGGTGTGTTTGTACGTGTGTGTGTGTGTGTGTGTGTGTGTTTGTACGTGTGTGTGTGTGTGTGCGTGTGTGTGTGTGTGTGTGTGTGTGGGAGGGAGGTGGGGGTGGCGTGTGTGTGTGTGTGTGTGTGTGTACGTGTGTGTGTGTGTGTGTACGTGTGTGCGTGTGTGTGTGTGTATGTTTGTGTGCGTGTGTGTGTGTGGGAGGGAGGTGGGGGTGGCGTGTGTGTGTGTGTGTGTGTGTGTACGTGTGTGTGTGTGTACGTGTGTGTGTGTGTGTGTGTGTGTGTGTGTGTATGTTTGTGTGCGTGTGTGTGTGTGGGAGGGAGGTGGGGGTGGCGTGTGTGTGTATGTGTGTATGTGTGTGTGTGGGTGTGTGTGTGTGTGTGTGTGTGTGTGTGTGTGTGTGTTTGTTATGATTTAAGCGCAGTCTTCCCTGTGAAAACGTTTTTTTTCACTAGCTCACACCTGCCCCGTCTGTTACGGAGAATAAGAGACCATTTTTCAACTTGTTTCTATGACATTAATTGATGCGCAGTAACCGCAGGTATTAGGAATTGAACGCTTATATGATTGTGACTGATTGGATGCCAAGAAACGAGTTTTAAACATGGTAAACCTTGTATGTGTGTTACATTCACATCTTGAATCCTTGTATTTTGGAGGAAACCCTTGTGCTTTTTTTCTATGCCTCCGCCAACCTCGTCATCTACATGCACACGCTGATTTTCCTTTGGCTGTCCACCAGGTGCCGGGCCTGTGCCAAGCCCTGGGGATCCTGATCCACTATTTCTGGCTGGCGGCCTTTGCGGCCATGTCGGTGTGTTCCTACTACATGTGGCGCGTCTTCACGTCTCTGAAGACGTCAGAGGATGACATGGACCAACGACGTCGCTTCCTGCAGTACACGGTCTACGTCTGGGGCTCGGCTGCCGTCGTCGTCATCATCACCCTGCTGGCTCACATCATCACCACGCAGGGCGACGACATCGGTAAAGGCCGTTTTGACTTGAGCCCGAATTTGTTTTCGGTTTTTTTTCTCGTTTTTTGGGGGTGACCTCAGTTGCATGGAGGTTGCTACAACCCATATTTTTTGCCTGATTCATTTGTCTCTATATTTCTCTTTCCCCCCCCCCTTTTTCAGGCCGGGAGCATCCTTCTTCATTGGTCTTTTTCATTTCAAATTTTCAACCATATGCTACAACACATAAACTTCCTTTTAATATTTAACTATGATTCCAATAAAATACCCAGATCTAACTTCGCGAAGACATCGCGAAGCTTTTTTACAAAAACGTCAGTGCCAAAGCATCGTACAACTAGCGAAGCAGACTTAGCAAAGGAAACTTTGCTTGGAAGGTCTTCATAAGCATGTCTGCTTGTTATTGTTCTATAAGTTTGTTTTTGTTCAATGATTGTCATCCAACTAAACGGAATAAATAGTTCTTTAAAAGCCAACCTTGCGCTTGCCTGCTTCACTCTAAACTGGAGGCCAAAGCTAAGTGTGTACTATGTGTGCTACTTTTGCTAGAAGAATTTAGTTTTTTTTGACACATTGTGTTCAAAACTGGTTCCAAAAAGTGGAACACTTCAGTGAAGAATGTTGGTTGTGTTTTTCTCAAGGAAAGCCCTCTCGTGTAGATGCATGTAAACGCTTTATATCGCGAAACGATAACAGCACGAACAGTCTTAAAGTTGAATTGTATTTGGACTTTTTGAAAAGTCGTCCTTTATGGGAATGAGCTTATCTTTCTTCCCAATGCTATAGCAAAGAAGATAGATTTCAGGTACGTAACCCAACGATTCACAGTTCTTTCCCGTTTGTTCAGGTTACGGAGGCCACCAGTGCTACTTGTCCACAGCAGCGGGTGTCGGGGTGGCGATGGGGGTGCCGGTTGCCATGGTGATAGCGGCCAGCGCGGTGCTGTTCTGCCTGACGGTGCGCACCATCCGACAGACGCCCAAGCCGGGCTGCAGCTGGCGCGAGGACGAGCGTCTGGTCTGGGTCTACCTCAAGCTGTCCACGCTGACCGGCATTACCTGGTCTCTGGCATTCATCGTCTTCTTCACACAGGTAGGTCCATTTACCTCCCCCCTCCCCCCATATCTTCATGCCTGTCAAAAAACTAGACTCTGGACATCGTTGTCTTCTTCACACTAGGTCTGTCCGAAGAACCCTCCCATCTCTTTTTACATTTAGTCAAGTTTTGATTGTGATATCTGTCAGCCTTCGTCGTCTTTTTTCGGTCCACCTATCCAACACCTCCCATCTCATTATGCCTTGTCAGCCTTTGTCGTCTTCTTCGTGTAGGTCTGTCCGTAGGACCCTCGCATCTTATCATGTATGTCTATCAAATGTGCTCTGGCCTTCCATCTTCTTCAAACATATACCCCGTCTACCTCCTTTAGCCTGTCGGACAACTTTTGCTTCATTTTGATGAATTGGTGTCTGGAAAATGCCATCGCGAAAACACGATTAAAAAAGGGCCGGGCTTGCCAGTAATTTCACGGAGTGCCTTCTGAGACGATGTTCTGTTTGCGTATACCTCATTCATATAACACGTAGTAATGTTGTATCGGTTTGGATTGGATTGTATTGTATTGAATTGTATTGTATAGCATTGGATAGCATTCTATTGTATTGTATCGTATTGTTGTATTAATTGCATTGCCTTGTCTTGTCTTGTCTTGTCTTGTCTTGTCTTGTTTTGATTGAATTAGATTGCATTAGATTGTAGCCTATTGGATTTCAGCCAACTGGTTTGCATTGTTTTGTAAGTCGCCGTGTACAAATCTTCGTCGAAGTAACCATTATTATGTGAGTCGATGCCCTCAGGTGACGGCGCTGCGCTACCTGTTCACCGTGGTCAACGGACTGCAAGGTGTCTTCATCTGCATCTCCTTCGTCTGCAACCGCCGCGTGGCCCGGATGTACCGCGCCTGTCTCAAGGGAGGTCACGCCCGCTTCTCTTCGGCCGCCGGCAACACCACCACCACCTCCTCCAACTCCCAGCGCTGGCGACACTCCGGTATGTCAACCATCAGTGGCAAGACTGAGACCTCCTTCGCAGACACTGCCGCTCACCCTGTGGTCAAGTACTGACCACAGACGATGTTCGAAAAGAAAGAAGGATGTCGTTCTTTTTAACTTTGTTTAACTTTTATTTTTATCATTGGCCATGGGAGAAATACGCTCCATCTCCTCCCAGCACCACCGCCACGTCAATCTCCATTATCAGCTGCAAGACTGTCACACAGCACGGGCTCAAGGACTGATTATACACTATGTTCAAATTATTACTCTGTCTTTTTTTTTTGGGGGGGGGGGGGGGGGGGGACGGGAGTATTTTCCTCAATGTTTCCAAGGCGAGCAACTCTTCCGAAGCTGATAAAAAAAAAACGAAAGAATT
>NC_090261.1:6596125-6616125 GCF_037325665.1 Littorina saxatilis | reverse complement strand
CTCTGTCTACCTGTCTCCCTATCTCTGTCTCTGTCTCTTCCCCCCTCTCTCTCTCTCTCTCTCTCTCTCTCTCTCTCTCTCTCTCTCTCTCTCTGCCACCTTACCTTTCATGATCAAGAACAAAGTTTAGAGGACAGCCAAACCCACAATGGCAGTTGGTCTTGTACATTCTGATGTCCAACCTTTAACTTGCAGACTTGAATTTTATAAACAAATTTTGAAACAAATCAGACAAGAATAAAAGAATGTTCACAACTGAGGGATAAAAGCAGTGTCGATGACGCCACGGACATTTACTTGACCAAGCGGTTTGTGAAGAAAAGTCTAAGAAGGCGACACTTATATTATCAATTTGATGGATAACGGTAACAAAGCAATTGCCCAAGGTCAATCGTTGTTTCAGCCATATAACACCTATCACACACACACACACACACACACACACACACACACACACACACACCAAAGTCGACCTATTTCGGTCTATTAGACGAAGCATGCTTGGTTTTAGGAAATCAAATTTGGAGTCTATCCAAATCCTATCAAGTACCACTGCTCTTCGGGAAGAAATAGAAGGACGAATCGAAGGATAAAACGGGAGATACATGGAACATTACGGTCTAAAAAGATTTTTAAAAAATAAGAAAATAAAAACATAGCTGAAAGTTCAACGCTTATGTTAATACATTCCTGGTGTGTGGCGTCATAATGCCAAACTCCAAACCGAACGAATACATCATGGAACGGGTTTGTTTGTTTGTCTCTTAGTTTGTCTGTTTGTTTAAATGTTATGGTCGGTAAAGGACCTTGAAGAACGGCTTCTGACATCTAAACTGAGGATCTTGAAACATCCTTGACCTTTCGTCTCCAGGTCTGTTATTGCGCACTCATTCTCTTAATCGATTGAACTTGGGGTTTACGAGCCCAGAAATAACATGGTGCCGTCTTTTGCCCTTCTTCTGCCAAAGGGACAGAACTCCTGCTGGCTAATCCACGTCTGTCACAGCAGTCTGCTGGCCGCCATGATGGTTCTCAGGGCAGGGGAGATAACCCCGCCATGCCTTCTTTACCACGTGGGCCTCTGAATTGCGGTCACATATCGATGAAGCAAGACGAAGGCGGAAATGAAGGAAGATGGTTTTAAATGCGGTAGGTAGGAGGGGGAGTGAAAGAAGAAGTGAAAGAGAGAGAAAAAAAGAGAGAGAGAGAGAGAGCGTGTGTGTATGCATGCGTGGGCACGCATGTGTGTGTGTGTGTGTGTGTGTGTGTGTGTGTTAGAGAGAGAGAGAGAGAGAGAGAAAGAGAGAGAGAGAGAGAGAGAGAGAGAGAGAGAGGAGAGATAAAGAGAGATTTACAAGAGACGGTAGAGACAAAAACGAACTGAAGGATTCGTCAATTTGTCAATCAATGAATCGAGAGACGGGAGGGGGAGAGAGAGAGAGAGAGAGAGAGAGAGAGAGAGAGAGAGAGAGGGGGGGGGGAGGGAGGGAGGGAAGGGAATATGTATCCAGAAACTGAACGTCTGGGTATTAAGTATATGTATGATGATTGAAACGGCGTAGTTGTACCAGCGAGGGAGATAGGAACAGCGAAACCAAGTCAAGAGAGACAGCTACGCAACAGATAGTACAAGACACTCAGAACTACGGAGACAAACACAAATCCAGAGTGCATTCTAGTCAATGATGCCGTAAACAGCAGATAATGTCTATTTCTTGTTCCTCTGTGACAAATTAACCTGCTTTTGCCCTTCATCAAACAGAGACGAAGGCCATCATCTTGACACAAAACAAGATAATGGACAAGAAACAGTACCAGTACACCAGAAGCCATGCGCTCAAGAAAAAGACATAGTTCACGCCACAAAACAAAATATACTGTACATGACTGAAAACGCTTGGTGTCCTTTAAAGTTGCAGCAATGAAAAAGTAACTATTTGAAGGATTAAATAATTAATAAATAAATGATTTTGGAAACAACTACCGATCATAATGAATTCAAATACAATGTGTGTTTTTCCCCAGGTCGTTGCGTTTTCGTTTTAAGACGGGGGGTTGTCCGTACATTTTGCTTTGGGTCTGAGTTTTGTTTGATTTGCTGTACGAATGTTAATGTTACAAGTCAATAAATTGTATTTTACTTGATTAGCTCTTTATTTCATCGGGAGACTCGTGGCTTCCAGTATTAGACTTCGCTTTAGTCGTATGGCATTCGTGTTCAAATGTCAGACATTTGACCCGTTCCGCTTTAAGCTTTACATGTTTGTGTCAACAACGTAATTATTACTTCACATGGCCCTGCATTATTAACACGAAATACGAACAATCGTTCGAAAGGCGGAAATTAATTGTATCAATAGTAAAAACAAAACGCACAGACAAACAAGTAATACATTCAGACCAAATGTGTCCGAACTAATCAGCATTTCGATTGGTGCATTTCTTCCGCAGCTCAGTGTATTTTATCTCAGCAGCTGATTTGTCCTTATTTCCAGCATTGCCCGCAGTTAGCAGGCGGGTCGAGTGTTTAATCGTCTAGCCCTGTGCCATGGTGGAAATAGAACCGTTCTCAAGTATAACGCCCGATCAAGAGTTTTCACCTACTTAACGGAACGTTTACTGCCGCGACGATCGTGACCTGGGGAAGACGTTATTGCGTTCTGCTGTGAAAGTGGACCACCTATATCTGTAAGCGAAGAAAGACAAGAAGAAACTTGAAGACAATAGATGGCGGCAAAGACTGGAAGAAACTTGAACATCTAAGTTGGAGATGTGTTTCGTTTGTGTAATCGTTGCCGGCTGATAAGCACAGTTGTTGAAACGTGTGTGCGTTCTTGTGAAAACTTGTGTCGGTCATTGTAAAAGTTACGGAATCTGCATATGCGTTGAAGACGTACAAGAACTCGTATTGTCAAGAAATATAACGCGTCTCCTTGGGTCGATGTCCCAGCGTTGAATCAGTAGGTATTGTTGTCCATTTCTTTCCTGTAAGGCCAAATACAAAAATATGTTGGTTTAGGGTTACATGATCAAAAAAGATAGGGTCGGTAGGTCGGCTTTTTTTCTTCTTTTTTGTCTTAAATTTAGTCGATTTTAAAGGATGTTACTTCCCTTAGTCTCGGTATAGTTCGCAAAATGTGCCATAAGTAGGGTTTTGTTTTTAAATGAAAAAAAAAAGTTTGGGTCGGAGGGAAAAAACTGGGTCGTCGGGTTACCCTAAACCAACATATATTTTTATTTGGCTTAAAAGAAAAACAAAAACAAAATCGCGTTTTATTGTTGTGTAGGTCTTGAACAGTACCAACCCTCAAATGTGCTGTTGTTTCTGGTGTAGAAAACAGGTGAACAAAAAAATAAAAAATTACAACAATCTGTGATCTTGATGTGTGCTTACCCGCTTCACTGATTTGCTGGAAGGAAATATAATGAAAACTATTCTACTGGTGCTCAAACAATTTAAGCGATCTTCTGAACAGTAGTACAATAAACGAGAAGTAACACCATTTTCTGAAGAAATGTTTTGTTATGAAAGTCAAGATGCAGTGTTTTCCCGGGACTACTAGTTTTACCAGCTTTATACTTATTTCGATTTAATCCGGCATTATATTGGAAACAGAGTGGTGAAACAAATGAAGAAATGGAATATGACATTTGTTTCCGTTCAAACTGTTTATTCCACTCTGGAAAAAATTCCAAACAAAGGTTCTTGAGGTATCAAAGTATTTGAGTACCTGAACAAATATATTGATAATTACGTGTGTGCATTATAAACTTGTGCTTGCTTTAATGATATTCGTGCACACACAAGCACGCACGCAAGCATGCATCAACGCACACACGTAGGCTACGTGCGTACATAAACACGTACACACACACCCACACACACGCACGCACGCACGCACGCACGCACGCACGCACGCACGCACACACACACACACACACACACACACACACACACACGGAGACACGGAGACACGGAGACACACACACATATACACTGTGACTCACACACACACACACACACAAACACACACACACACACACACACACACACACACACACACACACACACACACACACACAGGGACACACACAGGCACATACATACACACACACACGCACACACAGGCACACGCACACAGGCACACACACACACACATACACACACACACACACACACACACACACACACACACACACACACACACACACACACACATGATTTGATTATGAAATTAAGCGCATAGTGCTTTTAGTTATGCGCTATAGAAATCTCCTTAATGAATAAATAAATTAGAAGAAAAACACACAACCAGGAAGCTGTTCCTACATATTGACATCGCAATCATTAGTTCAGACAAATTATTTCTTGTGAAACAATATTCTTACAATGAAACACTTCCTTCTAGCTGGATGTTATTCCACGAGAGTCTGGTCTGTCCAATAAACGCATTTGACAGTGTAATCAGCTGGTTCAATAGTTTCTCCGTAAATTGCTAAAAACCCACGCAAGGTCGTTCGTGCCAAGTCTTATCTTAAAGATGCCCAGAAAGACCACAGCACTGTATGGAATTGAGACATCCAATAATTTGAGATTTGCCGACGAAAAACCATTGTCATTTTACAATCAATTAAAGCCGCTCTATGATTAGTCAAAAGAGTGCGCGCGCATTCGAATTTGTAGGACAATTAGTTAGACAATAATCAAATGGGAAAAAAGAGGCTGTTAACATTGTGTGTGTGTGTGTGTGTGTGTGTGTGTGTGTGTGTGTGTGTGTGTGTGTGTGTGTGTGTGTGTGTGTGTGTGTGTGTGTGTGTGTGTGTGTGTGTGTGTAAAACCGGAATCATTACGTGCTTTGTTTGAAGAGAATTAAAACAAATATACGGCAGCATAAATACATTCAAATTGATAACAAGACCGCTGATTGTTCAAATAATTTAGCGTGTGAATATGTCATCTTATTAGCTCACACACAAGGGGTTGCTACAAAAAAAGACAAATAAATCTTTGTGTATAAAGCTGTGCTTGACAAAACTCGGTAAGCCTAATACTAACCTCAAAGGGCTTATTTTCAAAAAGATTCTTGCCCTTTCAATCGTTTATGTTTGTGTACAGGTTTTCCACAGCATTTTGATCGTCAGAGCAAAGTATGCTCAGCTCAGACAGGGCAAAAACACAGTGAGACGAAGACAGAGAAAAAACAGAAGAAAGAACGCACGAGTATATTCATTCTGTTTGAAGGAGTGTTTGTAAAAGTAGCGCTGACTCTAAAAAAAAAATCTATAATCGGATTGTAGAACATTTTCACTTCATCATGAATGTGACGTCACCCAAACACTTCGTCATTCCTGGAGATGGGACACAAGCGGACAACGGCTGTCTGCTTCAAGAGAGTTTTGTGCCTCAGGACAATCCTGACAACCTCATTAGCAAACAGGTTTGTCATTGTATTGTAATTATTTGTAACTTTTATATCTTATTTTTTTTAAACCTTCACCGGACCACGCTTCGAACTACACAGTCCGGATGATGTGGGTCGTGTACGACCCATATACTTTTAAAGAAGGATTCAATGTAAAAAACTATGGGTCTTACGAGACCCACGCCATCCAAAAAGGGATAAACTCTTTGCCGCCTCTGTGTCGTAAACGACCCACGCCATCCGAATAGGGATAAACATCGTAAAATGCCTTATTTAATTTCATATATGGGTCGTCAACGACCCACACCTTCCGGACTGTGTAGTTAAAATGACGTCATTGTTTATTTGTTTGTTTACAAGGATAATCCTTAAAAAGATGTGTCGATAGGAAGGTTCTATGGTGTTACATGAAGTCTCAATCAAAAACTCTGGGTCGTTCACGACCCAGGGAGCACCCGGTGAAGGTGTAATAAGAGAAGTAGAGAAATGTCTCCCAACCCAAGTTGTTGGTGGCTTTCTTGTGGCAGGCACGGTTTATCCCGAAATTCTACGTTTGACTTTGCGTTTTTTATATTTAGTCAAGTTTTGACTAAATATTTTAACATCGAGGGGGAATCGAAACGAGGGTCGTGGTGTATGTGCGTGTGTGTGTGTGTGTGTCTGTGTGTGTGTGTCTGTGTGTAGAGCGATTCAGACTAAACTACTGGACCGATCTTTATGAAATTTGACATGAGAGTTCCTGGGTATGATATCCCCAGATGTTTTTTTCATTTTTTTGATAAATGTCTTTGATGACGTCATATCCGTCTTTTTGTAAAAGTTGAGGCAGCACTGTCACACCCTCATTTTTCAATCAAATTGATTGAAATTTTGGCAAGGCCGGACTTCGGTACTGCATTTCAGCTTGGTGGCTTAAAAATTAATCAATGACTTTGGTCATTAAAAATCTGAAAATTGTAAAAAAAAAAATTTTTTTATAAAACGATCCAAATTTACGTTCATCTTATTTTTCATCATTTTCTGATTCCAAAAACATAAATATGTTATATTTGGATTAAAAACAAGCTCTGAAAATTAAAAAAAATTAAAATTATGATCAAAATTAAATTTTCGAAATCAATTTAAAAACACTTTCATCTTATTCCTTGTCGGTTCCTGATTCCAAAAACATATAGATATGATATGTTTGGATTAAAAACACGCTCAGAAAGTTAAAACGAAGAGAGGTACAGTAAAGCGTGCTATGAAGCACAGCGCAACCGCTACCGCGCCAAACAGGCTCGTCACTTTCACTGCGTTTTGCATTGCATTCTGTGAGTTCGACAGCTACTTGACTAAATATTGTATTTTCGCCTTACGCGACTTGTTTTTAAATGAACTGGCCAAGGTTTTCATTCGTTCTAATTCATAGTTTAGTCGCTACGCTGCCTTTATGATCTCATTCATATCACACGTTTCTTGCCAAATAATTTAAAACAAGAAAAAGCGCTAACTTCGCGATATTGGATCACACGCCATTCGTAATTGTGATTCTAAAATTAACAACAAAGAAAGGGCTACTATTTAACTTACTCTGCTGCTTCTGTCATTATATCCTGTCTGCAGTTGTCTGTCCATAGATAAAGTCTTCACCTATGAATTATTCCTTCTCCTTTTGGAGAGCATGTTTTTGATGACTTGAATTTTACCATGGGCTGCGTCATAGGTGAAGCCCCGAACTGTTTAAACAAAATTATTATTCTCATTTAATGTTGTGTTTCATTCACTATACCCATTGGTCTTATTGTGTATTATGTACAATACTCATGTACGCGTACATTACTCATTATTCTCATTTGCATGTTAAGTATCTGATACTACACTAACTATTTTTATTTCCATGTTGTGAATCACGCACTATCATTCGTATTCCCACTTACTGTTGTAAATCGTGCACCGTATTCATCATTCTCGTTCTAATTCCGTGGTCCAGGTAGAGTTTTGGTTGACGACCGTCAACTCGCCAGGGGTCATCCCTGAATCATTATTCTCACTGACTGTTGTCAATTGTGCACCGTATTCATCATTCTCGTTCTAATGTCATGGTCCAGGTAGAGTTCTGGTTGACGACCGTCAACTCGGCAGGCGTCATTCCTTAATCATTATTCTCACTAACTGTTGTAAACCGTGTACTGTACTCATCATTCTCGTTCTAATGTCATGGTCCAGGTAGAGTTCTGGTTGACGACCGTCAACCCGGCAGGCGTCATTCCTTAATCATTATTCTCACTAACTGTTGTAAACCGTGTACCGTATTCATCATTCTCGTTGTGATTCCATGGTCCAGGTAGATTTCTGGTTGACGACCGTCAACTCGGCAGGGGTCATCCCTCTTCTGTCCGTGGTGGGAGTTCCAGGCAATGTTCTCAGCGCCGCTGTGTTCTACACGCAGGGTCTGAGAGAACGGATCAACCTGTGCGTGTTCTCTCTTGCCCTGGTGGACATCGTGGTGCTGATCGTCACGCTGTGTCTGTCCGTGGAGCAGGTCTACAGGGCCTTCGTCGGACCCTCCAGCTTCTTCATCACCTACTTTACGGGTAAGAAAGCCAGCTGCGTTTTGTTCTGTTTGTTTCCATCTTTGGGAAGTGGGCTTGGGAAGTAGACGTACGGGTGTTGAAAACGAAAAGTAGTCCAGAAGCGCCACCTGGCGGAATGACAGGGGCGCCAACTTGGACTAGTAACGCTTATAACGCACAGAATAAGGAAAGTAACTCAGTGAAAGTAAACCAAAAAGAGTGATTTTTGTTGGGCCTATTTTTGGGGGATTGAAATATGCTTTGAAAAGAAAGTACAAAGTGAAGGCAGTCCTACTGCGCGGTAGCACAGTTTGAAACGCAGAATCTTATTGTATAACTTTAAAGCGATCTGAGGGCCTTTTTCCTTAGGTATTATCCTTTAAAACTAGTTGCACCATGAATCACACACGTGTATGTGTGTGTGTGTATGTATTTTTGTATACATGTCAGTGTGTCGGTGTGGGTCTGTGTCTGTCCGTCTGTGTTTTGACTGTGTGTGTGTGTGTGTGTGTGTGTGTGTGTGTGTGTGTGTGTGTGTGTGTGTGTTCCAGGTCTGACGGGCTTCACGTGGGTGAGCATGTTCCTGTCAGCAGCCATCAGCACGGAGCGGTGTGTGTGTGTGGTCAGCCCTCTCCGCGCCCAGCGCATGCTGCCCGGCTGGACATTGCGGGGCGTCCTCCTCCTGGCCTCCACTGTCCTGCTGACCGGCATGCTGGTCATTGCCGGCCCCAAGCACACTATAGTCTGCGTCTATGACCCCTTGACCAATGTGACGTCAGACATCGTTTACGTCACACAGTAAGTTGGCTGTTAGAAATGATGGGATTGATACGAGTCAAAAGAAGTTAAATACAGAAAGATTGGACGGACGGACAGACGGACGGACAAACAAACAGAAAGACAGACAGACAGACAGACAGACAGACAGACAGACAGATAAATAGAGAAAAGGACGGACAGACACACGGATAGACAGACACACGGATACAGAGACAGACAAACAGTTAGACAGACAGACAAACAGACAGATAGACAGACAGACGGAAAGAAGAACAGACCGACGGAGAGAAAAAAAAAACGACAGACGGAACGAACAGATAGACAATTACATGTTAATGTGCACATCACAAAGAAACATTCAATAAGTTATCGATACACCATTTCTAAAAACTTCTTTAATAGTAATCATCAGAGATTGAGGTAAGTTCCCTTTAGTTTTCTAATGATGTATGTTTAATATTTCTGAATGATGTATGTTTAATATTTCTGAATGATGAATGTTTAGTATTTCTGAATGATGTATGTTTAATATTTCTGAATGATGTATGTGTAATATTTCTGAATGATGTATGTTTCATATTTCTGATTGATGTATGTTATTTCTGAATGATGTATGTTTAATATTTCTGAATGATGTATGTTTGATAAAAGCGGCGCACACTACTGTAGACTGAAACGAAACGCGCGACGAATGCACAAATACTTTGCTCAACCTCATGCGTATAATCATATCGGGCATCTATATCCAGCGTGAACCATATACCTGTATTAGATAAATTATACGTTACTGTTCGATCATCAATTAACAAACAAAGCCCCCAGTTAGTTCTGTAACACAGATTTGATTTTTCCCCCACAGATACTACAAAGATAACAAGAAAGTACTGGACATTCTCGACGTTTTTATCTACGCCACCGCTCTCCCTTTCATCTTCCTCGTCGTCATCGTCGTCACCACCTCTGTCACCGCCGTCAAGCTTCGTTCTGCCGCTAGGTGGCGTCAGCAGTCTTCCTCTGCACAACCCGGAGCGCCCTCTGCCGCTGAACACCGAGACTCCCGCGAGGTGGCGCTAACGAAAATGTTGATTGCTACGTCAGTGCTTTTTATCGTCTGCCTGTGTCCTATGCTCCTGGTGCAGGTGTGTATTTGGTCCAAACATTTGTATTAATATATTTAGCAAAGAACTTCTTCTTCTTCAGCGTTCGATGTTGGTTGTGTCTAAATTCGTTGGCCCGTGATGTTGACAAAGTGGGCGGTCAGTCTGAGGTCCTGGGTGCTGCCCCACAGCTTGGTGTCCAGCGTTGTCCCCGTGGGCCAGACTTGTTTCCTCTCACTGCAGTGGAGTTGGCAGGTCTGCAGGAAGTGCTGCGGTGTCTGGTCCGCCTCTCCACAGTCGCACAGGGCCGAATGTCTGATGCCTATCCTTTTTAGGTGGCTGTTGCAGAGAACAATGCTGCAGACATATCATGCCCATTTAAAAGTATGTAGCACAACAAGCTATGCGTTTACATGCTCTTGAAAAAAGTATAAGATAAGACATGGTCTAAATCCTAATTTGTGGATCCAACTCGACAAAACACGGCCTAACCATGCTCATTCCGCCCAACTACGCCTAAATCAGCGTAACTTTGACTCACTGTGCCAAACACGCTCTCGTTCGATAAACATGCATCAGACTACAAAGCCGGCCTAATTCGGCCTTCGGCCAAAGTCGGCCTATGTCATCGTCGAAGTTGGCCAAAGATGGTCGACCTTGGCCGAAGGCCGACTTAGTAGTGCAATTCACGTTAAACGAGGTATACCGAACCAGCTTTATATATCAGATGTAGTATTTAATGAATATAATACTCGTACATGTATGCTATGTGCCATAACTTACTACCACACTCATACCAACGTTTTCTGTGACGTCACAGGTGGCCATGTTCCTGGTGCCGGAGCTCAAGTTCGGCGGGCGGTACCACAATATGACGTCAGTGCTGTGGAGCGTCATCTCCGTGTTTCGCTGCGCCAACTCGTCATTCAACTTCTTCGTGTACCATCACCTGGGGTCGCGCTTCCGGAACACCCTGCGGCAGATCGCCCGGTGCAGGAGGGCCAGGATCCGTTCGGGTTCCGCTGATCCTATCAATCTGAGTGGGAGGCAGGAAGCGTTTAGGCCAGACTGTGGGAAGATTGGAGTTCATGTCGTATCCCAACATGTTCGAGAGTGAGATGATGCTTCAATGGTAGGATAGACTCGTTCATAACTGATTGTGGGAAGGTTGGAGTTCATGTCGTATCTCAACATGTGTAAGTAAACTGATGCTTCTAAACGCATTTATGCCAGACTGGGGGAAGATTGGGGTTCATGTCGTATCTAAACATGTGAAATAAAACAGATGCTTGTAAAAGCCTTTATACCAGACTGGGGGAAGAGTGGAGTTTTCTCAACATGTGTAATTAAACTGATGCTTCTCAACGCCTTTATACCAGACTTTGCGAAATCTTGAGATCATGTCATAATACTATGGGATGCTTGGAGTTCAAAGAGTTCATGTTATATCTCAACATGTGCGAGAGGCAGTGCTGCTGGACGCCATTTAGCCAGACTGGGAAATCTTGACTTGATGTCATATCTCCATGTGTAAGATGAAACGAAGCCTCAGTGGTAGGCCGGAAGCGTTCAGCCTGGAGTTCATGGCTCGACATGTGTGAGAGGAAAATGATGCTGGAAGCCTTTCAGCCAGTCTGTGGGAAACGTGGAGTACACATACTAATTATCTGTCATAAGCCAATATGTGGGAAGCCTAGAGTGTACGTCATATCTCAACATGTGTGAGAGGAACTTGTGTTTTAGTGGTAGGTTAGAAGCCTCCAGGCCAGACTGTGAAACCTGGAGTTCATATCGTATCTCATCCTGTGTAAGAAGAACTGACGCTTCGGGAAGCCTTTATGCCAGACTGTGGGAAGCATGTAGTTCATAATTATAATATCTTAACATGTGTGAAAGAAACTGATGTTTCGGTGCCTAGGCCTAGAGTGCGCGTCATATCTCTTCATGTGTGAGACAAAATGGTGCTCCAATGGTAGGATGGACTCATGAACTGACTGTGAGAAGACAGGCGTTCATGTCGCATCTCAACATATGTATGTAAGACTGATTCTCGGATAAAATGGCCAAACTGGGTGCGGAGGACGAACAAGAAGAAAACCCAGTGAGCTCCACAGAGATGAAAACCATCATAAAGTCTCCGCTTAAGACCCCTCCAACGCACGACAGCTACCAGCAACTGTCAAGGCCTGAACAGGTATTCATTTTCCGCCTGAGAACAGGGCACAATAGACTGCAACAACACCTGCACAAAAAACTGCGAGCCGTGCCCTCCCCCATGTGTCCCTGTGGAGACGCAGAGCAGGATGCAGGCCACATCCTGCAGGACTGCAAGAATCTCCAGCCCCTGAGGAGAGAGATCTGGACCAGGCCGGCGCCATGAGAAGCTGCATGGACCTGTGGAGGCTCTTCATAAGACCGCCAGCTTCATTACCAGAGCTGGACTCCAAGTTTAGCATAGGCGAACGACAAGAAGAAGACTGATTCTCCAGTGTTAGGCTAGACAACTTGATGCCACAGTGTTGGAAACCAGTGTAAATTCGTTGCTGCATTTTCCCTTGTGGTCTGGTCACGCTATGAATCGGAAACCAAATTTGTGTTTCGAGTTGCATCTAATCATCATTCTGATCAACAACAAAAAAACAAAAAAAATCAAACGTTGACACAGCCTTACTGACTCACAATTTTGCAGAAATCAAATTATCTCATTAGATAGGTAGAATTTCCCCCATGTTGTGTGTGTGTGTGTGTGTGTGTGTGTGTGTGTGTGTATGTGTGTGTGTGTGTGTGTGTGTGTGTGTGTGTGTGTGTGTGTGTGTGTGTGTGATTAGTAATATACTTATTTTTCTATTAATCTATCTAGTCATATTGTGTTATTCAATACTTATTTTATTTTTGTGAATGTGCAGCGGAACAGCGTCGCGAAAGGGAAATCATCTGTCCTGTCTTGTTAATCGAATACAATGGCTTAGTTGCTTCCCTTGTACCTTACTCTTTTCATACCGTAGAGCCACCGTGCCAAATCTTCGCCACAGAACGAAGTCGCAATAAAAGTGTAACCAGACACTCCACTTTTGCCTGAGGTTTTTGAACAAATCCACGCGTCTCTTTTTCCGGAATGAAATCAGGGTGGAATCTCTGTGTCTAACGATCGCCAATGGCGAAAAACGAGCGTTTTGTGGATTAGAGTTTCCTGCGCGAGCTTTGTGACTGTAAATCCTGACCTAATTCTGTCTGCTGGGGACTGCGGATGTTTTAATTTACACCTGTCTTTGAACTTTGTGGTTGTTCATTTTTTTTTCTTTTTAATTTTGGTGTGTCTCTGTTACCGTGCCCCTGTCTACCCTCACCCACTGTCTCAGTATGTCTCTTCTTTGTATGTGTGTGTGTGTGTGTGTGTGTGTGTGTGTGTGTGTGTGTGTGTTACTGTGTGTGCGCGTGTGTTTATATGTTTGTGTGTGTGTGTGTGTGTGTGTGTGTGTGAAAAAGATTTCTGTCGTGTGTGTGTTGGGGGGGAGGGGGGCTTTCAATTTGAGTCGGTGTTTGCATGCATATCGCAGAAGTGCTCATAGGCACGCAATCAATTTGACACGAAGCACCAACAACTGTTTTATTGTTTTAATCATAGTTTACCAAACTGTGAAATGACAACAGCACATGAAAGACAAATGGACAACAATACACTGAAATAACCGGAGCATAATATAAACACATAATACATGCTTTTTATCAAGCGTAGAAAGCCAGGGAGACCCTGCTCTACGCGCTGGAAACAACGCGTTATGAATGATTTTGGAAACGCGTTATGAATGATTTTGGAAACGCGTTATGAATGATTTTGGAAACACAAAAAATCACATCATTATTCTACAATGTACCTTTACGTTTTGTTGTACAAATAACTGTCATAACGGGTAGTGGGAGCAACATTTTGTGACAAAACAAAGGAGCTAACTAGCATATTCAAAAAACGAAGTCCGCTGGGTTGGGCTTTGCTGCATGAACATGTTCCGCCTTGGTTCAAATCATGACGATTATGAAAGCGCGGGAAGTGGTAATCTTGATTAAAGTTCGGGGCAGGATTGGGTGGCTTTGGGGAGGGGTTGGGGTGATTTTTATGATCGTAAGCAAGGTACCTTTAGCTCTAAGTTGGGAGAAAGACGGATACTTTAAGAACACATGCCGTTACAGCGATGGAACATGTCATGATTACAGCGATTGAACATGCCATGACAGATATTTAACATGCCATTAGAGAGATGGCACGTGTCATTCTAGAGATGAAACATGTTACAGAAAATAAGCCTGCCATAAAAGATCGAAACATGCCATGACAGATATTTAACATGCCATTAGAGAGATGACACGTGTCATTCTAGAAATGAAACATGTTTCAGAAAATTAGCATGCCATAAAAGATCGAAACATGCCATGACAGATATTTAACATGCCATTAGAGAGATGGCACGTGTCATTCTAGAGATGAAACATGTTTCAGAAAATTAGCCTGCCATAAAAGATCGAAACATGCCATGACAGATATTTAACATGCCATTAGAGAGATGGCACGTGTCATTCTAGAGATGAAACATGTTACAGAAAATTAGCCTGCCATAAAAGATCGAAACATGCCATGACAGATATTTAACATGCCATTAGAGAGATGGCACGTGTCATTCTAGAGATGAAACATGTTTCAGAAAATTAGCCTGCCATAAAAGATCGAAATATGTCAATACAGATATTTATCATGCCATTAGAGAGATGGCACGTGTCATTCTAGAGATGAAACATGTTACAGAAAATTAGCCTGCCATAAAAGATCGAAACATGCCATGACAGATATTTAACATGCCATTAGAGAGATGGCACGTGTCATTCTAGAGATGAAACATGTTACAGAAAATTAGCCTGCCATAAAAGATCGAAATATGCCAATACAGATATTTAACATGCCATTAGAGAGATGGCACGTGTCATTCTAGAGATGAAACATGTTACAGAAAATTAGCATGCCATAAAAGATCGAAACATGCCATGACAGATATTTAACATGCCATTAGAGAGATGGCACGTGTCATTCTAGAGATGAAACATGTTACAGAAAATTAGCATGCCATACAAGATCGAAACATGCCATGACAGATATTTAACATGCCATTAGAGAGATGGCACGTGTCATTCTAGAGATGAAACATGTTACAGAAAATTAGCCTGCCATAAAAGATCGAAACATGCCATGACAGATATTTAACATGCCATTAGAGAGATGGCACGTGTCATTCTAGAGATGAAACATGTTACAGAAAATTAGCCTGCCATAAAAGATCGAAACATGCCATGACAGATATTTAACATGCCATTAGAGAGATGGCACGTGTCATTCTAGAGATGAAACATGTTTCAGAAAATTAGCCTGCAATAAAAGATCGAAACATGCCATGACAGATATTTAACATGCCATTAGAGAGATGGCACGTGTCATTCTAGAGATGAAACATGTTTCAGAAAATTAGCCTGCCATAAAAGATCGAAACATGCCATGACAGATATTTAACATGCCATTAGAGAGATGGCACGTGTCATTCTAGAGATGAAACATGTTACAGAAAATTAGCATGCCATACAAGATCGAAACATGCCATGACAGATATTTAACATGCCATTAGAGAGATGGCACGTGTCATTCTAGAGATGAAACATGTTACAGAAAATTAGCATGCCATAAAAGATCGAAACATGCCATTACACAGACGGAAAAAGACCACAGCCGACCTCACGCATTCCTTATTTACGGTGTTAGTATTGTTGAAGCCCGCACCCTCGTCATATGGTCGTCTGTCTCCGCAAAGGGCTCTCATGTCGACCGAAAATGGAAAGTTTTTCAACAAGTCCTTGGTACTCGTACACCACACAAAAAGGAAATCTGCTGATCGGCAAAATATTCGGTTGGAAACTGCTATTTATACCTTTGTGGCTAGATTGACAATTTCATCATCTGTATTCAAAGATTTCTGACTTTCCACATAACGCAATATGCAGGGTAAAATGAACAACAGTCGATTTCCGACCAAGCCTACACTTTCTCTGTAGCCTCCATGGGCTATTAAGCGAGAGAGCGAAATCGGAACTGCTTTTTTCGTACGCATCAGTGGCCTTTTCACGGTCGTGTAATGAATATTCATGATCAAATTATCCTTTTCCGCATAGATAGGGCGAACTTCATTGGAGGCGCTGGAATGAGTTCCTGCTTTCTAATCCAATCAAACCGCGTCTGTGGCGGTTTTATTGTCGGTTCTAACGAGGGCTGTGATTGGCTAATGCCGATAAATGACGCCATTTTTGTGTGTTTTTATTCCTCTAATAATAAAGAGTGATGCTGACAGTGATTTGATAGACCGCAGGACGAGCCAGCAAGAATTGCGGCCATGTTTCTCCCAAAATGGGATTAGATTCGGGGTATCCTTCTGCTCGGTGAGTTTGGGCGACTACAGTCAGAGTTGGATTTGCAGATAGATTGATTTTAAACGTGAGATAGAAGTTGCTCACTGCTCCTTTCAAAATACATAAAAAATGCAAATGAAGCTACAAACAGATCGACATGACAAATGTGAATGCAAACTGATCGACTTGCACCGACGCAAAGACCGACAGAAACAAAGAGAGAAAAAATTAAACGATAATGCGAAAGCATACATATATAAAAAGGCAAACTCAAGGGTTTTTTGTTTGTTTGTTTTTAAGACACTACCAGAGGGGTGTGCCCGTTTAATCGGTGAAACATGACTATATGCACAGGCTTGGTATGTGTCTTTCGAATTGTACTTTGAACTGAAATATTCTTAGCTCCTCTGGCCTTCAACTGCATGGATGTAGAGACACGAACTTGGACAGTAGTGTTGTGAGTGCGGGTGTACATCACAGGTGACAGATATTTTGAAATAACACGACCATAAATTCAGTGGGAAATTGTTTGCTGTTTTCGGGGAATAAGCACTAGACAAGCTACATAAGGAGCCAGTGTGAGTATGAACATAAAATGGCTTCACTGCACTGCAAGCTTACGGGTCACAGTTATAACATGAACACACGGGTATTTCAGAACTTGATTAACATGCTTCGCATGTCGAGGTTTGAGCCACACATATATACTCAGACAGATACACACGCACACAAACTCGCCGCCTCTCTCTCTCTCACTGATCACCCCTCCCTCTCTCTTTCTCTCTCACACACACACACACACACACACACACACACACACACACACACACACACACACACACACACACGCGCACACACACACACATACACTCTCTCTTTCTCTCTCTCTCTTTCTCTCATTACATTACTGGAGACTTTTATGACAATGAAATGTTATTATGAACGCATTACGGTAGGGCTGTTTCAAAACAAACATCGACCAGCACACACAAAATAAATAAAATCGCTTGTTCGTCACGAACAGGCAAAGAAACTAAACACCACTCCAAGCAGTGATGCGATGATAATACACAATTGTTCACATGAGAAAATCTGTCGTTCGCTTATTTTTGTTAAAGTCATTTTTTTTTCTATTTTGTTCCTGCTTTGTTAATAAAAAAATAAAAAAAGCGGATTTAATTTTATGAACAAAAAGCTGCACATCCTCTCCACTTTGGGGCAGTGGCAGGGCCATTTCAAAACAAACATCAAATAAGACAAAGGAGAAAAGAAAATCGCTCTGTTCTGCACGACCACGCAAAGAAACGAGCCACCAAATGAATCCAAGCAGTGATGCGATAATAATACACAATTGTTCACATGAGAAAATTTGTCGTTCGCCTTTTTGTTTTTAAGTTAATATTTTTTTCTGTTTCGATCAGAACAAAGCGGACACAATTGTATGAACAAAAAGCTGCACATAACGGTCACTTTGGGCCAGTGGGGGTCACTGTTCAAACGCTGTTGTTTACAAAGTGAAAGGTACTGTGATATCGTCAAAGAAACATCTTCAGTAGCGTAATGCGTGTCGTTTTAATGCAGACTTAAACAAAGCTTCCGTCTTCGGTGCGCTCATAACGAGCTCGTTTCGTGGCATTCTCTTCTTGTGACAACAAAACCTGACCCTGCACACTTCTTGCCAATAGACTGCTCACTCGGGAATAGCTTCTGGGTAAAACATCAATTTCAATAACAGCCTAGCGGTCGTGAAACAAACAAGTCTTGACAAATACCTGGATCCTTTGTAACGATGGATCCGATTGGCTGAATGTCGTGAAAGGAATCTCACACTTCTTCACAGTGGAAGATTGTGACTCCACCGGTGAGAAAAGCGAACAGCCAATGTTTACACTGCAGGAAACGCACGCCATGCACATACTGTCAAACAGATAACACTCGCAATATTGTACGGAAGCAAGAAGCTTTGAGGGAAGAAATTCAAATAATGTAATGTAATACATTTCTGTTGTGGATGCAGTAGGCCGCCCCTTTGCTTCTGTCTCTCTCTTTGTCTTTTCTTCCTCTTTATCCTATCTTTTTGCCCTCTCTCCCCTGTCATTCTGTCTCCCTCTCTCTCTTTCCTTCCTCTTTGTACTGTCTTCTCCCCCTCTTTTTGTCTTTCTTCCCCCATCTCCCCTCTCCTTCTTTTTTATCTTCTTCCTCTTTGTCTCCCCCGCCCCCCCCCCCCTCTGTTTTGTCTCCATACCCCTCCCCCTTCCAAAAGGGTCAGATGGTTGCGAAGGAGAAGAAGGAGGCCTCGCTGTGCCCCTTGGGCAGCAGTCTCGTGTTCTCGGTCAACACGCACACCTCCACGTCCTCCGTCCCTGACCGCTGGTCAATCACAGTCCCTTCCTCACTCTGTTGCTCACAACCACTCCGATGCTCACAACCACTATTCTGCTCACCGCTCCGCTGCTCACAAACACTCCGCTGCTCACCGCTCCGCTTCTCACAACCACTCCGTTGCTCACCGCTCCGTTGCTCACAACCACTCCGCTGCTCACAACCAATCCGCTGCTCACAAGCACTTCTCTGCTCACGAGCAGTGGCGGTGAAGATGTCCTGCTCACTAGCAGACAGACACTGCTGCTCGCTGAGCGTCAAGCACTGCTGATGGAAGTCCCGTATCCCTAGGGTCTCAGGGTCCGTGATGGGCAGAGGCTGGAAGTCACACCGCGGGAAGGACAGCTGCTGGTCACTGACGGTGTGCACGAGGATGATGTGTTCGCGGTGGTCAGGGGAGGAGCGGGGGTCATCCCGAGGACCGGTCAGTCAGAACTCATCGTCTGACGACTCCTGGAGCGGCGCCGTGTCGTCGTTCTTGGACGTGGCCGCCTGTGAGGATGCGATAGAGTGAGTGTCGTTTTCATTGCAATAGAGTGTATCGTTTTCATTGCAATAGAGTGTATCATTTTCATTGCAATAGAGTGTGTCATTTTCATTGCGGTAGAGAGTGTGTCATTTTCATTGCGATAGAGAGTGTCATTTTCATTGCAATAGAGAGTGTGTCATTTTTATTGCGGTGGAGAGAGTGTCATTTTCATTGCGATAGAGAGAGTGTCATTTTCATTGCGATAGAGAGTGTGTCATTTTCATTGCGATAGAGAGTGTGTCATTTTTATTGCGATAGAGAGAGTGTCATTTTCATTGCGATAGAGAGTGTGTCATTTTCATTGCAATAGAGTGTACTGTGTTGGTTTAAAACATAGTTTTATTCTTGAAACATGGAGTGGTATGTAATACAACAGAAACACTTGTGACCACACACGAAACAATGCTTATACCTTAGTGTGGTTATACATTCGCTATTTTCTTACTCTTACATATACCATACCGGTACGAGACAAAGGTCACGTGTTTACTATCGGGGACATTCACACCTACAAAGAAAATGTCTTATGCGTTAGCTGTAAAGATTAAACAATTAATGCTAATACCCTTTTAGATATTGTAAGATCAAAATAAAGAATGTAACTAATAATTTGAAACAAGGTAGATGAGAAAGGTAACATTATGGGACTTACGACTGTTACAACGATGTCAGCGGAAAGAAATCGTTGAGGTGTGTGTGTGTGTGGGGGGGGGGGGGGGGGGGAGGATCATGTTCATTGCAATGAGTTTGTAAAGATACCCTACTTCCAGTTTAAATGGTACTTTACCTCAAG
>NC_090261.1:6574928-6595925 GCF_037325665.1 Littorina saxatilis | reverse complement strand
GTGGAGAAAGAAGACTTGTTCCGCTTTATTGCATTTGTGTATTAGCTACAAGAAATATTTTCAAAGGCAGGCAATGCCTTTTTATAAAACGAAACAAAACTGTATGCACTGCTAGAAATAAGAGAAAAAAGCACAAGCTATTGAAAGTTTTATTGACAGCTTGTGTGGTTTGTCTCTGTCAAAACTTTCACCCATGTAGCTGAGTGCCGTTCACAAGTTTTGAAAACGATCTAGTTATCTTTTTAAAGCTCTGCATATACTTCTTCTGTACTGTTTACACAACGTACTCTATTGTTAATTATTCCGTCATTCAGTCAAGCAATACAAATACAAATATATGTAAATAAATGAATTGATAAATACAGAAAACAAACGGCGAATGATTACGCCTAAACATGCGAGTTTCCCAGTCATAACACAAACGGCGATTAGGTATACAATAAAATGAGACTGGGAGAAAAAAAGAAAACGACAGCAGTTTGAGAGTTTGAAACAAAGAGCATGAAGCAGTAAATAGTATATACAATATATATAGTATAGTGTGCATAGCATATATGAATATTGTGTGAACAGTACATGTGGTGATTTTTTGTCCGTATGGTTAATTGTTTTATGAAGGTTGTACATTTAATTGTTCTATTCTGTATATGTTCTTCTGTAAGGGGCCAAGAGCCATAGGTTAGGCACTTGAAAATGTCCAGTTATTATCATTATTATTATTATTATAAAATAAAAGAACTACGTACCAATCTCACGGGATGATGTACCCACGAAACACAAAAGCCTCAGCTGCAACATTCGCCATGTCTCGCAATAATACAGTGCCAGCGTCGAACCGCGTTCTGTGAGAGATTTGTGAAAGTTGCGCCAACTCTGCTGGCGATAGAGTCACACACGCCGCTGCCGTCGTCTCGCGGACAGACGACGCCAACACCAACATCAGTACGCCACCACCACCACCACCACCGCAACCACTGCCGCTAACTGCAACTTACGTCGGCACCACTAAAAACATGGGGTGTGTGCTATGGGTTCTGTGAGGTTTATATATTGCAGTTGGGTGCGATTTACTGTGACCGTTGGGTTTTTAGTTTTCAGTCGGTTTTTTTAAAGCACCACCGCCACCACTGTCCCTGCCTTAAACTTAGCGCCGGCACCACTAAACACATGGGGCGTGTGCTATGGCTTCGGTAAGGTTTATGTATTGCAGTTGGGTGCGATTTACTGTGACCGTTGGGTTTTAGTTTTCAGGCTTTTTTTTAAACCGCCACCACCACCGCCGCTACCGTCAGCTTAACGCCGATACCACTAAAAACATGGGGCGTGTTCTATGGGCTCGGTGAGGTTTATGTATTGCAGTTGGGTGCGATTCACTGTGACCGTTTGGTTTTAGTTTCCAGACATTTTTTTTAAAGCAACACCACCATAACCAATGCTGCCGCCGCCAACTTAACGCATCACAATAAACATAAGTGACGTATGCTTGTTTCGGTGTAAGCAAGTACAAAACACGATGGGTTTTTTTTTCTTCTTCAGTTTGGTGCGATTTATATTGTGTGACTGCTGTTTGTTGTTGTTGTTGTTAGTTTGTTTTTATCTCCTGGGAACATTTTCAAGAAATTGGAGAATTAGGCAAGCAGTTTGACAAGCAAGCAAGCGAGCAAACAAACAAAAGTAAAACAGAAAAGTAAACAGACTTTTCAAACATGTTTTTGTCAACTGAACTAATTTTCAAGTTCACTTCACGTGTTCCTTTTTATATGAATTAAAACAAAGAATTGTGTTGACGTTGAACCATGTTTCCCTTATGCTGGACCTAGCAGCCCCGTTATACAAACCAGTTGTTCTACATTGACTGCCTACAAATTCAGAGGCATACATGGACGTCCGGATGTTAGAAATGACGGAGGCAGAAACTCCGCAAATCAGAACACTTTCTAACTTGGACAAGTTGCATTAGGGACAGAGCGGTCCGTGACATGTTTTCTGCTATTTCTTGAAATCAACGGAAATTGGCACAGCTCGGCAGCACCCCCCCCCCCCCCCCCCCCCCCCGTTCGCGAGCTCTCTCTCTCTCCCTCCCACGCTATCTCTCTCTCTCTCTCTCTCTCTCTCTCTCTCTCTCTCTCTCTCTCTCTCTCTCTCTCTCTCTCTCTCTCTCGTTGATTTTCCCATCTTGCCTTCTCGGAGAAAATCTCATTTCCTGACATTTCCTGGATTAATGGGAAAATGGGCAATTTATGTGGCATGTTATCCACTCAAT
The DNA here is from genome assembly GCF_037325665.1 of Littorina saxatilis. Lineage (NCBI taxonomy): Eukaryota > Metazoa > Mollusca > Gastropoda > Littorinimorpha > Littorinidae > Littorina > Littorina saxatilis. The sequence goes on along the minus strand of NC_090261.1, from coordinate 6,593,662 downwards.
GCGAATGGGAAACATAAATGACATATTATTCAGGGGTTTCAATCGTTTACACCCCTTTCCCCCAACCCATTACCCTACAGGCGCGCGCGCGCGCGCACACGCACGCACTCACACACACATAAACACATAAACACACAAGCGCGCGCGCGCATGAAGTTTTGTTGTTGTTGTAAATGTTTTTTTGGATTTGATCAGATTGTTATTCTGCGCCTACAAAATGGTTTTCTTTCTTTTTTTCTTTCTTTCTTTCTTTCATTCTCTCTTTTGTTTTTATTTTTTTAACGCGAATGTGTGCGTTCGTCCTGTATGGTTGCATGCATTCGTGCGTCTGTATTTGCACAAAGCAAGGATCATTTTTGAAGTCATAATAATCTTCACCGGAGATGAAGCTGTCTTTCTGAAAAAGTCATAGTTACATCCATAGAACGCTGTTAACTTTTTTCCACAGCGCTATACAGCTTTTAGAGTTGGCTATTGGTCTGTCAACTCGTTTTATTGTTCAGTCACACCTCTGATGTTTCCATAGAGGTTCAGCGTAAGGTCGTGATGTCAAGAAACCTATCCTACCAAACCTGACAAGTCCTTTCAGTTGTCTGTGAGATGTCGTCCCCTGTTCCCTTCTGCGCACACTTCACGTAACTATGGTTGCCAGAGGGCGCCCGAAATAGTTTTGGAAGTACTTCTTAAATTTAGTTTGGCCCAGTTTGGGCACGTCACTTCAGACAACTATGACAAACTTCTAGTGCTGCAACTAGTTTTCAATCACACGATGTGAAAAAAAAGCTGTTCAGAGGTTGTCTGATTATGAGTGTTAGGGACTAAAGAAAGTGTGTTAACACGAACACAACAAGCTAAAAATGCCGACGCCTGTGTCAAGTTGTACATTTGAAACTTTAATATTCTTCAGTTAAATTTTGGTTTGTAAGTAACACGACTTCTTGGGTAACTTGCCAGCTTCCATTAAACCAACTAGAGTACTGCACTTACCCACATATAGACGCGCTAGACAGAATGGAAAAGAATGATTGTGATCAATTAGTTGTAAGAAAGGCACCAGAACATGTCCGTCTGATCCACGTCTAAGGCAAATCTTACAAGATAGGCGCGATCTGTCCCCAACAAAGACCAGTTCCGTTCTGCTCTATCTTTGGCCTACTATCGCAAGCCGTCATGTTCAATAGGTCCTTAAAAATCGTCCAAATGAGGTCAGCTGAAGTGACGCACTGTTACCTCCCCTGGGCGAAAGAGGTGCTGCTGAAAAAGTGGCACTTTTCTAAGCAATCGCTAGGTTGCGCTTCTTTCGTATAGTGAAGCAAATGGCTGTGAAGGAAAATGTGTCAAGAAAATATCAAGCCATAGTAAAAGGTTTGAGCCATAAAATGTGTCAACAAATGAACCGAGTAATGTTGTTTTGTTTGCGTGATTTCTTTTATGTTTGTAATTTTTACCTGTCATGAAAAAAACTTGACAGGCAGACAGATAAAACGAGTAAGATGAGATTTGATTAAAACAAATGACCATGTAATGTTGTGAGACAGATGCAAGCTAGAACAACAAGAAATTCCTCCGAGGTAGGAAAAACACCCCCGTCAAAGGGAAATAACCTTCTCAGTTGGTGGCAGTGACTGAGTGAGAATGGTTATTTCCCTTTGACCATTAAGATGTCCCTCTATAAGTCCTTGTATAATTTTAATCCACCAATAACTCCCTAACCGTGTGTTTGACTGGTCCCAATTTTTGTAAGGACCGTCTCAGGAATGTATAGAACCTGTTCACCAAGTTTGGTGACGATCGGTCCGTTCATTCTTGAGATCTATATGCGAACACAAACACACAAACACACAAACACACAGACAAACAAACAAACAAACACATCGACCGAAACCTATACACACCCCTATACCGGGGGTGTAACAACACTACTTGCTGCATAATACCGGAGAGCTAAGGGGGAAATGCACATGTATGGATGAATAAATGTAAGACACTTGGGCGGACAGAGGCAACGACATGGAGAGAGAAGAGGGGATGGGGGGTGGGAGACGGACTAAATGAACGAGTGAAATACCCACGGACGGACACACAGATGCACAAGTGTGAATAGAGGGAGTCTGTCTGTCCGCCTGTCTGTCTGTTTGTCTGCCTGTGAATGCCTGCGTGAGTTTGTGCGCATACAACCCACGTACACGTACACACAAACACACAAACACACACACACACACACACACACACACACACACACACACACACACACACATCACACACACACACACACACGCGCGCGCGCGCGCACGCACGCACTTGCTGCTCTCACGAAATATGTAAGAATCAATTTCCTTGATGCATTTTGCGCTTTGACAAAAAGGGGCTAGGGTTATTGATTTGCCTATTGCTTGGAAGGGGACGTTATTCCGACCTTTGTTGCCATCCCATTTGACGAGACTTCCGTTCCATTTTCTCCCTCACTGACCTCCCTTGGCTTGCTGAGACTTTTGCTTATTTGGGGGCTAATCTGGTTAATGTTTCACTTTCTCTGATCTGGCACTTTTGCAAGAGATGTGTCGATACATGTGATTGGTGTATTCTTCTTGTGAGTCGAACTTATTGTGTGTGTGGGGTTGGCGGTGTAGTGTGTGTGTGTGTGTGTGTGTGTGTGTGTGTGTGTGTGTGTGTGTGTGTGTGTGTGTTTGTGTGTGTGTGCAGGGCCGGACCCAGGGGGGGGGGGGGTTCCAGGGGTTCCGGAACCCCACCCCTGGAAAAAGCATGTACCTTGCTTTGAGTGTGTTTTTCTTTTACTAGTTTTAGCACCAAAACAATGCTGCTCTTAACCCTCAAAACAAGGCCCAGAATGCACCAGATTGCACAGATTTTAACCGTTTTTCAAAAATTTTCCGGGGGAGCATGCCCCCGGACCCCCCTAGTTCGCGCGCCTGCTTTGCAGGCGCGCGCTTGTGGCTTCGCCACTTCGCTGATTTGCCCCCCCCCAAAAGGAGGAACCCCCCCCCCCTTACAACTCATTTGGTCCGGCCCTGCTGTGTGTGTGTTGTCTGTGTGTGTGTGTGCCTGTCTCTCTGTCTGTCTCTCTGTCTGTCTGTCTGTTGTCTTTAGCGTGAATTTCTAGTTGAGATATGTTGAGTCTCTGTGAAGGAAATCACGAATAACACTGTAACAGGCAAAGTTTGACAGTGATATCCTCCACGCTTTTAGAGCGCTAACCAGAGATATAGTGTGACATAGCAAAGTGTGTTGCACGCACTGTGAGTTCAGCTCACTGACCGGGAATAGTTGATGTTGTAAATCGCAACTAGGGTATTGTTACACTTTACCACTGTCCTTGGACATTGAGGGGTTGTCCAAGTAATCGGCCGGGAGGGAGGAAGCCCGGATAGATGCGACAAGAAAGCACTTAACAGGTAAATGGAATAAGCATTCGAATATCGCCAGAGTGTTTATCGCATAAGTTGAATCGACTAACACTGTAAACTGTAAACATAGCAGACAGATATCTAAGACAAGATGTCCGCTATTTATGTTTGTGCAGTGCGTCGTATAACCGGTCTGAGAGGGAGATAGTGGCCAGATGACAAGTGTGAAGGATCTGAGAAGCCGCCGAAGTATCATAACTCTAGACCAGCATAGCTGAAATTCGACGGGATTTCGCGAAATTATTGCAAGGTTATGGTTGTCCGTTGGACCATAGAGGTCACAGGACGAAAGGAACTGAGTAGACCGAGGTCGCCAGTGGAAGGAATTAGTATTCAGATACTTTTCCTAGTGAACGGCCATAGACGCTGTGTAATTCTGTGTATGAACAGAGTTAAACTATGTCTATAAGATCTTAAGTTCATAAGATATAATGAGTGTTTAGTAGGCGGTGATTTGAGTCTGCCGGAATATGAACGGTAACTGTTTTTTCTGACTTCACACGAGCCGTGAGTCGATACCAGTAAAGTAGTTATCGCGTCCCTGTGAGTTCACGGACTGTTTGTGTATTTCTCTACATAAGTGAAGGGTAGAGGGTTTTGTTAGTGAAATTGTGCACGGGATTGTAATCTCGCTTTGTTTTTGCCTCCAAACCTGTGAGTACCTGATTTTTGAATACCTAACATTTATGTTCATGATTGTGTGTATTTGTGTGTATGTCTGTCATACCTGTATAATACAGTGGAGGGAACCTACATTTGGAGTTGTGTTTGTTCCTGTATGATAGCGTACTAGCGCATTTGTATTCATTCACAGTCTCTGGCTGACCACATGTAAGTAGGGAGAAAAGGTCACACCCATAGGAAAGATCTGTTGTTATCGATGACCTTGCATTTCCATTGTCCCTTCTCACCTTCAAGTCTCGCTCTCGCTCTCGCTCTCGCTCTCTCGCTCTCGCTCTCTCGCTCTCGCTCTCTCTGAATTAATTATTACTAATCTTCATCTGCCTCCTAATCATGCCACATAATTTCCATGTCTGTTCATCCATCGTTCTTAATTGTTAATGCGTCCTCTCTCAACAAAATTGAGAAGATATGAATTATTATCTCTCTAAATTTCTTGAAACCAACATAAAGGAGCATTCACGGTGACCTGGACTCTTGCTGTGGCCTGACATCTTACAGCGATGTCCCTTACTAGATGAGGAACGAAAAGAAGTGTGGCCGTTACCAACTCCCTTGCAGACCAAACTATATGGCAGTCGACAGGAGTTGGAGAAAACGACAACATTTATCACCAGTGCTGGACTGATCGTGTAACCTCTGCGAACGCCAAGAAGAAGAAGAAGAAGAAGAAGAAGAAGCTGTGGCCTGGTTGGAATCCGGCTGAGACCCGAGCCAATCCTGTAATGATTGTAATCACTAATATCACGGTCCATAACGTCTGCTTTTACGAGGGTCAGAGGAATGTACAAGAACAGCCGAAGTTCCGCCAGGAGACCATTTTCTTGCCGTGAAAATGAGGATGGAGGGGGTAGAGAGGGCAGACTAGGTGGCCAAGTCAAGAAGGAAAGGCAAACGGTGGAGTGGTGTGAAGAGAGTAAGAGGCAAGACAGAGATTACTGTATTGACAGAAGAGAGCGAGAGAGAGGGGGGGGGGGGCAAAAGGCGGAGAGAGACAGACACAAGAAACAAAGAGACACAGAGAGAGACACAGAGAGAGAGACAGAAAAAGAGAGAGAGAGAGAGAGACCGAGGGAGAGGCAGAGAGAGAGAGAGACAGAGAGAGAGAGACAGAGAGAGAGACAGAGAGAGAGACAGAGAGATAGAGAGGGAGAGAGAGAGACAGAGAGAAAGAGAGAGGGGGACAGAGAGAGACAGGGGGACAGAGAGAGAGACAGAGAGAGAGGGGGAGAGAGAGACAGAGAGAGAAACAGAGAGAGAGACAGACAGAGAGAGAAACAGAGAGAGAGAGAAAGACAGAGAGAAAGAGACAGAGAGAGACGGAGAGAGAGAGACAAAGAAAGAGAGAGAGAACTAAGAACTCACACACACACACATACACACACACACACACACACACACACACACACACACACACACACACACACACACACGCACGCACGCACGAATACACGCACATGCATGCACATAAATGCAGGCGGACGCTATGCACATACATGCACATAAATACAGGTGGACTCTATCCTATCTTCCCTGAAAATAGTGTTAGATAAACATACCAGTTTGATTAAATTGAGAAGAGAACAATTGACGGTAAGATACATGTGCACGCAATGGGGAACACCACTGGTGACAATGCACTAACCTTTTCGTAAACAGAACCGTATTGGATGCAAGGTGGGGTGTGTTTTTTGTTTTTTAGGAGGCAAGCCATATTATTTGCATAAAACGAATTGTGTTTGCCAATTTAAAAAGAACGATAGAAGGGGTTGAAAGGTGATGACATTTACATGGAGGTTTCTCTTCTTTCTTTTATCATTATTATTTTTTTGTTTGTTTAAAGATATCAAGTTCTTGGCGTACGGACGGACGGACGGACGGACGGACGGTCGGACAAACACGTACTGACACAGAGAAACACATTGTCAAGGAATTTTTATGATGTTTATGTGACCTGTACATGACAGAGAAATGTATGTTTTATTTTCTTGGAGATCGGTAATGATTTTGTTATGGTTTGGTATTTAGATAAATAGTCGGAAATTTGTTTGAGGTTTTGGTAAGTAGACGTTTTCCGAGTCTGTTTCTGTTTGCCTTTTGTTTTGGTCTCCTGGAAGTACTCATTTCTAAATTTGCATAGGTATGTTTTACTTTTGTAGTTTCGGTTAGCAGTAATAGTGTTTTGTGTCACTGTAGGTAGCTGTCACCCCTACGGTTTAAATGAGATTGCTGTTTTGTTCTGCAGGGGGCAGAGAGCGATAGGGAAACATGGCGAATGGATGTGTTTTTGCTTTGAGGTGAATCAGTGGTTGAATGGTGAAATGTGTATTCTTTTGATATGTTAGGTAGAAAGTGTGTGAACAAAATAAGGAAGTGTTGCTGTGGAATATTCGTGGTGAACAGGGAAGTGTTGGTTTTTATCGGTTTTCTAGTTATTCTGCTTATTTTGATTTTGACTTTGCCGTGTGGACGTGTTCATTTTTTCTACTGTGACTTCAGTGAGTACCGTATCTTTTAATTCTTTTTCATTACCCGTGATTGTGTTATTCCATTGTTCTGGCATTCTGTTTATTTGAGTCAATAGTGAAATCTTCGAAGTTTTATTTTGTTTACCAAAGTGTTTGTGGCCGTACGGTTGCGTGACGTCATCTTCCAGTGTGTTGGTGAATGACAGTGTGTGCCTCAGTGTGTACAAGTGAGTCATTGTGTGTGCGTATGTCATAACCAGTGTGCACAGGAGTCCGGTACAGGACCACTGCTATGCAGAAGTAACATTTCACTGACACACATGATAAAACAAAGTTTCTTCTAAACATTGGGACGTCAGAGCTACCGACGGTAGACGAAAAAGAAATTCCTTTGCTTTTACGCAATGCCCATTTGAATGGAGAAGATGAACCAAAACATGTGGTGTTAGAGGAACCCGCTTCTGAGAACTTCTCGAGTGCCCCTCGTATGCAATTCCCTATATTGACAAGGGGAAAAACCTGTCCTTAATCAACGTAACAACCCGCGGAGAAAGCGACGAAGTTGTTCGCTTCAGCTTTCAATCGCTCACACTCGCAAATACGAGGGGAAGAGAAAAGAAAAGAAGACCCTGTTCCATTTCTAAGATTGCTTTTTGTGCGAGTCAGGCAATTTTAGGCTTTGAGACCTGCGATGTTTGTGCTTGTCTGTGAGTCTGTTTTTTGACGCACCGCATCTTCTGATTAACAAAAATATTGTTGAGAAAATCAAGGAGAGGAGTGAGGATTTTTTGACAAATCAAAGCGACGCTAATGCTTTCCATGCAAGAAATGATCGCGTCTGTCAAGGTATTGTGTAGATATTTGATTACCTCTGTCTGAATGGACTTATTTTCAAGTTGTTATCTTGCTTTTAAAAGCTTGCTAATAAATGCTTCTTGCTAAATCCATATTCGGAGTCGTGTAGGCATCTCTCTCTCTTTCTCTCTCTCTCTCTCTCTCTCTCTCTCTCTCTCTCTCTCTCTCTCTCTCTCTCTCTCTCTCTCTCTCTCTCTCTCTCTCTCTCTCGTTTTTGCTTTGAAGAACATTTTCTCCTCTTGGGATTAAAGACATAGGGATCATCACATCTCTTAATTCGCAAGATTATTTTCTACTTTGGCTTAGATGTCGAGAAGCTCTTTTTTATGGAAGAAAATAGTTTATGTAGTTCAAAATAGCAGACTCCGACATTTTTTGTAGGGCTCTCCGGCAAATGATCACATTGTCGATGATAAATCAAAATGCAGCTCACAGGATTAAGCAACACAGCACAAAAAGGTTCGTATGTCCTGTTCATCATAAGATCATTGGGTCATTTGTAAAATCAATGTTCAGTCTTTTTCCCTTGAAAGTCGTGCCAGACCGAGAAGGAAGCAAGTTAAGCGATAGGTTATTTAAATTGATTCTGTCTGTCTTTCTGTCTGTCTGTCGGTATGTCTCCCTCTCTATGTCTGTCCGCTGTGTGTGTGTGTGTGTGTGTGTGATCAGGCCAAAAAAAATAGTCTGTTTACAGTAACCCGACCGACCCTATTTTTTTCGCGCGACCCTAGACTTTTTTTTGGCATTTGGGGAAAAAAAAAATCTTTTGTGCAAAATAACGTAAAAATATGGTTTTTTGGAGGAAAAAAAAATAAATCCCGACCTACCGACCCTATTTTTTTGGCCTATGTTACCGTAAACAGACCTATTTTTTTTTTGGCCTCATCGTTTTACAGTTAGTCAAGTTCGCCAACCCTTAATATTAATGTATGGTGGAAAGGTCACCAACCTAGGTGGATTCGTTTCAACAAGGAACCACCACTTCCAGGGCCGGACTACCGGGGGGGTTATGGGGGTTGCGCAACCCCCCCCCCCTAGCCTAAACATGTACCTCACTTATTAATTTTTTTTTATTATTGTTTATTTTATGCCGTTTCATGCAAGGAGCGACCATTTTCCTATCTCAAAATATGACCTACCCATCAGCTTCAGGGGGCTTCGCCCCCTGACCCCCACAAGGGGCTCTGCCCCTTGACCCCGCCAGGGGGAGCATCCCCCTGGACCACCACTAGCGACCACCCACCCCCCCTCCTCTTCGCCTAGTCCGGCCCTTACTTCTATGTGTTGGACACGCTTAATCCTTTGACAGTCATCTCTCACAGACAGACTTCGTCACTTCAAACCTTTCAGAGCTGGACATTTTCTTTAAAGAAGAAAACCTACTATGCACAGCTTACAGTGAAAAGTGTATGATCCTCCTATAAGTTCTCCAGTTACCGCTTGATAGATCTCGTCACTGACACCGAGACACACTCGTCTCTGTCAGCCCAATGCCACCAGCCGAGACCGAATCTCTCTCGCTGTGGTCGACAGAAATATTTAAATTATCGCCGCGAGTTGAAAATCCGGGTCTGCCAGTAAGGATCCCGATGCAATTATCTCACAAACTCCCCGGAGACTTTTGAAAAAGTCTGGAAGGGAGATTCCCAAACGAAAAGCTAATACCGCATTGAATCCTTTCTCATCGAAGCGAGTGCGAGCCAACAACGACTTCTCCCTGCGAGGGAGAAGTTTGTTGTCGGCCTTTTGTTGAGAGAGGACAAATTGCAGTTGAAAGGGTCACGTTTGTAGAATTCGTTGTGACCCTTCTGTGGAATGATTTGATTTGCGAGTACTCAGCACTATTCACATTGGAATAAATCTGCATCTTCACGCTGCGCTGTCAGACCGGTGTTCGTTGACTTTGTTTGGGAGGATATCATGACAGTTTTATATGGATTTGTTATGGTTGTAAAGCTATCTAGACTGAGTAACTTCTTGTCAAAGCAAATCGGATGATGCCGTTGTAGTCTTTTTGAAAACCAGGGTAACTTGAATACAAGAAAGAATAGTATGTAAATGAGCTGTGTTAACTTCAGCTAATGAAAACGTTGCACAGACAGTTGTATTTGCGTTTCTTTGTAGTACCTTCGAAGTTGTTAGGTAATATAACTAAAACTTCTTATGGGAGTTTGAGCATTCTTATGTATTACACTTTCTGATATATTCTGCGTGTGTGTGTGTGTGTGTGTGTGTGTGTGTGTGTGTGTGTGTGTGTGTGTGTGTGTGTGTGTGTGTGTGTGTGTGTGTGTGTGTGTGTGTGTGTGAATACCTAATTTTGTGCAGGATCCGTCCTGTTATTGCTGTAAGACAAGTATTTTCATTAATCACAGCTTTGCTGGTCCTCTAATTCGCTGTTGATATTGCCAACTGCTTGATTTTTATTTGACCGAGAAGCATTTCAGCACTCTCCCTTATTTCAAGAACGGAGGTTGTCAGATTAGACCTAGACCCATTCGGATTCAACACTCACTCGAATGTCATCACAGGCATGACTTGCCTTGCTTGCGACTATAAACGCTGTGCTTGAATCGCCACACCGTTTGACAAACGAATTCTGTACTTAAAAGGTTCTTCAGTGTGTACAATGTTTTGCCAGCCAGTCAAATTTTGCCATTGCGTGGTTTCGAAAAAAATCGCTTTATTTCAATCATGAATTGAGCAAATTCTCCATCTGAAATATACGTCAATTTGTATAAATTGGAGCCGGTCAGTCAAGTTTTGCAATTGGAAGAAAAAAATACCCATCTGTAGCATACATCAATCGGCACGCCGTTTGAGAAGAGAACATTACAGTGTACAATGTTGAGCCAGTCAAGTCCAGTTTTGCCATTGGCAGATTTCAACGTGCTCGGCTTATCGGATTAGAGAAAACGGTGATGTGCATGAAGTGCGTGTGATTCGCCTAATTCTGTGCCCCGCCACCACCACCATCTTCCTGTTTTATCTTTTATTCTATTTTATTTTCAGTTCCATCTTTTCATGCTGTGAATTTGCTGGGTGGAAGGAAAAACCAATTGTTCCACAAAGTAGCCCGGAGGAAATGTCTTCAGCATATTGCTTTCTGTCGGTTGTCAACTTTTCGTTTTGTTTGCTCCTTGGATTCTGTTTGTATTATCTGACGACAATTGCTGAGATGACGAGATTGCTCGTGACAAGAATGAATATCGGAACTCCGGTTATGACATCATTGTAAATCGGGAGCGAGATGATTGGGAGATAATAGGATTCCATGGACTGCAGTGCAGAAGCCTCTTGTGACCGCGGTGGAAGTAGAAGCTATGTGACATTGTTTGTCTTTGTGTCTTTCTAACGAAGAAGTAACACTGATAATAGGCTACCTGCAGTATATCATGTACCGGGCCAACCCGAAAGGGTAATACGTACCATTAGCGTGGTTTCCTGGCACGAACATGTTAATCCACCGCCAGTTGTTGCCGAATAATCAGCAAATTGTTTGGGTTCGTTTGGAACTAAGCAACAATGTCTGCCTAATGATGATGCAGCTTATGCGACCGGACTCGCATCGTTATTTAACGTGTCTGCCTGTCTCGCGTTCTCGATTCCTTTCTGCCTGTCTGTCTGTCTGTCTGTCTATCTGTCTGTCTGTCTCGCTCTCTCTCTCTCTCTCTCTCTCTCTCTCTCACACACACCCACACACATACACATACGAAAGTACACACATACACACACCTACACACACACACATACACACACACACACACACACACACACACACACTACAAGAGGCACGACGAACGCGCGCACACACACATATATACACAGATAGACAGAAACACACACACACACACACACACACACACACACACATAAAAACACACACACATAAAAACACACACACGCACGCACGCACGCACACACACAGACACATACACACACACACACACACACACACACACACACACACACACACACACACACACACCAGCATCTCATCCCCAACCCGACATACCTCCAGGGAAAGCACATTCATTTTTATTTGTGGTCGGGCAAGTAGAAAGATACTCAAAGGGGATCCCAACATCTAGCTTTGACCAAAATATAAACAGCAGAAGGGGGGGGAGGGGGGGATACAGACTTTTGATTGTTGACCATTGCTTGCTTTAATTTTAGCTTCATGTAATGCAGGTATTGAAATAAGCACAGTTTCTCTTTTACTTTTCAGAGTCGTTTTACTCAGACAAGACCCATTTGTCGTGAATTGTAGGCACACACATTACAGCTTTCTCCAGTTGCAATAAGTAAAGATGTGGAATGTCTGATCAATGTCACCAGACAAAGCTGGTAGATTACCTTGTTTATCCTGCCTTGGTGAAAAGAAGTCTGCACCATAAAAACGAAACTTGGCTAAGCCGTACCGTGCTAACAGGAAGTCTGGATATGCCTTAGAACACCCCCCCCCCCCCCCCACCTCCGGATCTTACGCCGCTGGTGTTTGCGGTACAAATGCAGAAACAAAATGTCTTGATACTTTCACTAGCTGGGACCATAAAAGAGTTGTGCATATAGAAAAGCTAGACGTCAGCTGTCCCAGGTTTTGTCTAGGGCTGACAAAATAGACAAATATTGCTCAAGAAAACTCGAAGCAAAGTGCGGCAAAAGGGAAAAAGTAGGTTACTGAGTTTTATCACCCGCTGTATTTGTCTGTCCAATTTACATATTCAAATACGTGGCGCCTCGGAATGGGCAATAATGGCGGCTGTCTTGGAGAGAAGAAAAACATTACATCAACGTCACTTTTCTGTGAAGTCGGCCTGACAAGCTGGGTCAACAGCTCTCGTGCAACGCTCGGTGGAAACTTGCCCAGTGCAAAGAGTCAGCTCTGCAGGGTGGTTTTCTTCAAAAGAGCAGATAGATCACTTGACTCTGAGCACTTTGAGGTGATCTAACATGTATATTTCTTTCCAGTGCGTAATTGATACGTTCAGGGTCACACAGATTATAAGGCCAAATATAAATATATGTTGGTTTAGGGTAACCCGGCCGACCCTATTTTTTCCCGCCGACCCTAAACCTTTTTTGTCATTTAAAAAAACAAAAAACTTTTGGCACATTTTGCGAACCATACCAAGACTAAGGGAAGTAAACTCCTTTAAAATTGACAAAATTTAAGTAAAGAAAAAAACGACAAAAAATAAAGCCGACCCACCGACCTTATCTTTTTTGGTCACGTTACCCTAAACCAACATATATTTTTATTTGGCCTAAGCGTCGTTTCGTTTATGTACGCTGAAAAGTTGGAACTCGCTGCCTTACCCCAAAAGCGAGTTAGAGTAATTTCTGTCCAGAACTTTCAGAAAAGCATTCGTGTTTTTTGTGTGTGGTTTGTTGTTTTCCGTGTGTGAATGTATGTACGTTGTTGTTGTTGATGTTGTTCTTCTTGTTCTTGTTCTTGTTTTTGTTCGGGTTGCTTTTGCTGCCCAAAACACGATCTAGTCTGTTAGAGAAACATATACAACAGTTTCTGTCGCAAACATGACAGTAGACAGCGGTCTTATCCTTAGGGATGAAAACTTGGAATGTATATATCTTTATCCTTCTAATGTTCTATATTGGACACATGATTGTATGCAGAATGTGTGTTTGCCCCCCAAATGCAATTTTTCTCTCAGCAATCCCGATTGAACAAATGCACAGACATGTTGACTTTTGGCATATGTCCAAGTGGAAGAATGTGAAGAATGCTATTATCCCTTGTCTGGCCAGATCTCTATGTTGTGACCGATCGTATACATTATCAATCAATCAATCAATATGAAGCTTATATAGCGCGTATTCCGTGGGTACAGTTCTAAGCGCTTGTCGAAGAGTTGTCAACACAGGACTAACAAAGAAACTAACATCTACAGACGGACACGAACCCTATCACACACTAGCAAACTCTGGTAAACATACAACAAACAACTGTTTAACAACAATGTACACATCAATAGCTAGGTCCAAACAAAATAATATTAAGCACAAAGAAAACACCTCTCACAGAGCACAGCACAAGAATGTCTTTTGGGGCACAACACATCACGTCGAGCATGAAAGTCGCAGCCAGCTACGGGAAGAACTGAGTCTTCAACCTACTCTTGAACGCGTCAAGAGAGGGGCTCTGGCGAAGCTCAAGCGGCAGGGAGTTCCAGACGGAGGGGCCCGCGGAGGGAAATGCACGCTGACCAGCAGATGCGAGTTTCGAGCGAGGGATGTGGAGGCGGAGAGGGTCAGCAGCAGAACGAAGGGGACGGTCGGAGGGCTGGGTGTACAGGTCCAGGGAGGATTGAAGGTACTCGGGAGCAGAGTCGCTGAGACACTTGTAGACCAGAGTGGACAGTTTGTAGGAGATTATTATGAAAATGTATTCGCAAGGTCAGCTCACGTGTGTCTCTGAAACCAACCCAAGGTTGCCTTGATATAAATCCCCGGTGGGATTTGATCCCCCCCCCCCCCCAAAAAAAAAAAAATCCAAAAAAAATCAACCTTTGCGAGAAAAAAAATCGGTGCTGGTAAATGTGACATTCTACTGACAACCGGGCACTTTTCCTAAGACTTTTCGTTAGACGAAGACGCTTTTTCCTTTGGTAAGAAAATACTTCTGCCTTTCTCGACAGTTTGCTCGAATCACAGACAAAGTTCGGCGAAACTTTAATTCAAGAGCAAACTTAAAGAGTACCCAATATTGACGGACTGTGTGATGATATCTTCTGCTATGGTCTGTTGAGACAGTGATATCAAAATCGAGACCGTAGGTCGAGATTTTGATATCAATGTCGAAACAGACCAATAGCAGAAGATATCATCACACAGTCAGTCAATGTTTGATATATTGCTAATTCTCTGGACATTTTGTATTTACTGTAAAGAAATTACAAAAGTATTTGTCTCAGTTTTGGCTGTTCCATACCCCTCCCTCTGATTATTATTTCTTTTTGTTCACTCTGTTCTTGTACTTTTCAGTATTTCAAAATGTCTTTCCTTTCAAAAAGTCTTTTGTCACTTGCTCAACTAAATTCTGGGATAATTACATTTTCATATTTATTTGTTTGTTTTTAAATTTAGGTGTTTTTGTTTTTGAAGTGGGGAAGCAATAAAGAGGTCGTCGATATCAAAACTGATATCGACGGAAATGTCGTCGATATCACTTTTGCACTGAGCTCAGTTTTGCCCAATTGACCAATGGAAATCCACGTAACATATGAAATAGCAATATTGTCTGAAATCAGACGACACTTAGAAAATGTGTACGCTGTACAGTACTGGAAACTTCTTTTCAAGTCAAATGTTTTAAAAAGAAGTTGAGTTTGTTCGCCTTTGTTGAGTCAAACACGGTGGGTCCCCAGAGAACGCGATACTTTATTTGGTGATTCTGTGTACATACAAAACCTACCTTTCAATGGTGTACGTTTTATAGGTCGTTCTCTAAACTTGATATTTCAAGAAGATCATTTGAATTTTAGACTTAAATGTTTTACTTGGAAAACCATGTACAAGTTAAGTTGCTTGCAAAACAGCAAGGTTCCAGTTTAGTGATGTTTTTTGTTTCATCACAGTTGCCGGCTTGGTGTGCTTGTCACAGTTGCCGGTGTTGTCATGACAGTTGCCTATATTTCTTAGTGTGTTTCATGACAGTTGCCGGTGTTTTCATGACAGTTGCCGGTGTTTTCATGACAGTTGCCTACTTAAAGTATTTCATCATAGTTGCCGACTCTGTTTCATCACAGTTTCCGACTTGTGTTTCATCAACCTCTAAGTTCAGTCCAATCTACATGTCTCCCGCTGTCAGGGGGATCATGGAATGTCCATTTTGCTTGTTGTGTTTTTCCGTTTGCTGTTATTCAAGGTAAACTTAACTGCGCAGATTGTGTGCGTGGGCACTCGTATGGGCGCTTGCTCGTATCACTTCATATAAATAAGGTGGGAGGGGGGGGGTGTAGGAGAATACGATAGAAACAGGGCTATCATGAGACAAGACAGTAAGTCGTCGCTGATATCCCCACATGGCGGGGTAAAAACGGTCATACAAGTGAAAACACACTCGAGCAAAAACATGAGTGAACGTGGGAGTTTCAGCCCAAAATCGGAGAAGAAGATATCCCCACAAACAGCGTCAGAATGGACGGAGGGGTAGAGGGTGGAAGGAAGGCTGCGACAGGGAGAGAGGGAGGGATAGAGGTTGGAAGGAAGGCTGCGACAGGGAGAGAGGGAGGGTAGAGGGAAGGCTGCGACAGGGAAAGAGGGAGGGATAGAGGGTTGAAGGAAGGCTGCGAAAGGGCGGGAGGGTGGTGCCAGAGGGAAGATGTCGGGTAGACGTGGATATCACAGATATTGGACAGCTGATAGGACGAGACCTTCATTGTGTGTCTCAAGACCACAAAGGGGGAAGCCAACGAGGAGTGTTTGTGATGGTGATGGGGATGGGAGTGTTACGATGGTAGGGTGGGGGAGGTGGAGATACACCCGAGAAGACAGCAACGCCGATTGTAGGTAAAATGATGTTGTGTCTCAAACGGTACGAAAGGGGGGGGGGGGGGTTGTTTGCGGCAGAGATGGTGGGATTGTGATGATGTGGATGCGTGCGCGTGTGTTTAAGGGGTGTTAAAGTAAGATGCTTTTTGTTTGAAGCGTAGCAAGGGGCAAACCCAGAGGGAGTGATTGTGGGAGAGACGGAGGCGGGATCGGGATGATGATGAGGATGCGAGGGTTAAGGGATGTTGGGGATGGGGCAGGGGGGGGGGGGGGGTTGTTGACAGCTGAGACCACAGTAGAGATTATAGATACTTTTGTGTCTAAAGTCTTCTAAAGGGGGGAGGGGGGTCGTGTTTGTGACAGAGACGGAGATGGGATGGTGATGATGTTGAGAATGCGAAATGTTTGTTTCCTTTCTAATGTGGTGGGGATGGGAGCGAGTTTGGGGGAGTGGAGGGGAAATACTCAGCTCAGAGCAGAGTAGAGATA
Organism: Littorina saxatilis; assembly: GCF_037325665.1. Taxonomy (NCBI): domain Eukaryota; kingdom Metazoa; phylum Mollusca; class Gastropoda; order Littorinimorpha; family Littorinidae; genus Littorina; species Littorina saxatilis. The sequence goes on along the minus strand of NC_090261.1, from coordinate 6,577,233 downwards.
AGTGTGTGTCTAAAACTGACGTGCTTCGTAGGGGGGAGCTTGTAGCAGAGAAAGGAGGTATGGAGGGGGGCTCTTTTAGGGAAAGTGGACAGCTCGGCAGACAGTGGATGTGATTGTGTGTCCAAAAGATCCAGGCACGTACTATACGGAGTGTCATTAGGCGAGCTGAGGGGCGTCTGATGATGGCTCTCTCACCTCTTCAACTGCTCATTTGCCTTTATTGCTTCCTGTCCCTAACCCCACCCCCCTCCCCCCACCCTCTCCCCCATTTGTTGGCCTTCTTTCTCGCGCCCCGACACACACACCCCACCCTACACCTCCCCTCTCTACCCCTCTCTCTCTCTCTCTCTCTCTCTCTCTCTCTTCTACGTTAATATCCGTGTAAATATGTGATTAGATTAGTCCCCTCTATGGGCGAGGGCTGGTTGAAAAAAAGCTCGTTGTATTGCTTATGCCACAACCCTCGAAAAATAAAATTTGATTTGATTTGATTTGATTTGATCTCTCTCTCTCTCTCTCTCTCTCTCTCTCTCTCTCTCTCTCTCTCTCTCTCTCTCTCTCTCTCTCTCTCTCTCTCTCTCTCTCTCTCTCTCTGTTTGTCTCCCTCTGTCTCTGTCTCTCTATCTCCGCGTCCCTCTCTCTCTCTCCCTCCCTCTCTCTCTCTCTCTCTCTCTCTCTCTCTCTCTCTCTCTCTCTCTTTCTCTCTCTCTCTCTCTCTTTTCTCTGACTCTGTCTCTCTGTCTGTCTGCGTGTGTCTGAGTGTCTCTTCCTCCTCTTTTTCTGTCTGCGTCTGCGTGTCTCTCCCTCTCCTATAGGGGATATAGCTCAGTTGGTAGCGCGCTGGATTTGTATTCAGTTGGCCGCTGTCAGCGTGAGTTCGATCCCAGGTTCGGCGGAAATTTATTTCACAGAGTCAACTTTGTGTGCAGACTCTCTTCGGTGTCCGAACCTCCCCCCGTGTGCACTACATTGGGTGTGCACGTTAAAGATCCCACGATGGAAAAAAGGGTCTTTCCTGGCAAAATTGCTTAGGCACAGTTAATAATTGTCTACCTATACCCGTGTGACTTGGAATAATAGGCCGTGAAAGGTAAATATGCGCCGAAATGGCTGCAATCTACTGGCCGTATAAAATTTCATCTCACACGGCATCACTGCAGAGCGCCTAGAACTGTACCCACGGAATATGCGCGATATAAGACTCATTGATTGATTGATTGATCTTTTTCTTTCTCTCTCCCTCTCTCTCTCTCATCATCTCTCTCTCTCTCTCTCTCTCTCTCTCTCTCTCTCTCTCTCTCTCTCTCTCCCCCCCCTCTCTCTTTCTCTTACGCCTTTACCCCTTTTGTTTGAGAGCTATCTGCTGTGAAGGAAAATGAAGTGCTTTCATTGAGCCTGTGAAAAGTGAATGACCTGGTAAAGACAGCTTATCTTCTTTCTCATAATTATTTAAAAAGTTTAAGCCTGAAGAGTAAGAGTGTCATATGTATGTCAGGCGTCATCACTTCTGAGCAAGTGGAGAAGTCGGAGGTATTTTGTCGACCCTTAAACATCGGTGTATTTCTTCCTTGTTTGTGTGTCAGAACGTCGTTTTAAACGGCGTGATCCCTTGATCTTGTAGAGCAGTGACGACATTCAGATGTAACGTCCTCCTGTCGTGTTAATACGCTACCAAATCATTGCAGTTTCGCGTTTCAATCAATCTAGAACAAAATCTGGACATGGGTGAAGGGTTTGACCCCCAAATGGGGCAATTCCTCCGAGCAGCCTCCAGCTGTACAAGTCGATATCAGAATATATTTCCAATTGTGACTCAATACAGACTGGAAGAGTTGAGCCGAAGCCTATATATCACCGTGAACAATGGAGGGTAGAAATAGAACATCGATCTGTATCGATCTCTGTCGTTGTTGTGTTATACTTGCATGCTCCGCGCACTGCCACTGTCCGTCTCTGATTGCGTCCCCGATGGCGCATCTGATGCAGGAAGACCCGTGCTGAAGGACGCAGCGGGTTGCCTCGTTGTGGATCTCCTGCATTCAATGCAAGGCCGGAACCATCAGAAACCACTGAACCGCACTTATCTGTCTCGCGCTGCCAGACAATTCAGACTGTCTGGGCCAGTGGTGCTCGGAACTTGCCGTTTTCGGCGAGTGTGACTGGAAAGAAGAGACGGGGAGATAAGTGTCAATAGAAGGAGAAGAAGAGGTAGCAATTCTTAGAAGTTTCTGTGAACTTGTGCTTGAAACTATATAGTCTTGAGTCGAGCGTTTGAAAATGCCTGAGCCTGAAGGCGGGTGTAACT
>NC_090261.1:6357428-6564928 GCF_037325665.1 Littorina saxatilis | reverse complement strand
AGATCTTAGTCTTACCGTCCCAATCGTTCCAGCACAGGCGAGCCTCACTGTCTTCCCCTCTTCAGCAAGATCTTAGTCTTACCGTCCCAATCGTTCCAGCACAGGCGAGCCTCACTGTCTTCCCCTCTTCAGCAAGATCTTAGTCTTACCGTCCCAATCGTTCCAGCACAGGCGAGCCTCACTGTCTTCCCCTCTTCAGCAAGATCTTAGTCTTACCGTCCCAATCGTTCCAGCACAGGCGAGCCTCACTGTCTTCCCCTCTTCAGCAAGATCTTAGTCTTACCGTCCCAATCGTTCCAGCACAGGCGAGCCTCACTGTCTTCCCCTCTTCAGCAAGATCTTAGTCTTACCGTCCCAATCGTTCCAGCACAGGCGAGCCTCACTGTCTTCCCCTCTTCAGCAAGATCTTAGTCTTACCGTCCCAATCGTTCCAGCACAGGCGAGCCTCACTGTCTTCGCCTCTTCAGCAAGATCTTAGTCTTACCGTCCCAATCGTTCCAGCACAGGCGAGCCTCACTGTCTTCCCCTCTTCAGCAAGATCTTAGTCTTACCGTCCCAATCGTTCCAGCACAGGCGAGCCTCACTGTCTTCCCCTCTTCAGCAAGATCTTAGTCTTACCGTCCCAATCGTTCCAGCACAGGCGAGCCTCACTGTCTTCCCCTCTTCAGCAAGATCTTAGTCTTACCGTCCCAATCGTTCCAGCACAGGCGAGCCTCACTGTCTTCCTCTCTTCAGCAAGATCTTAGTCTTACCGTCCCAATCGTTCCAGCACAGGCGAGCCTCACTGTCTTCCTCTCTTCAGCAAGATCTTAGTCTTACCGTCCCAATCGTTCCAGCACAGGCGAGCCTCACTGTCTTCCTCTCTTCAGCAAGATCTTAGTCTTACCGTCCCAATCGTTCCAGCACAGGCGAGCCTCACTGTCTTCCCCTCTTCAGCAAGATCTTAGTCTTACCGTCCGAATCATTCTTGTGCGCTTGCGGACACAGACATCGTAGCTGCTAAACTGAAATGCTTCCATACAAATGATGTAGAGGTTACATGCCGAGTCTCAGTGATTATTAAAAATAATGGTCGAAGTTGGCGGATCATGAAAAATGCGAGCTTCAGCGAGCTTTTTCATGACCGCGAACTGAGACCATTATTTTTAATAATCACTGAGACGAGGTGTGTAACCTCTTTATTCCTCCTTTCTTCAGTTATTCAAAGAAAACAGGAGTTTTTGTGCGAAAGTTTGATCGAATCCGAATCACTCAACCAGTCAACCTGCGCAGGCGATCGATTAATGCGCGGTTGTATAGTTCCGTGCAAATCATTTCATTCTGTTAACACTTCTTGTCAGTTTCTCTGTTTTAGACTAAAATCAAGTACACAGATATGCTGTTATTCTGCTGTGGCGGTAAAGGCAGATATTGTGTGTTCTGTTTATGTTTTAGTATAGTTTAGGAAAATGTTCTTTCGTCAAATGGGACTAGCAGACGAACTTTTGCACCCGTGTTCCAACGTTAATTACTGTATGAAGTTCAGTTTTCTGGGGAAAATAGTGTATGAAACCGCTTTATGTTGTTTAAATTGATGAGATGTGTGCATTTGGTTGCGTGTGATCTGTTTATAAAATGAAATATTGTTGAAAACTGACCGTCGGATTGCAATCAGTGTTGTCGAAGAAACTGCGTTAAAAGAAGGGGAACTACTCTTGTCGGCAAGAGTATGAGTTACTTGCCTTGGGAATTTGCTTGTGATGAACGGTGTGTGCACGGCAGATCTAGATTCAGAAAACAACCTAACTCATGGATTTTATATGGAGATTCATGTGTTCAGGCCTGTAGTTGTTAATTTAAATGCGGTATGTGTGTATTGTTTGCTCCAGAGATGTATATTTCGTACGCATAGAGCGTTCGGAACTTTTCAGTCGCAAAAGTAGTACCAAAACAGAACAGCTTCTCAACCCATTGCACTATCAAGGATTCAGGCTGTTGCTGGCTCGTTATTTGTTTGGTTGCTGGGTCATTATCGAAAAATAACTAGCTCTACAAGTTTACAGAGGTAAAGAAGCAGAGGGGGGAATAAGTACTTGTCTTAATCCTGTCTGCAAGACAGTTTCTTTCCATCTGAAAGCAGTCTTGTTTGTGCTGCTCCATTCTTACTTTTTCTTCTTTGTTGTTCACGCCCCCCCCCCCCCCCCCCTTTGCTTACGCACGCACTCTTTCTCATTGTTCAGGCTTGTACACCCAGATGAACATAGAGGGCAGGGAAACTGCCAGTACTTTAAGCCACGTAAGTGTATTCTATTATTTGCTGATGGAAGATGTAAGACACACCTTCTTTTCCAGACTTCTGACAAAGAAAAAGAGAAAGGGTATGTTTTGCTTGGTTTCTTTTGATAATGGAATTTCAAGGTTTGCACGGCTACAAAGACGCACATTTCAGTCTCGAGTGGGCTAGAAAGACGCACATTTCAGTCTCGAGTAGGCAAGAAAGACGCACATTTCAGTCTCGAGGGGGCTAGAAAGATGCACATTTCAGTCTCGAGGGGGCAAGAAAGACGCACATTTCAGTCTCGAGGGGGCTGGAAAGACGCACATTTCAGTCTCGAGGGGGCAAGAAAGACGCACATTTCAGTCTCGAGGGGGCTACAAAGACGCACATTTCAGTCTCGAGGGGGCTACAAAGACGCACATTTCAGTCTCGAGGGGGCTACAAAGACGCACATTTCAGTCTCGAGGGGGCTACAAAGACGCACATTTCAGTCTCGAGGGGGCTACAAAGACGCACATTTCAGTCTCGAGTGGGCAAGAAAGACGCACATTTCAGTCTCGAGGGGGCAAGAAAGACGCACATTTCAGTCTCGAGGGGGCTAGAAAGACGCACATTTCAGTCTCGAGGGGGCTAGAAAGAGGATGGGAGAGGGTTGGGACCAAAGGAAAAATGTCTCGCCTTCAGAAAAAGCATTCATTCACAGTGGCATGAACTATGAATAAATGTGAAAGTTATGTGTTTTCTTTTTTTCTCGTAAACAGTTGTACTTTAAACAAAGGAAGAGAATGGAGCTTGTGAGTTCACATCGAGACAGTCAGAACCTGGGAGCTAGCCATTCTCTACGGGGCTGCTATGCTTTCAGTAGACACATTTTCTTCCGCTCCAATTCTTTCTCTCTTTTTTTCTTCTTCTTTTTTTCGTGAACAATAGGGTGGCGGGAACCTCAGTGAAAAGCGACTAGCACTCCGGGAGTGACTTAAAATTGCCTAATACGACACGACGAGGACTGAAATTAAGTTTGCTTCTTCTGCGCGCAGTGAATGAACCTGAGACCGCGAGACTCCATGTGCGGTCTTCCTGTTTTGTGCCCCGTGTTTTGATGGACTGGGGAAGACAGGAACAGATCGATACTAGAGGTCGAAGATGGAAGTGATTTTCTCGCGGACAACAGTACGTTACACACGATTTGTAAAGAAAACCGTTTAAAATCAATCTCTAATTAAAATTTTTTTGTAAAAATACAAAAGCAGAAAGACCGCCAACGCTCAATAATTCACAATAAACAAGTCGCGTAAGGCGAAAATACAATATTTAGTCAAGTAGCTGTCGAACTCACAGAATGAAACTGAACGCAACGCAACGCAGCAAGACCGTATACTCGTAGCATCGTCACTCCACCGCCCGTGGCAAAGGCAGTGCCCGTGGAATTGACAAGAGCGGGGTATTCGTTGCGCTAAGAAGGATAGCACGCTTTTCTGTACCTCTCTTCGTTTTAACTTTCTGAGCGTGTTTTTAATCCAAACATATCATATCTATATATTTTTGGAATCAGGAACCGACAAGGAATAAGATGAAAGTGTTTTTGAATTGATTTCGAAAAAAATTTTTTTATAATAATTTGTATATATTTAATTTTCAGAGCTTGTTTTTAATCCGAATATAACATATTTATATGTTTTTGGAATCAGCAAATGATGGAAAATAAGATAAACGTAAATTTGGATCGTTTTATAAATTTTTATTTTTTTTTACAATTTTCAGATTTTTAATGACCAAAGTCATTAATTAATTTTTAAGCCACCAAGCTGAAATGCAATACCGAACCCTGGGCTTCGTCGAAGATTACTTGACCAAAATTTCAACCAATTTGGTTGAAAAATGAGGGCGTGACAGTGCCGCCTCAACTTTCACGAAAAGCCGGATATGACGTCATCAAAGACATTTATCAAAAAAATAAAAAAAAACGTATGGGGATTTCATACCCAGGAACTCTCATGTCAAATTTCATAAAGATCGGTCCAGTAGTTTAGTCTGAATCGCTCTACACACACACACACACACACACACACACACACACACACACACGCACAGACAGACAGACAGACAGACACACATACACCATACCCTCGTTTCGATTCCCCCTCGATGTTAAAATATTTAGTCAAAACTTGACTAAATATAAAAACCACAAGAATCATATCGCAGGCTTGTATTTTGTATCTTTGATCCAAGCACACAACAACGTTGGTTTACCGACACTAAAGGCTATCCATACAAACTTGCAAAGAAAAACGGCCGTGCACACGAATGTCTATGTACAGTTTACTTTTACTAAGTGAGTTATCAACAGTTTGAATAAATTACCGTCGAACATTGTCACATTAGGAACACTCCATAACTTCATAAATTCTCTGGATAAATACTCGAAACAATTCATGTTTGCGGTTAATTTGAAGTCAAACCTTAAATTTTAAAGGAAAACATGCGAGAAAAACGCTGAACATTAGCGACAGAACTTAGAAAGAAAGAAAAACAGATGAAATCATATAGCAAGCAAAATGCTTATCAAGCCTACATGCCGTAAATACGATATGATGATATGATATGAACAAAATTGTGCATTTTTCTGTACACGATTCCATAATCCTTTAGCCTACTCAGAGAGATTGAACTGAAGTTTTGATGAATCGAAAATGTGTGTTGGTGCACAGGGTGACCTTAAAGGCACAGTAAGCCTCCCGTAAACCATCACAGAGCTCCCCGAACGTCTACATTATTGTACAAGCATACTTCCATTTGAACGCTCACCGAACGGGAACATCCTGGCTGCTTTCTGTCGAGCGTGAGAAATTTTCAAAGAATTTATTTTCGTGGACTTGGCCTCAACAGCAATGGCGCCTCGTTTTGGTGCTGGACGGTTGTTATGAATACCGGAATTCACGCCCGGGCAGTAAGCCTCCCCTAAACCATCACAGATACTGTCAGGCTTTTACACACAGTACAAACACCCTTCCATTTGAACGCTCACCAAACGGGAACATCCTAGGTGCCCTACGTAAAGAGCGAGCAATTTTTAAAGAATTAATTTTGCAGATTGTCTCGAACACTTTTTGGACCCATCCTGAACTCAGGTCAAACATGAATTACTTCCCTTCGGGTCTCATTCTATCGATGTAAACTGACGATAGCCGTGAATCGATGATTATCAAAATGTTTTTGGACCGTGGTGCGTTTTTGCGCTAGACCTAACTTTTAAAATCTAAATAATAAATGGACAGCTTGTTACACAAACATTCTTTAATCATAAAAGAATTCTTTTTTCATCAAGACAAGATCAGTACAATTCGAGGTTGTGAAAGTTTGAAAAAAGAAAAGCCCGGAAGCAGGGTCACGCAAGGGTCGTAGCAGACGACGCCGGTTTATCAGTGCATATCGCCGTTCCTCTCAACAGTCAAAAGCCATCGCTAGAGTTCTTGTGAACCACAGCCGTTTGTTTCGTGCATAAAAACGTGCTATTGTAAATAGTCGCATTCAAATAACTAACTGACGACTACATTGTGAAAAAGGGAAACTGGATCACACGGGTTCACGATGGCTCAGGGGTAAGATAAACCACGCAAAAATAAATTCTTTGAAAATTGCTCGCTCTTTACGTAGGGCACCAAGGATGTTCCCGTTTGGTGAGCGTTCAAATGGAAGGGTGTTTGTACTGTGTGTAAAAGCCTGACAGTATCTGTGATGGTTTACGGGAGGCTTACTGTGCCTTTAACCCAATACAACAGACATTTTTTGGACTAGTTTTGAAACTGGAAGAAATCACTTTTCGAAATAGATGTTTCCGGGAATAAACCTGTCGTTGTTGTTGTCAATTTTAATACCTACAATGAACAACATTTAATCAACTATTCATGAAAAAGGCCCATCATGACGTGTGCTTATCACACAAAAAGTACTATGCACACAATGCTCAGACGAAACGAAATCTTACATGGTTATTACATCAGAAAATCATCGCGGACTTGGTATCTCAGAAACAAAGGGACGTAAGCGTTCTAAGTGCATACCAGAGTAAGCGAACCAATCTCCTGGCATTGAAATGAACTAGCAACTTTCCTCCTCAAAAAAGAATGATCTCCGCAAGATAACATGTCCATCATTCTCCAAGGCACTGTAACTAACAGTTACGTACACAGCCATACACAAGAACCCGTCTTTATTCCTGGTCGGACATAGTCCTTAGATCAAGACTGGTTTTTACGAATAAATACACAATTATAAAAATTGTTACAGGGTTGCCTCGAAAGTATACGTGAGGCCGGTTTAGACTCTGTGTGTGTGTGTGTGTGTGTGTGTGTGTGTGTGTGTGTGTGTGTGTGTGTGTGAGTGTGTGTGTGTGAGTGTGTGTGTGTGTGTGTGCACGCGCGCGCGTGTGTGTGTGTGTGTGTGTGCGCGTGCGTGAGTGTGTGTGTGTGTGTATGTGTGTGTGTGTGTGTGTGTGCGAGGGAGAAAGAGTGGTTGCGTGAATGCGTGCGTGTTTATGTGCTTGAGTGCGTGTGTGTTGTCTCTACAGTTGAAATAATACAACTTTGTAACAGCATTCCAATTAAACACAGTTGTTCTTGCACGTTTGTCTTTTTATGTTTTCTTTTTATATTTAGTCAAGTTTTGACTAAATATTTTAACATCGAGGGGGAATCGAAACGAGGGTATGGTGTATGTGTGTCTGTCTGTCTGTCTGTCTGTCTGTGCGTGTGTGTGTGTGTGTGTGTAGAGCGATTCAGACTAAACTACTGGACCGATCTTTATGAAATTTGACATGAGAGTTCCTGGGTATGAAATCCCCGAACGTTTTTTTCATTTTTTTGATAAATGTCTTTGATGACGTCATATCCGGCTTTTCGTGAAAGTTGAGGCGGCACTGTCACGCCCTCATTTTTCAACCAAATTGGTTGAAATTTTGGTCAAGTAATCTTCGACGAAGCCCGGGGTTCGGTATTGCATTTCAGCTTGGTGGCTTAAAAATTAATTAATGACTTTGGTCATTAAAAATCGGAAAATTGTAAAAAAAAATAAAAATTTATAAAACGATCCAAATTTACGTTTATCTTATTCTCCATCATTTGCTGATTCCAAAAACATATAAATATGTTATATTCAGATTAAAAACAAGCTCTGAAAATTAAATATATAAAAATTATTATCAAATTTGTTTTTTCGAAATCGTTTTAAAAACACTTTCATCTTATTCCTTGTCGGTTCCTGATTCCAAAAACATATAGATATGATATGTTTGGATTAAAAACACGCTCAGAAAGTTAAAACGAAGAGAGGTACAGAAAAGCGTGCTATGCAGCATAGCGTAACCACTACCCCGCTCTTCTTGTCAATTTCACTGCCTATGCCGTGAGCGATGGACCACGAGTATACGGTCTTGCTGCGTTGCATTGCGTTCAGTTTCATTCTGTGAGTTCGACAGCTACTTGACTAAATATTGTATTTTCGCCTTACGCGACTTGTTTTTTAATTTGCATGTTTGTTTGTTTGCACAAGAGTATGTGAGGTTTTGCTGCCTAAGGAAAAACAAAATTTGAATTGTTTTCCCAAGCGCCGAAAATTTTCGCAATTAATTTTTGAATGTTCCCTCTTGGAATGCAATAGATGGAAGGCGACTCAACACCGTGCAATGTGTACTTTCTTGAAGCATAGTACAGTGATGAAAGATTAGAAGCATCCAAACCCCCCGCGGGTTAGGGGGAGTCCCATATTGGTTGGGACTAGAAAGAATTTACCCGATGCTACCCAGCATGTCGTAAGAGGCGACTAACGGTTCTGTTTCTTCTCTTCTTTTGTCTTATTTCTGCGTTACCAGTCCTTTCACCTATATTTCCTTCCAAGAAAACTCTCCCTACTATTCCCTGCAGTTTTCCAATTCTTTTCTTGTTGTCTTATTTCTACCTGACTGGATCCATCACCTTTATTTCACTTACCAAAAGTCTTCTTTTCCACATCCTTATTTCTCTGCACCCCGCATGTCGTATGAGGCGACTAACGGATTCTGTTTCTCCTTTTACCCTTGTTAAGTGGTTCTTGTATAGAATATAGTCAATGTTTGTAAAGATTTTAGTCAAGCAGTATGTAAGAAATGTTGAGTCCTTTGTTCTGGAAACTTGCATTCTCCCAGTAAGGTCATATATTGTACTACGTTGCAAGCCCCTGGAGCAATTTTTTGATTAGTGCTTTTGTGAACAAGAAACAATTAACAAGTGGCTCTATCCCATCTCCCCCCCCCCTTTCCCCTATCCCATCTCCCCCCTTTCCCTCGTCGCGATATAACCTTCGTGGTTGAAAACGACGTTAAACACCAAATAAAGAAAGAAAGAAAGAAAGAAAAGAAGCATCCAAGGCATTGCAACACAAACAAACAAAAAACTCTCTCTGTGTTCACAGTTGGCTCTTTGGATATTTTGATTCAGACTCCTGTTTATATTTTGTAATTTTTTCAGGCTACTTCATGCTCTCAAAAACATAGAGATACACATACACAACACACACAGACACGTCTCTCTCTCTCTCTCTCTCTCTCTCTCTCTCTCTCTCTCTCTCTCCCCCCTCTCTCTCCCCTCTCTGTCTCTCTCTCTAACGCACACACACTTGGCTCGAGCGGTCAACAACAAAACACACACACAAAAGAGCAAACAAACAACGAAAAAAAGGTAGGGTGAGTTCTGCACATGTTTGCAAAAAACACGTGCTGCATGCTTTGAGTTTTAGGAGGACGACTTTGCAGCATTGCGGGGATGTGTACCCTGTGAACTGCGGCTTATGGTTGTAGCTGAGTGGTAAAAAACTAGGCCAATTTTTTTTACCTCAACATTTTAGTATGGACACGGTTCATTGTTCTGCTTAATTTCTTTAAATTTATTTCACACCCAGTCATCCCCTCGGTGATCTCGACACAGTTGTAACATAGGTTTCCATATTGTGAAGATAACATGTTTGGTGTCGAGATCGCAAAACAGAACTCCTAAGGACGACAAACCCTCAGCATCAAACTGTCCATTCAGAATAAGACAGCTGAACTCTGGCCGTGCTCCCTTCACACGCGTAATTTACATATTGCTGAGCTTGTGGAGCTCTGAGATCGTTTTTTGAGGTATGATTTTTGATAGTTTCAATATTAATTACACTTAAAGTGTGAAAGTTTTTCTGTGGGATATGTCGAAAGTGTGCATATTCTATCATTTCAGGCATTTTTGACTCGTTTCTTGTTCATAGATGTTCAAATGCAATGAAACTCGATATCTCACGTCTGCAACCATGCCGAAAAAAAATGGCGTGCTGTCGTGTGTTCACGCGGATGAAGTTTAATTATTTCAAAGCTTAATTCCGATAAAAATATCTTGAAAAGAAAATGAAAGTAAAGTTCCATAATTATTACCAGTGGTGGACGTTCAAAGGTGGGGTATTTTAGATTTCACTGCAAAACAGGAAGCGAAAGGATAGGGTGTGTGTGCCAGATCAGAAAGCTCCAAAATCAAAACACTGCGTTTTTGTTTTTGTTTTGTTTTTCCTGTAGTTTCAGCGTAATATTTCAACTGTAAAACTTTCTGCTTCAGGTTTTGTACAACCCCCCGCGGGTTAGGGGGAGTCCCATATTGGTTGGGACGAGAAAGAATTTACCCGATGCTCCCCAGCTTGTCGTAAGAGGCGACTAACGGATTCTGTTTCTCCTTTTACCCTTGTTAAAGGACCAGACCACGCTGTTTTAGCGTCAAAAACGCTTCGAATCGTGTTCCTGCGCGACCGAACACTTCCCGATGTTTGCAGTTAGTTAGAAAACCACTTTCTTACCGTCTTCAACAATGTTTGGTTTACTTCGGAATCTTCTAAGGCCGTAATCCGACGAATTTTGTGACCGAAGCGACGGATTTCTTCTCCAAAACGACCCGCCATTGTGCCGCGTGATCTTCGCGAGACTGGCTTATGAATAAATTATCCGTGACGTCACACCGTGTGGAGATGGTAGTTTACCAACATGACAACAACAAGCGTAACTGCAGACGAAATTGAACCGTACATGTTCGAACTACCGGTTTCTCTCCTCGAATCAAGCATGAAAGATGAGGGCGGAGGCCACTTCCAGCAGTAGTGAAACAGTGACGATGAAAATTGCGACACTGTTTGTCTCAGCGATCAAAGGTAAACACGCCCGCTCTCTGTGCTGAACTTATCGTCTGCTTTCGAGTCTGTGCTATTTTTTCACTCTCGCCTTGTCAACGCACTCGCGAATAAGTGGGATATTGTTTAAGTGTTCATGCATTGCATTCACGAGTAAAAGAACAACAGCTCATCGCAGTTTTAACTGTTCTTGATTATTATGGGGGCGAGGACGCCCCCATTCTATACGGATAGTTTCGAGGTTGACCATGGGCAGCGCCATTTTGTTGTGAAATACGTCATCAGTTTGTGTACACAGGAAGTTGTGACATCCGTCACCCTATGGGAGGGGTGACGTCAAAATTGTTCATCTGTAGAAAGTTGTGAAATCCGTCACCCTATGGGAGGGGTGACGTCAAAATTGGTCATCACAGAGTTTGTGTAACACAGGAAGTTGTGAAATACGTCACCCTATGGGAGGGGTGACGTCAAAATTGTTCAACAAAAACATGATATGTCGCATTGTGCAGGGTCAACTGCAACAAACTCAAACCGAGCCATTCATACCTAGCTGTATTTGAGTGACTTATATACCCGACATTTTTATTTCTTATTTTTAGCACAGGTGTAGGAAAAATCATGAACCAAAATGTTATTTATTTTCTAATTTAACATTTTTTTTACAAATATGACCATGGTCTTTTAAACATACAGTGACATTAAACATTGTTATGTTAAAAAAAAGAAAAAAGAAAAAAAGCTTTTGTGCACAAATCAGAAAATACATTGTACATTTTACCTACAGGCCAAACCGTGAGTGTCTGTGGCAAAGCCCGACCCAGGAAATTGCACTGATTTTATATTTAGATCAGAGAGAAATTGTCAAGAACAGGCGCTTGCATTTGGATGTGTCCAATGATAGTAGGTTTGGTTGTGATCAATCAGAATAATGTAGGAATAAAAATGTATGACAGTTTAGTATGATGACATGTAATTCACATATGCTGAAATATGATATTATACATCATGTAATATTATTATGGCTGTTGCCATGACCATGAAACCCAACAAAGGTTTAATGTAATGTAATTCAAAATACCAAAACCGAGCACCTATTAATCTCGTCTTTGCGCGTGAAGATTGAGGCCGTCTGCCAGTAGCGGTTAGGTCATACAGTGGAACCCCTCTCTAGCGACCTTTAAAATGTTGACAAAAATCGGTCCTTGTGGAGGAGGGTCCTTACAGAGGGAGGGGGCGGAGTCAGGGGGCCACAAAGATTTAAAAAAAAAAAGAAAACAGAGAAGTTTGAGTTGCTGACGACCGTTCTCTCTGAAAGCAAACTGCTTCGATTTCATGTTTGTCCTTGGTGTCCACCAGTTCTGGTGCATGTACTACCCTGGCCAAGTTTCCTCTCAAGACATCAAAGAGACCGCCCCAGTATACTCTACAGCCTCTGGGCGAACCACCTCTCATAGCTAAAACTGGGTCAATGACCCCTGGGAAGAAGGTCAGTGTCTATAAAAATTTTACTCCTAGGCCTGCGGCCAGGGGGGGGGGGGGGGGAGTATACCGGTACCATTTGAGAATCAGACCAAATGAGAATTGAACCATTTGAGAACATCCTTTTTTTTCAATCACTACATCGAAGGCCTGCGGCCCGGGGTTCACATGGGTTGGTTTGTTTGTTTGTTTCAAACCCACACCCATATACACACATTTCCCATTTAAACCATTTGTCGGCCCCCTGTCGATATTTATCGACTAAGTTCCTTGTTTCAGAGACTGGTGTCAGAGTGGCCACTGTACCTGTTGTATTGTGTGGGAGGGGCAGATTTGAGAGAGAGAGGAAGCTAGCCTGAGGTACATTGTAGAATGAAAACTTGCAGGGGAGCAAGAATGCATCACCAGCCACGAAGGTGTACATACAACTTTTTTTGAGGTGCCTATATTTGTTTGATTGTTAAATGTATGTATTTGTTGTTGTTTTTAAAGGCTATCAAGAAAACTGTTGTCATTTAAATTTGTAACACTCAGTCACATATAGTTTCACACACACACACACAAGATTAACTCACTTGCATGCCCACAGAAGAAGTTTGCTCTTCACATTGTTCTGTTGTTGTTTTTATAATGTAATCATTGTAACATCAACACTCAGTAATAACCAATATTACAACACAATCACTTTTTCATCAGAACTCACTCACATACTACATGACTTTGTATTAAACCCTGGTTTATGGACACTTGCATTTGTACTTTGCATGGGAAAGCAGCCTGAATTTCAGTTAACCTGATGCCTGTTTTAGACAGAAAAAAAAGTTACCACAATCAGCAGAACTTTCACCGGAGAAAGGGCATAATTCTTTCATACTTTCTTTCTCATAGCTTTTTTTGGTTTTTATAATCTCTTCATTACACTAAATAACATCCATCTTAAGACCTATTTTGAGCCTTAATTTAAGTTGACTAGTAATGATATTAATCATAATGTATTTATTTTTATAATGTACAAACTAGAGTATGTATGTGGATATGTGTGTGATGGTGCTGGTATGGATATGTGTGGTTTGGGTTATGATGTGTACATTTTATGTGTTTTGTATGTTTTGCGAGTGCGATTTTATGTGATGTTATTCTGTACACCAGCCAAAACAAAATGTCTGGTATATTAGATAATAAACGCACCTTTAAATTTATTAGCGACTACACCCCGTCACCCTCCAGTCCCCCTCCCCCCCATTACACCCTACACTTTTAACATTGTATAAAAAATCATGCCCCAATATAGGTCCCTAGTTACCTGGGAGGACGTTAAGCTCCATAATCAACATCAACAACGCATTGAATTGAATTGAAAAGCTGGGGTTAGGAGGTCTAACTTCTTGAATTAAAGTTTTTTTTTTCTCAGGTGCATGTAGTTTTTTTATTTGCTTGAAATCATGGTGTATTCTGGTTGTAAGAGAAGAGTCAATTTCCTTGTAAGCCTGCAAAATTAAGATTTGTCATTTTTGAAGTAGCCTACATTTTTGTAAGAGTCCAAAATAGTCCAGGATAAGGAGGAAAAACATAGGGTGGGTCAGGAAATCTGAAACATTGCATAGTTTTGTTTTGCCTATGTAGACACAAAAAGTACTTAGAGCACTTTTTCCCCCCCAAGAGAGCATAGCTTAGTTTTAATTATTTTAATGCCACTGTTAGCAAGAGGAGTACTACAGACAGCAATCAAACAGTGGGTTTTTTCTGTAGACATTGCTATTTCTGTTTAGGTGTTTCAGTAGTTTTCTATGCGGATAAATCATGCTGCATGATCACTAGAAACAATCCAGCTCTGTTGCATGCAAGTTTTTTAAAGGTTTTTTTCCCCATGTTACTCCGAGAGAAAAAAAACAACCCACAGAGATAAAGTTGAACTGGCAGTTTGACTGAAGCAGTGGTAATAACACAGAGTGCTCTTCCTACAATCAATTTTTTTATGTGGATGATGATGTCCATACATGTACTTGGTTGTATTATTTTGCTAGACTATTTGTTTCTGTTAGATATATCTGCTCACATGATTGTTGTTCATAATTTGACATTACATTTACTGCTGATCAAAATGTATTGTTGGAATAGGTCTGCTTAATATTCTGACTGCAGTTTTGTAATAAAATCAAATAACACAGATGTTTTAAGTATCAAAGTGCTTTTCACACACACACACACACACACACACACTCACACACTCACACACTATGAGTATGACTGCAAACATGAATTTGTACTTGTATTAATTATAATTACTGTATTACAGAACCTGATCTGAAAAAAAGGACAACAGCAAATTATTCATGCAAGCTTGCTGTATTACCGATTTCTTTATCTATTTAATACAACACTGAATTAGATAACAACTATAACAACGTGTGTGTGTTTGTGTGAATGTCTATGTGTATATGGACGGACACTGATTAAACCTGAGACTCATCGATTACCCAGGTGAGTGTAAAAGAGGGAGAGAGAGAGGGAACTTTAAGGTGGGTGCATGGGGACGGACATGTAGTAACAGATATATGTTTTAATCTGTAATCTTAACACATGTGCTTAAAATTAGGAACAGATGCCATTCCACTACAAATACTGTCAGTCTGACAAAAACGCCCAGTGACACTGAACCCCTATCCCTTACAGAACACATTCAGTATACATGTACTCACTTCCTTTCGTCTGCGTTTAGTGAAAGCAGATCGTTCTGATGACATTGGTATCCGGTTTCTGACCTCCTGTGAGTGGTCAACAATTGTCGGAACTGGAACTGCGTTAGGCAACAGCTGTTTTGTGTGTGCCAGGTTTTCTTGCCGGCTTAACTGCGTTCGCATTGGAAGAAAGTGTCGCGAAACACAGCACATCGTGTTGGCCGTTTCCAGTTAATCAGTCTTGCTGCAGAAGTTGTAAGCCCATCGGAAAAAGGTGACAACTGATGCCTGAACCTTTTTTCTATTCTTCATAGCTATCAGCAGCCGTGCGCATTCCTTCGGCGTGCTGTTGATGCTCGATTTAGGCAAACGCCCACTTGAGCGTAAGCTGTAACTTTCGGTTTCCAAACACTAAGTGACGTCACAGCCGGTTCTCGTCTACTGGCGGCCATTTCGAAGTCTCGTTTAGCAGACGAATTTGGCGGAACGTTTTTAATTAAATCACAATGATTAAGCTACGAATCGGTGAATTTCTTTACATTTTTGGAATCTTTAGGTGCATTTCTCTAACCTTCAGTCATCGGTTAGTGGTTCTAATAACCTTTAAAACAGCGTGGTCTGGTCCTTTAAGTGTTTCTTGTATAGAATACTCGATGATTACCCGCTTCGCCGGGTACCGGCTTCGCCGGGAAGAAGTAGAGCCGAATACCAGGCTGCGCCTGGGACCCGGCAAAGTGTACGCCGGCGAACGCACGAAGGAAAGGAGATAAACGCGCAAAACACTGGAGACCTTCTAAAAATAGTAACGTGCAGTGACCTTCTAAAAATAGTAACGTAGTTACGGGAATATGGATTGACGCCACACGGAGGAAGGGAGATAATCGCGGCTGAAAACACTGGAGAAGATAAGGAAGAGTTACTGGTAGTGGATCCAGACCAAGAAAAACAAAATCGGTTCAGCGCGCACAGCGCTGCGCGCTGAGAGCACGTGTTGAAATATCTCATCGTCCAGGGTGTACCTGAATATGATCACCAAATTTGAAACAGATCCATCGAGAACCTTGGCCGCGCATCGCGCACAGACACACAGACAGACAGACAGACAGACAGACAGACACTAGTCGTATATATATATAGATAGTCAATTTTTGTAACGATTTTAGTCAAGCAGTATGTAAGAAATGTTAAGTCCTTTGTACTGGAAACTTGCATTCTCCCAGTAAGGTAATATTGTACTACGTTGCAAGCTCCTGGAGCAAATTTTTGATTAGCGCTTTTGTGAACAAGAAACAATTGACAAGTGGCTCTATCCCATCTCCCCCCTCCCCCGTCGCGATATAACCTTCGTGGTTGACAACGACGTAAAACACCAAATAAAGAAAGAAAGGTACGGTTTTGTACAGTCTGTTCACGTCTATGTGGCCGCTCAGTGGTATGGAACTGTATTGCCAAACTTGACAGACTTTTCATCTTGCTCGCTCTCTGTCCCAAGTCCCATATCCTACGCCTGCTTCCCTCGTTTATGTCAGAGAAATCAAGAAAACAGACATGCTTTCACTCAGATGTATTTTATATTCGATTTTTTTTGCAGATTATAATTGAAATTTTCTTCTCTTTTGCAGGCCAGCGCAACCACGGTCCAACGTCAGACAAGTCCAGTGAAAAAACGCCGCAGTGAAATGGATTTGACATGGACAGGACTATCCTTTTCTAATCAAGGACATAGCCGTGTGGAGCTTTTTACCGAGAAACAATTACCAGTTGTGCTTTGGATTCATCAGTGACGCTGCACCAGCTGAAACAGACAGTGCGTGCTTTTTGTGACACAAGTTCAGTGATGGATTTATGTTGTATCCGGCTCAAAAAGTACTGCAACAACTACATCAACAAAACATGGAACATTACCAGTGCTACCTCAAGAAAGTCGGACTTTCATCAGTTCCCCCCAAACAGTGACAAACAATTGTGTGTAACCAGTTGGTACATCTTCATCAAGTTCATGTCCAGTGTTCGCAAACTCTTGCTCAGATAACATACTCTGACTTCTGCAGCTCGGGAGATAAACTCGAGGAAGCCTATGTGTGCCTTGGCAGATAGACTGTGCCATCGTCTCATTCACTAAGGACAATGTGTGTTCATGCTCTGGAATATACTTGACACCTGATCAGAAGAGCCCGAGACGACCCAAGGCAGTAAGAGGTTAGGTTCATTGTCTTTTCATTTTTGTTTTTCAATTTTCGTACGTTATAGTGCTCAGTTCTTTTTGTTACATTTAGTCAAGTTTTGACTAAATGTTTTAACATAGAGGGGGAATCGAGACGAGGGTCGTGGTGTATGTGTGTGTGTGTGTGTGTGTCTGTGCGTGTGTGTGTGTGTAGAGCGATTCAGACCAAACTACTGGAACGATCTTTATGAAATTTTACATGAGAGTTCCTGGGAATGATATCCCCGGACCCTTTTTTTTTTTTTGATAAATACCTTTGATGACGTCATATCCGGCTTTTTGTAAAAGTTGAGACCCTCCGATTGGAGACGTCCTCCCTTTCAAGACCTTGCTTCTTCAGACTCCCTGTTCTTACTCTACGAAAATGTATCTCCAATGGGCAATGACTGAAAAACGTGACTCTTTTTACAACATGATTTTGTCATTTTGAGGTCTTAGAAGGGGATTTCTTTGTTATTCTTTCCAGTTTCCCGACCCTGCTCTTGTATTTATTGCGGGCCTTGAAGTTTGTGTAAAAGAAACCCATCAAAAACAAATAGACCCAGCTACCGTCTTTCAATTCTTCCACATTTTTGTTGTTGATCAGTTTTTGCCCCAATAATCCTGGTTTCCCAATTGCTTCGTTTCCGGCCGATTTATGTGGAGCACGTGATGCGCACAAAAAATATTGGCGGTCTAAAAGTGTCGTCTGCGCAATGATCGCGGCGGCTTTCTTGACCGCCAAGGACGACCACGCACGTTGTGAGACGTCATTCGTTAGACCTCAATACCGGAAAGACGTTGTTTGCAAGTGGGTGTGTTGTCTCGGTCTTAATATCTCATTATGTCGCATTAATAGTAAATTAAGCTTAACAAGCAGGCAGAAAAGTTATGCCTGTTTCTTTTTTTTTGTTCGTTGTGAAAAAGGAGGGTACGCGAATCGGAAGCGCGTAAATGTTGCAAGGGGAGTAATCCATGGTACAGGATGTTAGTTCTGGAGCAGTTACCTCGCTTGAGCTTATTTTCCTCCATATCATAAGTTGTTGTTGTGAGAGCAGTGATCGGCAACTGCACACGGCTCTAAAAAATCAGGGAAAGCAGGGTATTTGAAAAGGGGTGAGGCTTTCTTGAATTGAGGTCTAACGAATGACGTCTCACAGCGTGCGTGGTCGTCCTTGGCGGTCAAGAAAGCCGCCGCGACCATTGCGCAGACGACACTTCTAGACCGCCAATATTTTTTGTGCGCATCACGTGCTTCCCATAAATTGGCCGGAAACGAAGCAATTGGGAAACCTGGATAGGAAGGTCTTGAAAGTGTCACTAGAAATGACAGTGCCTGCCTTTGGTCAGTAAAATCAAGCGACTAATTATATATATTGCAGAAGTGAGCGAGGTTGGCACTGGCCACTGAATGACGCCGTCTGCCGCGAAGACTTTTGACTAATTACAATCCTGGCATCCTGACTTCCAAGATACCATGTTGTCATCTCCATTCATCACCAGGACCCTGAAGAACTGAAGCTAGGACTTGGTGAGGTTTATGTCTTGATCATGACCCTTTCTCGCAAGATGATTGCTTCTTCGTTAATGCTACAAATGAGGCATCCTGTTAAACATTCAACGTCAAATTTTCCAAAGCAGTGAAACAAATAATACAGTTTTGAAAATGTTGTTCTTCTTAACTCAGTAAATTTGCAGCAGCCCCCTCCCCCTTGTGCCGCCCCCCCCCACACACACACACACACACACACACACACACGCACACACACACACAAACACACACACACACGTCCAAAAGACGATAAATTAATCAACTATATCTTTTTGAAATCTCACTAATGGCTCTTAAAATAAAACAACCATTGCAAATTTTTTTTTTTTTAAATTTCATTATTCTGCAAGCTATAATTTTGATGACAAATGGAGAGGAAAATGAAAAGAAGCAGACTTAATTAAAGATCGGTCCAGTAGTTTAGTCTGAATCGCTCTACACACACACACACGCACACGTACACACTCACACACACACACACACACAGACCAGACAGACAGACCAGACAGACAGACAGACAGACAGACAGACAGAGACACAGACAGACAGACAGACAGACAGACAGACAGACACAGACAGACAGACAGACACAGACAGACAGACACAGACAGACAGACAGACACAGACAGACACAGACAGACACAGACAGACACAGACAGACACAGACAGACACAGACAGACACAGACAGAGACACACAGACAGGCAGACACAGACAGACAGACAGACAGACAGACACACACACACAGACAGACACACACACAGACAGACACACACACACAGACAGACAGACAGACACACAGACACAGACACAGACAGACAGACACACAGACACAGACAGACAGACAGACACAGACAGACACACACACACAGACAGACACAGACAGAGACAGACAGAGACAGACAGAGACAGACACAGAGACAGACAGACACAGACAGACAGACACAGACAGACACAGACAGACAGACACAGACAGACACAGACAGACACAGACAGACACAGACAGACAGACAGACAGACACAGACAGACAGACACAGACAGACACAGACAGACAGACAGACACAGACAGACAGACACAGACAGACACAGACAGACAGACAGACACAGACAGACAGACACAGACAGACACAGACAGACAGACAGACACAGACAGACACAGACAGACAGACACAGACAGACAGACACAGACAGAGACAGACAGACACACAGACAGAGACAGACAGACACACAGACAGAGACAGACAGACACACAGACAGAGACAGACAGACACACAGACAGAGACAGACAGACACACAGACAGAGACAGACACACACACAGACAGAGACAGACACACACACAGACACAGACAGACAGACACACAGACAGAGACAGACAGAGACAGACACACACACACACACACACAGACACAGACAGACAGAGACAGACACACACACACACACAGACAGACACACAGACACAGACAGACAGACACACAGACACAGACAGACACAGACACAGACAGACACAGACAGACACACACACAGACACAGACAGACACACACACACAGACAGACACACACACAGACAGACACACAGACACAGACAGACACAGACAGACACACACACACAGACAGACACACAGACACAGACAGACACACAGACACAGACAGACACAGACAGACACAGACAGACACAGACAGACACAGACACAGACACAGACAGACACAGACAGACACAGACAGACACACACAGACACACACAGACACACACAGACACACACAGACACACACAGACAGACACACACCACACCACACCACACCACACCACACCACACCACACCACACCACACCACACCACACCACACCACACCACACCACACCACACCACACCACACCACACCACACCACACACCACACAAACAAAACACGACCCTCGTCTTGATTCCCCCTCCATGTTAAAACAGTTAGTCAAAACTTGACTAAATGTAAAAAGATTCCACCCTGTACCCCACCACCCTGTACCCCACCACCCTCACCCTCCAGTTAAGACAGTATGACCTACTTGAAAGTTGACAAAACCACCTACAGATAGTGCAAAGTAAAGATAATCTAAAACTACTCTTTCCGTGAAGTTTGTCACAAGAAATATTTTTTGTCTTGCCTGATCACGAAAACGTGAAAGTGTATGTGACAGGGGAGGCTACCGCTCTTGGTGTAGCCGTGTGGCGATTTCATGTACTGTTGTCCCTCTCTTTTACTCCCTGTCTATTATCTTCCCCTGACCCAAGTTGTGTCTCCCGCTAGGATTATTGTGTGTTGTAGCTAATTGTAGGTGTGTATGGAGGCTGGTTTCTTAGGCCAAAAAAAAAAAATAGGTGTGGTTACGGTAACATAGCCAAAAAAAATAGGGTAGGTAGGTAGGCAATCACTTTTTTTTTTTTTTAAACTTTTTTTTCTAATGTGTACAAGTTAAACCTACTTGACAGGGAAATAACTTCGTGTGCGACTCGGGCGCTTTCGCTTTCATTGCGTTTTTTGCACTCGGGTTTTTTTTTGGTTTTTTTTGACAAATCTAATAAAAAGTTATAGGATCGGCCCCTAAAAATAGGGTAGGTCGGGTTACCGTAACCACACCTATTTTTTTTGTAGGCCTTATTGGTTGATTGTTTGAACGGGTGCGCGCGTGAGTCAGAATAATAGCGTGGGCTAGAAGAGTACTGACCCGGTGTGATTTCGAAGTGTGAAGACGTGTCAGTGTGCGTATCTTGGATTGTGATGTTTTAGTTGTAGTTGAACGATGTTTGTGTTTCTGTAATAATCAATGCAAGTAGTGTAGTTTGGGGAATACTAGACGTTTCGCACCTTTGACGGTTCGCACTTCGGACGATTCGCACTTAATCTACAACTTGGACATGACGTTTCGCACTTGTTATGTCTTTTCGCAGCCTGGTATTCGCCTCTACTTCTTCCCGGCGAAGCCGGTAATCATCTAGTAACATATATATTTATTAAATATAAGATATAAATTATCTCTAGATACCATTTGTTCAGCTTGAAAGCATCACAGTTATCTTTGTAAGTAATATACTTGGTGTTGTATTACTGGCAGACTTCACATTGGTGAGGCGGAAACTGATGATGCAGAAGCTCTGGAAGCTGAAGATGATGTGGAGGCTGATGCGGAGGCAGAAGCTGATGAGGGAGAAGGAAACTTCAGCTTGAATTTGTCTTCGTGAGTAGACCTATTGAATGTTTTTATTAGCCTATTAGAACAGTCACCTTAAAAAAATGTCTTTGACCAAATTTGTAGGTCTCAGAAGTACCTATAAATACGCCGTACGAGCCAACAAATCTTACCTCGGAAATGAAATTTTCAAACCGAGCAGACAGACACAATGCCCTTTCAACACACCAAATTTTGTATTTGCCTAAAAGCTATAAATTATCTTTCGATACCATTTGTTCAGCTTAAAAAGTGATGTCGAAGCTGAAGACGCAGAAGCTCTGGAAGCTGAAGATGATGTGGAGGCTGATGTGGAGGCAGATGCGGAGGCAGAAGCTGATGAGGGAGAAGGAAACTTCAGCTTGAATTTGTCTGAAGATGAAGAAGGTGATGTTGAAGCTGAAGGAGCGACTGCGTAAGTATTATTATAAATGTCTAATTGTTATTTGTGCACATCATTATCCAAAAACATTTTACACAGTTTTTGGCATGGTTCTAATGCCACAACAAAAAATAGGTGTGTTTAGGGTTTCCCGACCGACCCTGGTTTTTACCGCCGACCGTAGCCTTTTTTTGCGTTTGTTTTCCATTGTTCTTAAAAGACCACATAACTTTTTGTTTCAGTTCAATTGCCCAAATGAGAAAAGACCAAATATCACAAGATATACCAGTCCACGACGAATTAAACATCATCCCTTCGCAAAGAGCATTTGAGTGGAAGGCAAGTCATTTTTGGCTCACGTAAGTGTAGCCTATGCGATCGTAACTTTGTCTGTCTGTGCGTTTGTGCGTGTGTGTTTGTTTGTGCGTGTGTATGTCTGTGGTAGAAACTTTAACATTTCGTCATTTGAAGACGTCACATTATGACGTAAGAGGGTTAGACGTCACGCGAAGGAATTACTGAAAGTCTCGGTCATTGTTATTTTGAGCGGGCCGAGACTAGTTGGCCGTCGTGTCCCTGTAAGTAGACTACATGCAGACAGACAGATCTAGATCTAGTGTCTCGCTTTCTTGCACAGTGTCACCTATGCTTACTGTGTGTGTGTGTGTGTGTGTGTATGTGTGACGGAGTGATTGAGTTTGTGTTACTGTTTGTCGATTTCTTACGTGAGCCTTGAAGGCTTCGCCTCTTGTTGGTATTTATAAAGTTGTGCATGTTAGGGTTTCTCGTTGCTCATATACATATTCTGTGTGGAAAACAAATATGATTTTTTTTATCCGCGTAACATTAACATAAACACCGGTATTTTTTTTTTTTAAATGTCCTGGAAACTGGAAGCAAGGGAGGAAAGCCACTGTTAGTGAACACAGACGGATTTTCGTTCAACTTGAAGACAACGAGCGAAAAGTCGACTTACTGGATTTGTTCTAAACAACGCAATCAAAAGGTCCACTGCAAAGCCACAGTGTCGCAAAAGGGGGAGGAGTTCAAGGCAGGAAAAAATGACCACAACCACGTTGGAATGTTTTATTTTTGTATACTATAGGGTGACCCCCCCAAAGTATTTTCTGTGAAGGCAGTGAGTGGCGACTCAGTGCGCTATCTGTATTGGGTGAGCATTTTAGTCTATGTATGATCACTGGTAGAATTTTCATTTGTTCTAGGGGAACCAGGGATGTTTACAAAGAAGGAAATGAGATCCAAAAACATTTCCTCTTTGGGAGAGACCGGAAAACAAGTACTACAGATTGTAGAAGACGGTTACAAGGCAAGCATCGACGATTGCTCCACGCTGCCAAAGTTTGAGACGGAGCTGCGGGCAATATATAGAGCAGCCCGGGGAAGAATGCCAAAACACCCAAAGGATTTGACTTTCGAGGTACAATAACATTAAATATACACCTGCCATGTCACAGACGTGACGTCATTCCCTCTTTAAAACACTAACTTTAACTAGACTGATAACTATTGAATTTCGGTCAATGCAGACGAAAGGATACTGATATTCGCGGTGAGCACGGTTGGCCTAGTGGTAAGGCGTCCGCCCCGTGATCGGGAGGTCGTGGGTTCGAACCCCGGCCGGGTCATACCTAAGACTTTAAAATTGGCAATCTAGTGGCTGCTCCGCCTGGCGTCTGGCATTATGGGGTTAGTGCTAGGACTGGTTGGTCCGGTGTCAGAATAATGTGACTGGGTGAGACATGAAGCCTGTGCTGCGACTTCTGTCTTGTGTGTGGCGCACGTTATATGTCAAAGCAGCACCGCCCTGATATGGCCCCTCATGGTCGGCTGGGCGTTAAGCAAACAAACAAAACAAAAAAATTCGCGGTGACTAAGAAGCGCGATATAACCTTGAATGGTTGAAAACGACGTTAAACACCAAATGAAGAAGAAGGTGACTAAGAAGGCCAGACACATTTTCATTGATGGCACTTTTAAAACCGTCCGGAAGCCCTTTTATCAGCTCGTTACTGTCCATGCTTTTATGCGATCAGGAGAACACACCAAACAGGAGCCACTGGCGTTCGTGCTCATGAGCCGCAAAAGGGAAATGGACTACGTCGCGGTAAAACACTTTCACTCTTATGAAAGAGAGAGATAGAGAGAGAGAAAGAGGGAGAGAGAGAGAGAGAGAGAGAGAGAGAGAGAGAGAGAGAGAGAGAGAGAGAGAGAGAGAGAGAGAGAGAGAGAGAGAGAGAGAGAAAGATAGATAGAAAGATAGAAATAGAAAGAGAGAGTGAATTTTAATTTGCGTGGGTGCGGAACTTCTTATATTTTCAGGTTTTTGAAGCTCTGAAAACCAAGGCGAACCTGAAACCTGAGTCCATGACTATGGACTTCGAATTGGCTGAGTGGAAGGCAGGAATGAAGGTTTTCCCTGGCGTACAGCAACATGGCTGTTGTTTCCATTGGTGCCAGGTAGTATATTGCATATTTTACTTGTATGAGACTAATCTCTAATCTCTTACTGTACTCACAACGAAGAACTGCAGTTACAGTATTTAATTATTTAATTATTCAAGACCACATGTAACGTTTTGTGATGTTATAAACACAGTATTAACGTTTTTCTATTATCTCTCTCTTTCTCAACTTCTCAACTGTTTTATTAATACAAGGCTAATTAGGCTGTGTACAGGCAGATTTGTGAATTGGGCCTGACGACAGCATACCAGCAACACGCACCAACTCGAACACTGCTTCGACGTGTCCTCTCACTCCCATGGCTTCCCGTCGCAGACATAAGAGAGGCATTCTGCACTCTGAAAGAAATGGCTCTCCAAGGGTGTTCTGACGTTAGACTTCGGGACTTCTTCGTCTATGTCCAGTCCTGGTGGTAATAATATAAAAAACCATTCTGATTGTGATAAATAAGATAACAGGAAATTTATGTAACTTTTAAACAGTTAGGCAATTTTTGTGATACAAAGTTTTGGGCGAATTTTGTTTGCTCAAACTGTATTTTAGCATTATATTCTTCGATTTTTAAATGTTTTTTTTAAATAACACCTGAATACCTGTAAAGTTGGAATACTTTTGCCATATTTACATTTGGGATACAATATATATAATTGTAACTATTCGAGAAAATGTATATACAAAAATTCACATAATTATAATAGTTTTCTTTTTCCTTTTTTATTCTCCATTTTGTCTATGTGTGGGCAGGGTGGAGTCGACTCAGTTCCCCATCAAAACCTGGTGTGTCTACGGAAGAGTGGTGAGGACAAACAACGACGTAGAAGGCTGGCACAACAGAATGAACAAGCGTGTGGGAGCCAATCCAAACATGTACATCCTCATCCAACACCTCAAGGAAGAAGCAGACCTTCTTCCAGTCAACCTCAAACTGGTATCCTGCGGCATTCTCTCATCCAGGAAGCGACACCAGGCTGCCCAAGATAGGTTGTTTGACATCTGGTGCACATACGAGGAAGGGGGCATGTCCTTGATGGATTGCCTCGATATGTGCTCAAACTCCCATGTGCCATTTGCCTGCTAGAGAGAGAGGGACCTTGAGACTTGGACACATAACACCCAGTCGCACAGGCGGTGTCCAGTAGCGGTAAAGCGAAACCAGTAACCCCCCCCCCCCCCCCATTGTGTTCCCAGAGGACCACACGGGCTGACTCAAACTGTGTACAGACATTCTTCGCACAATGTGTGTAACATATTACTGTAGCGCATCTTGTTTATTACTATAGTGCATCTTGTTTATTACTATAGTGCTTCTTATTTATTACTATAGTGCATCTTATTTATTACTATAGTGCATCTTATTTATAAATATAGCGCATCTTGTTTATTACTATAGTGCATCTTATTTATTACTATAGTGCATCTTATTTATTACTATAGTGCATCTTCGTCGCGATATAACCTTCGTGGTTGAAAACGACGTTAAACACCAAATAAAGAAAGAAAGAAAGACTATAGTGCATCTTATTAAACAAGTCAACACGGTGAGACAGTTTGATCTAATAAACCGGAGTGCTGTTCTAATAAAACGGATTAAAATTGAAAATGTTGGGATTTGAAATATATAAGCATTCTTGCTCTCTTTCTCTCAGTCTCTCTCTCTCTCTTTGCCTTTGTGTGTGTGTGTAAGCCGGTGTGTGTGTGTGTGTGTCGCTCTCTCTCTCGCTTTTCTCTCTTTCTCTCTCTCTATTTCTGTCTCTATATGCTTCTCCTTGTCCATTTCTAGCATTAAAGGAGAAAGGAAAAAACAAAAACAAAAACCCAACATAAATACTTATTGTTATATTGTTAGAACCATATTCTCCATTTCGCAGACAGAGCTCGCGTCACATCCGCCACCAGACATAAGACCTTATAAAACCTGTATAGGGGCCTAAGACCTTGCTTTTTCATATACCTTATTCATGACCTGTGAAAAGGGTATACTTTTTTGTGACAGTCGAAGGGTTGCCATTTCTAAAACGAGGCAGCTCGTTTCCGGAAATGCGGCGCTTTGTTGGAAATCAAATGAGGTTTCGGGAAATCCCGATCAAGTTATTCCAACTCTGCACTGGATTCTTACTTCTTACAACACCAAAATCGCTCACTTATGACTATGACGATTCGCACCTTATTATGCTGACGATTCGAACTTTTTCCTTGTGACGATTCGCACCTATCACTATGACGATTCGCACCTTATGCTGACGATTCGAACTTTTTCGAATCGTCAAAGTGCGCCACGGCGAAAGTGCGAAACGTCTGTATACCTAGTTTGGGCCATTATAACTGTATTTTGGCGAAGGAGAGATTCGAGGATTGAATCGAGAGATTTTGTGCACAGTGTGTGTGTTCAGTTGAACAAACGTTTTAGAGCTGGGTTTACATCAGCGAAGTGACTTTCGACCGGGATCGTAATTCAAGTTCCGACGACTGAGTTGTGTGCGGCTGTATATTGAGGAAGGAACTACACTGCTTTCTGGTGTCTGCTTTCTGGTGTACGTTAAATAAAAGTCACGTTATCGCAACCTCTGTCTTGGCGTCTCATTTATGCTTCCTGGCCTATTTCCCCCTTTCACTCCACCCTATCACATCCTGGCGATTTTGACAGGGGAGGCTACCGCTCCTTTCACGGCAGACTCTGCACCCGAGTTGTTGGCCTTTAAGTCAACACCGGTGGATTGTGGAATTCTGTTTGTGATGGGGTCTGGTGGTTTCCGATTGTCTGTATGTTCATTGAAACCTTCGGGTTTGCATAAGTTTTTATAGGGCTAAGAAATTAGCCCTAACATTTTCAATCCTGTTTGATTGCACTTCGCCTACCGAGGTGATCGTAGTGTTTTGGCACTCGGTTACATGTACATACGACCGCTCATGCATGCACAGAAACGCACAGAACAATCAGTCTCCCACAACAAAATGCAGTTTTGTTCCCAGGATCAGAGGACAAAAGTTCAATTGAACCTGGATTGAAACTATGTGTCCTGCATGGCTCTGTCCGTGTAGAAAAAGTGATGGTCAGAAGACCTACGTGTCATAATTATCGGACGGTCAACCAGCAAGGGGTCAGACCGTCAAGGCGTCAGATCAAAAAAGTATGTCAGTGACCGAAGACCTACACCAAGGAACAGCTCTGCAATGCATACAAGACACAAAGTCAGTTCTCACCGTCAACATTGCGATGAAGGGATCCGTGCAGCTCTCCGGTGTTAGCACATGTAGCAGCACGTACGTCAGATTGGTGACGTCAAGGAGAAAGCGATGCCAGCAGTCTTCATCAGACAGCTGTTATCAGGAGGATTCATCAATGAGAGTGAAGAGAAGGGGTAGGTATAGCAGGTAAGTAATCACCTTTGCAGTGGAGGACAGAAAGGAGAGAAAAACACTTAAAAGTCTGGCATCTAATTTCAGGGATGTCATCGGTCATAGTCAAATTACATGCTTCAAATGTCCGATTCATATGGTCAGCAGGAGCGGATCAGTTCATTTTATGGGGGGGGGGGGGGGTTTCCAAAAGTATATTGTGAAGATATGGGTGTGAAGCGCCGAGCCGACGGCGCAAAGCGCCTAGCTTGCTAGGGGGGGTCCGGGGGCATGCCCCCCCGGAAAATTGTGAAAAAAAGGATGCAAAATGGTGCAATCTGGTGCATTCTGAGGATGATCATTACCAGTTTTAGGCAGCAGATTTTGTCACTGATTAATACCCCCAAAAAACACAATTTTTTTTTTGGGGGGGGGGGGGTTATGGTGAAAACTTTTGGTTTCACCATCACAAAACTAACAAGCGAACATACTGAAAACATAAAACACACACAGCATACACCACGACCCTCGTCTCGATTCCCCCTCTACGTTAAAACATTTAGTCAAAACTTGACTAAATGTAAAAAGACCAAGTGCTTGATGAGACACAGCTGAGTACAAACTTGGAACACACTCTCCGTAGAATACTCGTAAAGGAAGACATTATATTTGGTGCAGGTATCCCAAGTCCCACCACGCACGCACTCACACACACACACAAACACATGTACGCACACACACACACGCACACACACGCACACACACACACACAAACACCTTTAAGTGTTTAGTAACGGTTTTATTATAAATTCTCATGACGAGAAATGTGTGTGGGTGTTGGGTTCACAATATATATACAAAAGCATCACCAACGCGTGTTAACATGTTCTTTTCTACCAAAACAAAACATCAAATGAATAACTCGCGTCAACAGGCCTCACCGGCCAAATCCTTAAACTGTCCTTAAATTACCTTCCCACTCTATGCTTCAACCTCAAGCAACAACAACATGAAACACCAATCAAACATGGAAACAATCACAT
The DNA here is from genome assembly GCF_037325665.1 of Littorina saxatilis. Lineage (NCBI taxonomy): Eukaryota > Metazoa > Mollusca > Gastropoda > Littorinimorpha > Littorinidae > Littorina > Littorina saxatilis. The sequence goes on along the minus strand of NC_090261.1, from coordinate 6,536,133 downwards.
TACCAAAGCAAATTTACATTTTGAATGTAATGGAATAAATTAACACCTTGTAAAATATTCTTTCGCATATTCTGGAATATGTCTTCAATCGTCCGTGACTTCCCTCCAACATTCACTTGTCAAATTTATTTTAAAAAAATTAAATTGAAAAAAAAGCTCATATCTTCATAAATATTTCAACGCTGACCTAAACTCTCCGAGAGCACAACATTAAACAAAACAACATGTTTAAACTCCCCACCCCCCATCATTTCCACAGACTAGCTCAGCAACACCCTAATACGTATTTGTACGGGTAGGGTTCCGAAAGCACCATCATGGAAGGTTTGTTTTGCCCATCACAACAATTGTTTCCCTGTGGAACTACTGCTTGGATTTCTCCACAACCGCTTTCTGTTTAAACCCATTTTTAAATCCTCCAGAACCAACCATCGACCATTTTCTCCCCTTTGTAACGGATAGGCTGGTGTTGAAGGTGTTAGTAGAGGTGTAGCATGTCAAGATGAATACAAACTCCAGTCTAACACAATAAGTACATGAGGCTCAAGATGATAGAACGAGAGTACGGTTATATTGCAGATTTCACAGCAACACACACCTGGGATCTGTTCGTGCCCTCACAATCTTCTGTGATGAAGTATCAGACACAAAACACAACCTACTACAATTTTCTTCTGGGGCTCCAACCAATATCCCTCCATTACAAAGTCCTCTTTAAGACCCCCCAATTTCAGACCCCCCCCCCCCCTTTTTTTTAAGACCTTGCTTTCTCAGACTTTTCTGTTCACAACCTCTGTGAATTTACCCCCATTTTAAGAGTCCCGTATTTTTAAGATCCGATTTTTTCAGATTTTTGTAGGTCTTAAAAAACAATGGGGGCAGAGGGTATCTATACTGTACTTGATCAAAGTAAACAAACTTTCTTTCTTTATTTGGTGTTTAACGTCGATTTTAATCACGAAGGTTATATTGCAAGGGGGGGGGGGGGGGGGGGGGGGGGGGAAGATGGGATAGAGCCACTTGTTAATTGTTTCTTGTTCACAAAAGCACTAATAAAAAAATTGCTCCAGGGGCTTGCAACCTAGTACAATATATGACCTTTCTGGGAGAATGCAAGTTTCCAGTACAAAGGACTTAACATTTCTTATACATACTGCTTGACTAAAATCTTTACAAAAATTGACTATATTCTATACAAGAAACACTTAACAAGGGTAAAAGGAGAAACAGAATCCGTTAGTCGCCTCTTACGACATGCTGGGGAGCATCGGGTAAATTCTTCCCCCTAACCCGAGGGGGGTAAAGTAAACAAAGATTGCTGAAGTTAGCAGGTACATAATAAGAAGCAACAGATACACTTAATGTAAATACAATAGTCAGAAAGAATGTGTTATGAATGAATGAAGCATTATCATTATCAATGCCAAATATAAATGAACATCTCAATATATTAGCTCAATCTTGATCATCTTTACCAGGTGGCAAACCGTGAACATTAAATGTTGAAGGCAGTTGTTCTACCAAGACACAGCACTGGCACAGGACACATGCATGCGGAAGGAAATAATTAGAATTAGAGTATGAAGCTGAAGCTGGCATAAATGTTGCCTTGGTTGTATGAATATATTCTGTAACTTGCATCTCTTCAAAAATATAACACTAACAGTCATGTACCTCCCAGAACTATAACGATAGCTGATCCCAGTGTGAAAACAGTCTTGCAGACACCCATGGCTCCCCTATAGCAATATATTACGACAGTTGACAGTTGAAACAGAAGAATTCAGTAAACTGCACTTTTTTTTAAGCCCATAGTTTAACAAGAAGAGCAAACGCTCGATCGAGTCACTTTCGCAGTTCTGAATATTATATGAGGCATCAGATGGACAGGAAGAAATTGCTATTCACAACACAATGAGTCACGTTCACATAAAATTTGAGCCCGGTCACTTTTATAGTTTCCGAGAAAAGCCCAACGTTAAGTTGTGTGTTGCCGAACAGAAAAGGCTAGTTATCTCCCTTGTTTTTCTGATAACGTTCGTAAAAGGCTACAGATGTAAATACTTTGATGTAAAGAATAATCCTACAAAGTTTCAATCACATCCGATGAACTTTGTCAAAGATATAAAATGTCTAATTTTTCCTTTGACGCTGACCTGTGACCTTGAAAAAGGTCAAAGGTCAACGAAACCATCGTTAAAGTGTAGAGGTCATTGGAGGTCACGACTAAACAAAATATGAGCCCGATCGCTTTGATAGTTTCCGAGAAAAGTCCAACGTTAAGGTGGTGTCTACGGACGGCCGGCCGGACGGCCGGCCGGACAGACTAACACTGACCGATTACATAGAGTCACTTTTTCTCAAGTGACTCAAAAACCGTCAACAAACCCTGTTAAAACCACTGCAAAGGCCTTCAAAACTCGACCAGAAGCATTCAAACGTGAACCGAAGCAAGTGAGAACCAGTGCATGCAGCCCTGCTCTAAGCAATGCAAAACAAGCCATTACAAGCCCAACACAAGCAAGTAGCATACACGAGCAATAGCAGACACACACACACATTTATTTGTGGGCAGAAATGGAAGCCAGAAACAATATGTGTGCCCAATCAAAGATATTTAAGTATCACAGAAAGCGATGTCTTCTCGTGAAATTATCAGACGCCCGTTTCACAAAGGCAAGAAATGCTTGTGGCTTAGCCAGGGTTTGGGTGTCTATGTAACGATTTTGTCCCAATCAAAAATCAAATTGGATTAAAACTGAAAGAGTTGTCTGCAATTGTTGAACAACACACAGGATTGGCAGCTGCGCAGCCGCCATATTTTCTCACGTGGCGAGCACCTCCAGAAAGATGCTCGCCTTTTCTAACCCAATCTTAGCCTTCCTTGCTGCGAGCAGTCCCCAACAAAACGCTACTTCCAAGCTTCACTCGCCATATCTGGCAGCTAAGGAATGAGAAACAGGTGACATATTTCAAGCATAGAGATAGCATCTCACTGACGTAAGTGATCATGTACATCACCAGCACTCAGTCCAGGCTTTTACATGTGATGAGTGTACTCTCATAATGATGTCTGATGAGTGTACTATCATGTCTGATGAGAATACTCTCATAATGATGTCTGATGAGTGTATTATCATAATGATGTCTGATGAGTGTACTCTCATGATGTGTGATGAGTGTACTATCATAATGATGTCTGATGAGTGTACTCTCATAATGTCTGATGAGTGTACTCTCATGATGTGTGATGAGTGTACTATCATAAGGCACAAAAAAAAAATAGTCTGTTTACGGTAACCCGACCGACCCTATTTTTTTCGCGCGACCCTTGACTTTTTTTTGGCATTTGGGGGAAAAAAAAGAAAAAAAAAATCTTGGTTTTTTTGCAAAATAACGTAAAAATATGGTTTTTTGGGGAAAAAAAGAAAGAAAAAAAAATCCCGACCTACCGACCGTCCCTATTTTTTTGGCCTATGTTACCGTAAACAGACCTATTTTTTTTTGTTGGCCTAATGATGTCTGATGAGTGTACTCTCATAATGATGTCTGATGAGTGTACTCTCATAATGATGTCTGATGAGTGCACTCTCATAATGATGTCTGATGAGTGTACTCGCATAATGATGTCTGATGAGTGTACTCTCATAATGATGTCTGATGAGTGTACTATCATAATGATGTCTGATGAGTGTACTCGCATAATGATGTCTGATGAGTGTACTATCATGATGTCTGATGAGTGTACTATCATAATGTCTGATGAGTGTACTATCATGTCTGAGGAGTGTACTATCATAATGATGTCTGATGAGTGTACTCTCATAATGATGTCTGATGAGTGTACTATCAGGTCTGATGAGTGTACTATCATAATGATGTCTGATGAGTGTACTCTCATAATGATGTCTGATGAGTGTACTATCATGTCTGATGAGTGTACTCTCATGTCTGATGAGTGTACTATATGATGTCTGATGAGTGTACTCTCATAATGTCTGATGAGTGTACTCTCATAATGTCTGATGAGTGTACTCTCATAATGATGTCTGATGAGTGTACTCTCATAATGATGTCTGATGAGTGTACTCTCATAATGTCTGATGAGTGTACTCTCATAATGATGTCTGATGAGTGTACTCTCATAATGATGTCTGATGAGTGCACTCTCATAATGATGTCTGATGAGTGTACTCTCATAATGATGTCTGATGAGTGTACTCTCATAATGATGTCTGATGAGTGTACTCACATAATGATGTCTGATGAGTGTACTCGCATAATGATGTCTGGTTAGTGGGCGTAGAGATGGGACCATGAACATGGGACATGAGCTATGTACATACGTCAAATATTGACTGGCTACAATTGTTGCTTTCCACAAGGTATACATCATATGCACTGGAATTACATGGGACTATGCCTAATCTACTTCACTGATAGATGGAACAATTACATGCTCTCAGGTGAGAACAAGATAACATCTCAACAACAACAAATTGAATGAAAAAAAGGCTTACGTACATTGAGATGCAACTTCAAGACAATTGTTCTGAAGATTCAAAAAACAAAAAACCCAACTTCCTTACAAAAATTAGGTACAGCTGAAGAGTTTCTCCTTCCAACAAGAACATGATGACACTTCTATCAGAACAACACAGCACTCCATTATACATTAAACAAGAGACGGAGGGGAATGCCATTTCATAACAAGAAGGGCAAAGCCCATACGACTCACATGCTTTACACATTTTTCCTACCAAAATACATGTGACCTTGACCCAAGGTCAAGGTCATGCAACACAAAGCTGTTAATTCAAGACATAGGAAGTACAATGGTGCTTATTGGCTCTTTCTACCATGAGATATGGTCACTTTTAGTGGTTCACTACCTTATTTTGGTCACATTTCATTAGGGTCAAAGTGACCTTGACCTTGATCATATGTGACCAAATGTGTCTCATGATGAAAGCATAACATGTGCCCCACATAATTTTTAAGTTTGAAACAGTTATCTTCCATAGTTCAGGGTCAAGGTCACTTCAAAATATGTATACAATCCAACTTTGAAGAGCTCCTGTGACCTTGACCTTGAAGCAAGGTAAACCAAACTGGTATCAAAAGATGGGGCTTACTTTGCCCTATATATCATATATAGGTGAGGTATTCAATCTCAAAAACTTCAGAGAAAATGGGAAAAATGTGAAAAATAGCTGTTTTTTAGGCAACATTTATGGCCCCTGCGACCTTGACCTTGAAGCAAGGTCAAGATGCTAAGTATGTTTTTGGGGGCCTTGTCATCATACACCATCTTGCCAAATTTGGTACTGATAGACTGAATAGTGTCCAAGAAATATCCAACGTTAAAGTTTTCCGGACGGCCGGACGGACGGACGGACGGACGGACGACTCGGGTGAGTACATAGACTCACTTTTGCTTCGCATGTGAGTCAAAAATAGCAGAGAACTTTTGTCAAGAATGGTTAAGCAGAGACGAGTTGCCCAGAGCGGTTCGCCACGGGTCGCTCGCAGTGCGAATGACAAAAGCCGTTTCTTAGGGCAGTGCAGGAAAGCGCTCGCGAAGCACTCGGCGAGCGGCTTTGGTATATGCTCGCCCACCGCCCGATCCAAGATGGCGGCGGTGTTTACACTGCGATGCCGTGTAGCGTGTTTCGATCTTCTTGGCGTGGTTTTCGACGTGACCCGAGGGATCCATCGCTTTTCAAGGTTCAGGGACTACCCCAGCTAAATTTCCCATCATAACTACATTCTCTCTGACGATTTCACTGACCGAATCGTCTACTAGTACAACTTTTTTCATATCTCGCAGCAATCGTGCTTTCTTCGTCGCCATCGTGAAGCGATTTGCCTCGTTGTGAGCCCGTTGCATTAGACCAATCCAGAGCGACTTTTCTCTGAGCGGGCTCTTGTGATTCTGAGCAACGCATGGCTGTTGTGTTCTATTGCACCCTTTATGTTCACAAAGTTTTCACAGAAATCGAAGTTTACATGTAAACACGACAACATTTATTAGTTATTTTGATAGCATTACAAAACCCTGGACTAAAACGATGCCATACGAAAAGATTGCAGATCACGTTTGTACAGATTTTGGTGTCCCAGGGTAATTTCACAGTGTAAAATTGTTCACGAATGCTGACAGTATTTGGCAAGATTATTCAAGGTACTTGAATATATATATTACATGACTAGCCCATGTAGTGAGAATCTGATTCCAAGTCTTATAACTGATTTTATGAGCTAGTACCTGAAATTGTCATTTTGACACGCATGTGTATTAGAACCAATATAGTCATATCCGTTATTTCATGAGCTAGTAAACAGTATCTTCACAAAACTGCATGTACAAATAGTGTTTGCAATTAGCATAACTAAAATACGCATTGTAACAAAATGACGAACAAAAAGTGTTCTGTCGCTTACAAACAGCCGAATGACTCTAAACAAGCCAATCCCTCTGTAAGTTAACATGCTAGTTACTGAAGAGAAAAGGCTCAGAAGGACAGAAAAGAAAAAGAAAAGTGCACCAACATGTCTACACTTGACGAAAACCACACGGTCAATGACGATTTCTCGCGATCGCTCTCTCTCCTTACCCAACTCCTCTGGGAATTGTGGGAGATAAAACCCTTGACAGAGCACTCTGCCTTTTAGCTACAGCAAAATGATAGTGTTGGACAAAGAGAAAATAAAAACACTGCCCCTTGACAAAAAAATTAGCATTTTTCAAGAGGATTCTTCAGTCAAAAATCTAGAAATATTTGCTCCACAAACGGTAGATACATTGTACTGTGAACTGACAACAACCTAGAACCATTGGAACTGAATAACAAAGTGATACAAAAGCTTAACCAGAAACTGCCAAATCTTAAAACTCTGAGAGGAATCATGACTTACAATAAAAAGAACATAAATTTACTTATAAAGATGATTAGAATAGATCGACCATCAACACCTCATGACATGCAAATAAAACCATTCTTCCAGCTGCTTGCAAAGTTTTTATTGCTGAATTAGTATGAATGTTTTATTCAGGTATGAGTTTCTGAAGGAATGCAAGAGCCCTCTATTTTACAATACAGAAAAAAATCAACTTCCATAATGAACAGAAACGAGTACGCTTAATCTTTATGTTTCGACAACCAGCTATACAGATTACACTTGCCTGAAACATGTTGATTTGTATTCATGCCGGGAATAGTGATTGTTCTAGTTTAGCTCTCTTGCTTAGCAGGTGATCTATACTGAAAAAAAAAGTTAGCTCCTCGAATATGCAAACATATTCTGTATATTATATAAATCAAGTCCTCCTTATATGCACACAGCTTCACTCCCATAATCATGCATCCATACTGAAACACACACACACACACACACACACACACACACACACACACACACACACAGCATGATATGTCACAAATTTAATTCATCAGCTATGTTCAACATTGTGATACCCTCACAAGTGAAAGTATCTGATCACATCCAACCACACATTCACAGGAAGAATGAAATCGCAAGCCTTTCAAACATCTTTTCTCTCTGTACAAACAGGTTTACATGGGTTAAGGAGCAAATGCGTGATGATGCTGGTTTGTTTCCTGGTCACGACACCACCTCATTTCAGCTGAAGCTAACTGATGCAGTAAGCGAAAACAAATAAGCGTGCTTCTTCATAAATTCAGTGCAGTTACCCTTGGTTTTTGCTTGACTCAAATATATTGAATTTCGTGCACAAGCCCTCACTGAATGCTGCCTGCCACCCCTAGCAAGACAGCATTGTTTTGTGAACCCACGGCTACAGTTCTGTACATTCAGTTCATAGAATATGACAAATACAACAGAAACAAATGCACAACACTCCAGCCCACCCCACCCCACCCCACCCCCCATGCATGAAGTGTTAAAATTATTCCCCTCACCCCACATTTCACCATAAATTTCTTCACTGCAGGCATCAGTAGAATTATGTCTGCACAAACATTTTCCCATTCCTGTCCACCGCAACTGACTGCCAGTTTCATACAAGTGAGGCAGTTGTTTTGGGCTACACATTTTTTAAGGTGATATAATATTAAAATAACTGTCAATTTTCTAGAATTGTAGAGGGTTTTTATTAATTCTTTAGGTATACTAGGATATTAACAAAAATATGTTTGTATGCATGACAAAGCCTCCATTTTGTTCAGGTATACATGTACTTGAATTTCAGTCAAAACAATAAGTTTCAAAAATGGACAAGTTGTAAACACAACACACCCAGGTGTTGGCTGGCACACTCTCACAAGCACACCCTACTCAAAGCCAACACATACGCACCTCATACTCCACTTTCACACCAGGATCACAGCGTCAACTTTCAACCATGCATTCACAACTCAGTATATTACACAAAACATCAATTAGCAGGGGACAGTCTGTGTGCAAAGATACAGTCCAGGCTTCTGCACCTTGATTACTAAAAGACACTACCACAGTCATCACAAGGGTAACAATGTAACAGAGAGTCATGTCATTTCTTTACAAAAGAAAACTAGAAACATCAATACTTTGAATGTCTCAACAACAAGCACGAAACGAGCGAAAGAACAAACCGTCAAAACAGCTCAACATCACAACACGTGAGAAGCAAGTTACCAAACTAACACTGACCGCTGCACTGGAAAAGGAACCCTCCTGCTTCTCACTGACTGATCAAATCTTGGAGGAAATTAACTGCCAACAGTAAAACCAAAACTCAAGCCTTGAGGAATTCAACTGTTTACAGTAAAAACAAAACTCAGGCCTGGAGGAATTCGACTGTTTACAGTAAAAACAAAACTCAAGCCTTGAGGAATTCAACTGTTTACAGTAAAAACAAAACTCAGGCCTGGAGGAAATCAATTGTTTACAGTAAAAACAAAACTCAGGCCTGGAATAATTCAAAGATGAACTTGAAGTCTCATTGTGTAAAGGCAAGATGTACTTATGTTTACAGTAAAACCAAAACTCAAGCCTGGAGGAAATTAACTGCTTACAGTAAAACCAAAACCCGAGCCTGTGAAGTGATCAGTGCTTACTGTCAGGCACTTTAAGTTTTCAATTTGAGCCAGATGTTGACAGCAAGGAGGCAGTGAGACGGCGTGTGCTGTAAATAAGGGGGATAACTGTGATTATGCAGCTAAATTAATCAAAAGTCTGGCAGGGCCTCTTCTCTACCAGAACTTTCTATTTTCTAAAGCTTTAACTACCTTTCTCAAGCTTTCCACTACCTGTGTGGCTTGCTGTAAATAACTACAGACATGCCTTAGATGAAAAATCTACACGTAACAAAAATCATCTACAGTTGCACTACTCAGCACATGATACTGTAGTGTTAGCCTGCCAGCCATGCTTCAAAGCAACACAAAAGGCATTTGTTATGTCCTACTTTTTATCCTAGCATTCTAATCTGATGTTTTCCAAATGAAACCTTTAGTTGATATTGTAACCACTCAGAGTGAAAAGTGGAGATTGCAAGCTTACATCATGCCCCCCTCCCCCCCCAATCAACCTTGAACAAACTTGCCGTCTTGTTTTGACGGAACTATTATGACTGACACTGTACCTCTACTCCATGTCTGCTAGCATGTTTTCACGTTCACATTTCATGTATACCCAGTTGATTTATCACAAATTCAGATCACACTACAAACATAACATGAATGCCTTTTCTTTAAAACAAGTCATGCACCTCTGGAGAAAAAAAAATTATACAAAAAGATAAGAAAGTCACAGCTGGAGAGAAACTTCTGAAACAATATATTTCAGTTGAAACTGAAACTGAACAAAAAGGAAGCATACAAGTGAGAACAGTGGTAAGTCACTAAACCAGAATGTCCCGGCTTTCAGAGCTCTCCTCACACCATCCTCGTGGAACTGTTGACCATTCCCTAGCCTGTCTGCCTTCACACTGTCGTGTCCTCAACTATATTATTGATTCATCCGGTGCAGGCCTATCTGGAGTAGTAGACGCGATAGTAGAGCGTCTTGGAACGCCACAGAGAGTAGGAGTTGTCGAACTTAAGGAGGTAGACTCCGCGTCCCGGGTAGACGTGGCTGCCACAGTACACCTCTTCGTGGCAGTCGCGTCGGTACACTGGAATGATCTCGTCTGTCGGGGGCTTGTCCGATGGTGCCGTCTTCCCTCCTCTCTCAACGTCGTCCCCTTTAGCCTCAGCTGTAGACAAAAGACCAGCTGGTATAAACATAAAGATGTAAGAGCTTCAAAAAGTCTTCTTTATGTAAAGTATGTGACAGAAAGATCAACTTCTAAATCAAATTATGATTCATTAGGACCTCAGTTTTCTGAAGTTTGAAGCACCTGTTGTCTTACAAATCAGATCATTAAGTCAGCAACTTTGTGAAGTTTGAAGCGCCTGTTGTCTTACAAATCAGATCATTAAGTCAGCAACTTTGTGAAGTTTGATGAATCTTCAAAATCAAATATTAAATCATTAAGACCTGCATGCATCTCAGGCAGTCCTGTAAATGTGTAGCCATTGGTCAAACCAGGGCAGTGCTAGCAATGTGAAAATCACAAAGCAGCAAATCACCAGAAGTTGATTTGTTACGCATGCTTTACCAAGGATCCTATTCTCTGTATGTTAGATGATGTAAAAAGGCTGCAATGACAACTGCTAGTCCCTACCACAGAAACATACACTAGTTATACGAGGCATGGATAATGGCCTGTGTAAAATAATCCATAGGTGACCCATAACTCCAAAATAAGGATGAAATTCAGGACTTGAAACTGAAAATACTGTTTATTGTTGTATCCTTGGAGCTCACCTAAAGATCTGATTTAGGCCCAAAGCCTGGACATTCTCATTAATGCTGCATGTAGTGGTAGTAACACTGGAGGAAGAGACTCAAAAATTATAGCTGACACGATACTGACCTTCCACCCCAGGCCTCTCCTCCTCAAACTCCTCCTCATCGCTGGACTCACTGACGTGCACACTGACCGTGTTGCTGGGCGCTATCGTCCACTCAAAGTACACGCCAAACCCTATGTCGTAGTGATCTGTGGCAAACTCCCAGAACAGACACGTGCCGTCCTCGTGTGTTGGCACGCGCACCTGCAAGGAAACGCAACAGTCACGATTGACATCTAGGTTGATTTACCTGTGAAAGTTTCCTTATGACTGTAATCAAATGTTCTAATAACTAAACTTTCTTGATTCTTTGATTCCTGATTAGCATTAATAACATCATGAAAGTGGTTGCAACTAGAGCATTGAACTACATGCGCTCAAACAAGCATGTGTGCACATATATTGTGATTCTGTGATGGTCTTCAGCTCAAGTTTTTGGATGATTACAAACGAAAAGGGCTTAATTTCAAAGAACTTTACATTTTACATGTACAGTAAAAATAAAACCAAACATTATCAGGCAAAGTCAAAACAATTATGAGACACTAAATCTGTTACATCACATGTAAAAAGCCTAATTCTGTCTGCTTTTTGCTTGATTTCTGAATTATCAAAAATTGTGTAAAAGCAAACATTTTCATCCATGTCAGAAATAATTACTGTATAAAATACTCTAGTAATTGGTCCATTCAGACAAACAATAATCAAATGAACTAGTTTTCAAATATTTGAACCATGTCTTGCATATACAATCACAACAAAAATAAGGTGAATTAAGTATTTGAATTTATTGTGCGCAGAACCAGTACTTTCGCTAACACAGAAGCCGTTCACTGCTGTCTTCTAAAGTGCATAATTTCCAGCCAGAAATCAACAAGAAATACTATTGTGCAGGTGACCAGGCCGCTAATAAAGTGAGGCCTGTTTCAGTCGCTACGCAAAGAAGCAGTGCAAATACTTTTTATATGCAGGTGCGCAAATCTAGTCTAATTGTCAGTGTGAAAAATTAGATTGTTTCCGAACAAATCTATCAATTGCAGTCTCCACTTAAAGAGCAAACAATATTTGACTGCAAACATATTTTCCCTTTTTTTTTCTCCCTTTGACACCAATGCATTGCCAGATAATCAAAACAATGTATATCCCGCTCTCACAACAACAACAAAAAAGCTGTGCTGTGCAAACTTCAAGATTTCCTGGCCATACAAGATGTAAAAGCACATGAACAAAAAAGAAATGGTAAATGATTCATTTGAAACTGTAAATCAAAAACAAGTAACACATGTATAACATAATCAAAATAAAAACAAAGTTGTAAAACAAACAGGATCTGAGAAAGCTCGAAATCAAAGTATCCCATCATTAGCATATTGCAAATCAAATGTCAGTTTCTTGTGCTGTGAATTGTAATGCACATGAAGAAAGGTAAGCTTTACAATCGGAACTAAAAGTGTTCCACTTAGGTGTGGTTCAAGCAATACAAGAACAATGAAAAAGAAAAAGTCTTTTAGTACTAAAGAGAGCAAAACCAAAAGAAAAGTGCTAGTTTCTGTGATGATAAATCAAGGTACTCACTGTCACAGTTTCCCCTGAGCCTATCTTTATAACAGAGTCCTTATCTTTACGGAGCGAGTCCTTGAACTCTTTTAAGTCTTTTCTGGTCCACATGGAGGCCGCCGCTATGGGGGGCAAATCGTCTACAACACCGTCAACAAACAGAAAAGAAACATCCAGTCAGATTACAGGACACACAGACGCAAAAGAGGGAGAGAATCCCACAGCAAGGGTACGACGAAGCGAAGGAGCCAGCTAGCCGCTGCACAAGGCTACAGGATAGAAACACCCACCCAAGCTGCAAGATCAACACACACTGTTACACTCGACACTCAGCTGTGGCCATGTGGATATAAAGCTGAAGGTATCAGGATACATGTAGAAACAAGTACACAACAAGGTTCTACCATAATTCTTTATGACAACACGGTCACAACAGATTGAAAGATGTGTACGTGCAATACAACATGTCACAGGAATATAACAAAAGCAACAATGAGCAAAGCTACGACTATTTTCGACTTCAGCAAACTTGCACAATATCATGGAATCTACCAGAATCATTTTAAATGGATAAGGGAGAAGTGATTGAGTTACACTTTCTGATGTAATAATTATTTGATCAGAGCAGTACATCACTACATGCTTATCATAAACCTGAATACTGGAAACAAGAGCTTTTTACCAGGATATTTTCCTTCTAAATTGCAGTTAATGTCTATTCTACATTGTTTTCAATTCAATTGAAGATATTAAAATCTATGCTGGAATAATTCACACATCACCAAAAATGTCTTGCCTTTACTGACTGTGGGGAAAGGGATGGTAACTGAATGCTTTCAGCTTTGTATTTACAACACCACAGCTGAATGTAGACAACGAGAATCTCACCAGGAAAGCAATACAACAAAACCAGGTAAATGCGTAAAGCCAAGAGAACCCAACAACACAGAGAACACGGCGTACAAGAGGGTGGGGAGTGCCAGACAGCTGCGCTGCACCACTTACGAGCGTCTGGCCGGGGAAACTCACCGTGGCCGTGGCCAGAGACGACACTGTTATCACATTCTCTTTACTTTTGCGCAGACTGTTTTTAAATTCCTTCAAATCTTTACGGGTCCAGAGGGAGGCAGGAACTATTTCAGGCATGGGAGGCATAGAAGCTGAAACCATTCCACAATAGTCGTGTCACACACATGTAGACACCCACAGGGCGGAGTCAATGACACACACGGCTACATGTCTGTACCACACAACATGTCTGTACATGTACCACACTACATGCTGACTACAAAGCCTGATATTAATTGGGCGTAGTTGACTTCGCGCAGTCTACTTCACAAAGTTTTGGCGCATCATTTTTGATAAAAAAGACTTCGCGCAGTCTACTTCACAAAGTTTTGGCGCATCATTTTTGGTAAAAAAAAGACTTCGCGCAGTCTACTTCACAAAGTTTTGGCACATCATTTTTGGTAAAAAAAGACTTCGCGCAGTCTACTTCACAAAGTTTTGGCGCATCATTTTTGATAAAAAAGACTTCGCGCAGTCTACTTCACAAAGTTTTGGCGCATCATTTTTGGTAAAAAAAAGACTTCGCGCAGTCTACTTCACAAAGTTTTGGCGCATCATTTTTGGTAAAAAAAACTTCGCGCAGTCTACTTCACAAAGTTTTGGCGCATCATTTTTGGTAAAAAAAGACTTCGCGCAGTCTACTTCACAAAGTTTTGGCGCATCATTTTTGGTAAAAAAAGACTTCGCGCAGTCTACTTCACAAAGTTTTGGCGCATCATTTTTGGTAAAAAAGACTTCGGGCAGTCTACTTCACAAAGTTTTGGCGCATCATTTTTGGTAAAAAAGACTTGGCAAAGTCAACTTCAGGCTCCATTAAGAAAAGCATTAATAGAAGGCTTAGAGGAAAGATCCTTTGTCGCTGCCCTACACGCCACCAGGCGTGAAAGGCAGTAAGTAAGTAAGTTAGAGGAAAGAAAGAGGAATCAGCCACTGAGATTGTCACTGCCAAATGAACTTGTTTAAAGGCATATGTACGCGCTCCCGTGTTTACAAAGTGTAGTTTGCCCATAATCGATGTCAAACGCACCATAAGACCATATAATGATGATATGTCACCATGCGCGGACCATAATACATGCATTACAGCTTGTTCTAGCCTCTGAAAAAGTGAGGATGTCAACAAAGCCGCGGTGTTAGCTCCCTTGCATCAACGTTACATGTGTTGCCAAATCTATAAATAGGACGATCCAGATCAAAATGAAAATTAACATATCTCAACATTGAAGGGGTCCTAGACCACAATATTTTGCAGGGAACTTAATTTAGCATGTCTCCAGCTGTTGGTAAAGCAATTAGCGTGTATAGTCATCGAGTACATATGCCTTTAAATGAATCTGCTCATGATCCTCAATTCAAATTACACACCAAGAATAAGAATAAGAGGGGTTAAGTGGATAATTGTAAGTCATTGAACAAACATATTGTTAGTCAGGGCGCCCTTTTCCCTTAGTTACGCACACTGAGACAATATTCCAATGGGAGGAGAAATGATTTAATTTCATAAATAGTTTGAATGCCAGGGAAACAGTTCTCCACAAGAAGTAGGATAAAGGTGTCATATTGTGTGAAGGCAAGCTAAAACCATCCCTTAGCAGTTCAAGCATTACAGACATTTGCCCTGATAACCCCCACAAAACTGCTGGGGCTGTCAAAAGGTGAAAGTTATTGGGGTGAAGGCTTTACAACAGGGCTTCGATGATTGTTTTGATTTCAAATGCAAACATAATTCATATCACATCCAGACCTGTTTACCCTAAACCCGAGGCAAGAGTACTTTCCCAAAAAGTTGAGTGTATTTTTCAAAAAGTTGGTGTACTTTGCAAGCAAAGCCATATGGGCTAGGGAAAATGTACGCGTGGGTGCAAACGTGTTTGTGTAAGAATAGCATGTCAGTCTTGTGAACACCTTCAGAACTTAACTCCTTCCAATACAACAGGGATAAAACAATTTTATTTACCTGTCAGTTTATAGCATTATAACCAGTGTCTTCCAAACAGATTGATAATGAAAAGATGAAGTTCGTGAAATAACATCTGCGGTTGACAGTGGCAAGTTCATTTTTACAATCATCTCAGAAAACATTGCTACAGCACGGACTACAGCCTTTTCTTCTGGCAGGATTTGCTTTGCGGGAATGAACTTCATAATTCCTTGGCAGCTTTCATCGGATTTCTTTGCAGCAACCTTGTCCAGGTGAGATTTGGAACTGCAGTGTCGTTCAATGTCATATTTCCCAGCATGGGCAACGGAGAAATCTGATTTACAATACTTGCAGTGTGCATGGCTTTTTCCCATAGTAGACTCCACAATTCCTGGCTCTTTCTTATATTTCTCCACGAAAATCTGCTGCTTCTGCTGTTTAGATTTGGTACAGTCATCCGAAACTGGCACATTTTTCCGCTTCACTGCCACGATTGTCCAGACGATCGCACGTGCCAACAACTGAACAAGGTTTTCACAGCTGAAGACTCGCTGTCATGATTATCTCCCTTTGACCGAAACCGGTATCAATTGTACCATCCCGTAATCAGCACACCAACACCGGAAAACGTATTCTAGACTTTTTCTCAGGCGTATTTTGTGCGTGTGTCGCGTATTTGCGTACCGATAATAATTTGGCGTACAAAATACGCCCAAATCGTACTGGTAAACAGGTCTGCACATCCCTGACAGAGAAAGAGAGTTGAACACACTCCACACAGGTTTGTTGAATTATCTTGAAGCATGTGCTTGTTATCTTGGCTATAATCATAGTTTCATATCATATCTATATTTCATTTTGACTTTTTCTCTCCAAGTAACCAGCGTTAGAGAGAAAGAAGTGAAATAACAACAGTACTTTAGGTAGTGTTCAAAGTTTTACTCCACAAATAGAATAGGTCTCAGGTAGGTATGGCAGTTTTGAACAGCTAGCACGATGAGTACTGAATGGAGGTAGAAGAAGAGTGAGATTGGAGAACTTGGCCACTCAGATGTGATAAAAATGAATGGAGAACAGTTTGATTGGGTCTGGGACAAGGAAAAGAGGCATCCACTACAGCAAGAGACAAGTCAAGGCATCATGCGTAAAGAACCAGGTCAAATAAAAGTCAGTCCAAATGCATCATCAAACAAAACTTGTTCAACATACAGGAAAAGAGACATTCATTGATTCAAACAATTCTGCCAACTTGCCTTTCACCCCTTCATCTGTATCTCCCCCATTACCCGACCCTAACTCCAATCCTTACTATACACATAGTCAGTGACTCACACATGTATACACATTCTTAATCCTTCTTCTAAACCCAACCCCCACCCCCGGGGACAGGCAAATGCCTACAAGAGTAAGGACTCTTGGAATAATGCATCAAACAAAAAGAAGCTAAGACTTTGCATCAAACATACAAGTTAAAGCTTGGTCTCTTCTTCTTCATCTTCAGCGTTCGAATTGATGGTTGTTAATGCTTGATCTCAAAATACACAACAAAATCTTGATGCTCAATAGGTTCCAAACAGAACTGTACTTTGAAAAATGTTTCAGATTTTTCTCTTCAAATGCCACCCCCTACCCACGCCGTTAACCAAAGTGGAGAACCCTTCAACAAACACAATGCTTTC
This sequence comes from Littorina saxatilis, assembly GCF_037325665.1. Classification (NCBI taxonomy): domain Eukaryota; kingdom Metazoa; phylum Mollusca; class Gastropoda; order Littorinimorpha; family Littorinidae; genus Littorina; species Littorina saxatilis. Next base: position 6,518,989 of record NC_090261.1, on the reverse strand, counting down.
TCACCATTTGCGTCATCGCCCTCCTCCGGCGTGGAGCTGTCCCCAGCACCGTTAATGCCGTTGGGCAGGATGGGAGGGAGCACTGTGGACACGGCGGTGTTGTGGCCGCTGTCACTGGGTGGCGTGCCGTCCTTCTGCATCTTCTGCAGCTGCTGGAACTGTTGCTGCTGGTGCAGGATCTGCTGCTGGTACACCTGCTGCATGTACTGCTGGTAGTGCTGCTCCTGCAGGTGCTCGATCAGCGCGTCTTGCTGCAACCAGGGACACAAGTAGATGTCAGCAGTGTGCGCATTAACTGAACATGTCTGGTATTTCATCTATACAGTGCAAATACCAGAACTAAATTGGCCAACCGGTCAGTCCTATTAATCTTGACAGTTTTTCGTACTATAAAGCTTTTGGTTGGTAATTACAAGTTAGTTTGACCGACTGTGGGGGCTAAGTAACTGAATTTTTGGTCGACATATTCCTCTGCCTTTCAGCTAATAGTAATACCGGTTTCTAGAACACTTACCGTGATCACTGAGTAAGTTCTGCAGTGCTGCATTCTCGCTTCATATTTAATGTATAGCTACTTTTGAAGATAGTCCTCTCTTGTAGGATTTCCCCTAATATGACCAGTATTGCGACATTCCAAAATGTGCAAGACCGAGTAGCTTCCATAATAATACATACAAGAATCTGAGCACAGCTGAGCTTGTGCAAAATACAATGACATTTACTTTAACCCAAAGGTATGTAGACATGCAATAGAACACAAAGACACATGCACGGAGAGAGCCTTACCAGCTGTGGGTTGTAGGGGTACTGCTGTTGGACGTACTGTTTGAACTGAGCTGCCGTCTGCTGGTTCAGAGCCGCTCGTATCTGCATTCTGACAAACACAAAAAGAAGAGAAATAAAAACCTCATCTGTTGTTGTTGTTGGTTGTGTTTTTTTTTCACAGTGCCTTGAAGTAAATTCTTGGAGGTACGTACTCAAGCTACATTTCAATTTAAATTAGGACACTTTTTTAGGTTTGTAAACGCTTTTAGCACTGTGACATCTGGCTGTCATTTCTCATAAGTCAAGAGTTCAATGTACCGTAAGCTATCCTTAACTTTTTTTTTTAAAGAAAAACAAACAAACAATAATAACATTTGGCTACCAACAGAAGAAATATGTGTGTTTAGCAACAGGAAAACAACAACATTTATGTCCTTGAAGGAGCGAAAGGATGGCCACAACTGCACCTGATGTGAGAATCATCCCATATTTTCACCAAAGCAAAAGACAGGAGAGAAAGAGCCAGAGACACATACTCTTGATCATGCTGCCGCTGTTTGTCAATTTCCTGCCGCCTGAGGGCTTCCTCTTCTGCCAGTCGCTGCAGTTTGTCTTCCTCTTCCTTTTTCTTGGCGTCCTCCGCCTCTTGCCTGTCAACACCACACACAGACAGTCCCTTCAATTCATAAAACATGCACACAGTGGAAGTCTCCCTCCCCCCGTTTTAAGACCCCTTCCTTTAAGTTTAATAATAATAATGATAATAATAAGGATATTTATAGGGTGCAAATCCTAAAATAGTTCTAAGCGCCTTACAATCAATCTTAAATATCCGGGAACAGACTACTTCCAATTCAGTAGGGGGGCGACTATCCTCAACCCGGCGGGGTCCCCAGGTGGCGGATAGGGGAACGGCACCCCTATATGGGGGCCAGCTGCGAATATAAAATAAGCAGTCCCGGACCAACTAGCGGTGTCTCTACCAGGACGGGGTGGGTTGGCAGATGGCACTGACTACCCTATAAATGCCCTACGTGTCTGATGACGGTTACACCATGCGAGTAAGAGCCGCATTAAAAGCTCTAGCCCCGGGGTGGGACCCCCGGTAAGAAATCCCCCATGTGTTCCCAGGGTTAAGTTTTTGAGCCAGGAACTAAGGGCGGTGTAACCCTGAAAGAAACCTAAGGGCTGAAGTCGGAGGATCTGGGCCAACAGGCGCACCTTAACCAACCACAGATCCACGCAAATCGCAAAACAGCGAACGACAAGAAGAAGGATCTTAAATATAATAATATTTAAGACTTTAAGACTCCCGTCCTTTTAAGACCTTACTTTTGCACATGTTCTGTTCATATTATCTGTCATTTTGTAAATGTTGAAGCCTTTTTCAAGATTACATCCTCTTTAAGAACCAATTATCTCACATTTTTGGAGGTCTTAAAAGGGAGGTCTTAAAATGGAGGTCATAAAAGGGAGGTCATATAAAGGTCATAAAAGGGAGGTCATATAAAGGTCATAAAAGGGAGGTCATATAAAGGTCATAAAAGGGAGGTCATATAAAGGTCATAAAAGGGAGGTCATATAAAGGTCATAAAAGGGAGGTCATATAAAGGTCATAAAAGGGAGGTCATATAAAGGTCTTACAAGGGAGGTCATATAAAGGTCTTACAAGTTCCACTGTACTGTACATGGACAGGGTGACCCAAAAAAAAGAGTACCCAAACAAAATTGAATAACTTTGTCAATTTTAACTTTTTTTTCTTTCTTTTTGAGATGAGTCAAGCTAATCCACTGCATGGTTGAATGAAATAAAAGCTGTTCTCACAATGAACTATACTAATGATCAACGGACGTTTTGCATAGAGACCTATTTTTGCACAAAATTATACAGAGATGTGCAAGTACAGTTCCAGAGACACTTCGGTCAGCACGATTTCTATCTTTGGGGGTTCCTGAAAGACAACGTCTACAGGAACAACCCACAGACAATCACAGAACTCAAGAGAGCCATCACAACAACCATTCGCGGAATCTCGCAACAGGAGTGTGTGCGGGTGATTGATAACTTTGCGCGGCGAGTCCAAGTTTGCCTGCAGCGGCGTTTGGAGCATGTTCTGTAGAATGAGCATAACTTTCCTGAAAGACAAGCTAGAACGCTAAAATTTTCTGTGCAAATCATGCAGAGGAGTACTTGTGTGTGTGTAAATAAATTTTATGAAGATTGCTTTATTTTTGTTCAATTTATGACGTTTTGTTTAGGTACTCTTTTTTTGGGGTCACCCTGTATGTAAGTGCAAGAGTTTATGTAAACGCTGCAATAGATGTATAAATGAATGAAAAACCAACATACGCATAAAAAAACACAACTTAAATGAGTATGCACAACAAGCGCAAGTATCTTTTTCTGCTGATCTGTCCTTCTTTTAAATTACACTGTGATCCACTGCAATCTCTTCAACGAAGAGAATTCTCTACTTTCTGAAAAACTAAGGGACTATCACTACTTTAAAGAAAACACACTTCAAAGATTTCAGACCGTAATTAACTCTGCCTATGATGACAGGTATTTACCTGGCCAAGCAGACCACACAACTTCCTGTCCTGTGCTAACATTTTTACAAAGAGAAAAGATAACTAATTTACATGAATGCAAACAAACATCAAAAGGAAATGTTTCCATTGCCGCTTGAGAGCTAGTTTTGCTAAGGAAAGGCAGCATGGTCGCATGCCTCAAATTGTGATCCTTATTCAAATACATCATCCATATGATTTCTCTGAGTGCATGGAGTGGATTAATACTGTATGACTCTATGAGAGCTACTCTCTTTCTTATAACATATCAACTTTACGCCCCTCTTTAATGTAAACACAAACATCCAGAGAAAAGAATGGCCACTTCAAACCCGTTTGCGACATACAATACCTAAAAAGCAATGCAAAGAGCAGAAATGAAAGCAAACAAAGGCTCACGTTTTCCTCTGCATCTCCTCCTGTTCCGCCTTGTGTGCTTTGACGTAGGGTTTGAAAAGAGAGCTTTTCGCGTCCAACTGTTCCACAAACTCCGTCATAGCTTTTTCTTTAGACATGTCACCTAGAACTTGCCACGCTTGCCTGGAAAACACAAAACGACACAAGTTCCATCAGCATGATGATTGCGTTGTATAAAAGATACGTTTGAGGGAAAGAGAGGGTGATATAAAAAAGGATGGGGAGGGCAGTTTACAAATAACAGGAGCGCATGGCTGAGAAAAGTAGAGATCATTAGGGCAAATTTTGTAATAGCATTATACTCGCCCCAAGCTCCAGCCTGATATGCAGTCACATCTAAATTTTCACAGTTAGTTTAGACCTGAACCAGTTAGTTTCTGAACCTTTCAGCAACACCACAAAATTTAAATTGATCTTCTGGCAAAGCCAGCTCAGACTACAAGCGCAGTACATCTCCAGGAAAAAACAACATTTTGTGTGTGTGTTTTTGGCATTATTTTTTTTCCCCAAGAGATCATATGTTACCCTTTCTACACAGACTCATGGAGTCCTTGTAACTCATACCTATGTCCCATAAAGAAGCAGGCTTATTTGAAGGCAGTACCTGCAGTACACTGTAGTGTACATGCAGTCATACATTCTAATGTTATCATCAGTTGACAATTCTTCTGTAGGCCAACGGTAATCAATATCCATTAGGAATAGAAATGTTATCTTTTTGTTTACATCATTACAGAAATTGCTCCCACAAGCCTGGATGGAACAGAGCTTGTGGTGGTAAAGATGCCGAGAAAACCACACCCAGACCTGGGAATCCCTCTTTATTCTCAAGCAAACTTGGTGTATAATCAGAAAAATCAGCGTACTCCACACAGCATTTGAACATCCATGATTCAAACATGTTTCACAAGCCTTTGTCGCACTGTTTATAAAATTTACCAAAACGTTTAAACAAATGCTTCTTTCAATGTTTACACAAATAGTAATCATGTGTCAAAATACTGGATAATTGGCTTTGGGATGCACTTGTGAAAAAAAGTAAACTAGGATTTGTTCTGGTCATATTTTTATCCACTAACCACACTGCTCGTATTCTAGACAATCATGCGTACAAAATACGACAAAATTGTATGGGTTCCCAGGTCGGCACACCTCAATCTAATAAACATAAATTTTGCCAAAATTTCAGAGCCACTATCGTCAGCGTGTATACGTGTTGGTTACAATTTAAGTTTGACTATTTAAAAATGACCATGTCTCCATTATAACTGAAATCCTATACGTATTATAGTATGAACTGAAAACATTGAATTATAGAAACAGGGCAAAACAGACATCAGAACCAAAGGGAAGAAAAGAAACAAGGAGAGATAGATTACAAAACAAGCTTGCAATGTGATACAATGTACACATGTATGCATTGAAATGTGCAGCTTATACATGTATACACCGCTACTTCAGATTATAGTATATATGCAATCATTTTGTTCTTATTAATTTACTTTCAGGGAACTTAGCAGAACTGCATGAACCTGCCAGAGTCTTTGATAGCTAACAGTAAACAAAATCAAATAATATGTAGACGCTGAGACAAAAATTATTAAAACAAATAATCAAACCAATTCAGACAGGACAAATGATAAATTCACCAGAAACCAGGTTTCAAAGGCAACATTAGAAGAAACAAATTATAAAGTAACCAAATATAACAAAACACAACAATGAACAAGGATTTATTCAGTGCTAACTGCTAATAAATAGATTACACCCTTCCTGACAGAATTTCTACCAGCACTACACAAAAAAAACACGTTTTAAACTATCGGTATCCCACAAAAGCATCTGTAACTCCAAAGAGAGAGAGCTTGAGTCTAGAGAGAGCTCTCAGTGCACAAGACTACTCAGCAACAACCTGTCGTTCAATGTTAATGCTACCTTCGTTAACAAACCTGAAACTGACTGCAGCTCAAACGGACACACACACAACTGTCAGCTGTTGTCCTTTCACAATTCTCAGTCACCAACAAGGTCAAGAAATGTCACACACAAAACTCTGTTTCACACCATAAATCACAGATCCTCAATTCAATCAAGCTGTCAAGTTGCTGGATAGAAACAGACACAACAGCAGCGTTCACAAAAAGTGCTTGTGTTACACAAGCAGAGGGCCAGCAGCAGCAACAAGCAATCCGACACATTCCCAGACCAGGCTGGCTTACCCAGCCAGCAGAGATAGACTGGCAGTGCCACATCTTGTCGCACTCGCAGGAACAATGCTTATCAGTGCTATATTGATTACTTACTGCTGCTATATATGTCGCAAAAACAAGCTGGGCGTCATCCGGAGAGGCTGTCACCCAGATCAATACAGCCGATAATGCCTTCAGCCTGTTGCCAACGTTTTCCTCTTTGGTGCCACTAATACTAATAGGGCTGTTGCTTCAACTTTGCCATGACAACTGGGGAGGAACTAAACTAACGGCACCCCAAGGCCTGTATCAGGAAGTGCGTGTGGTTGTAATTTTCTCCTCCAAGCACATGTTGCTTTACACGTGAAGCATTATGTAAGCGTCTGATGCTCGTGTTGGTTTGACATGTGTTTTGCGACATACCTATCCCAGTATGCTCTGACAGCGTGTGTGTGTGTATGTATGTATGTGTGAGTGTGAGTGAGTGTGTGTGTGTGTGTGTGTGTGTGTGTGTGTGTGTGTGTGTGTGTGTGTGTGTGTGCGTGCGTGCGTGCATGCGTGCGTTCATGCGTGGCAATCAGTGGATAATAATGCAACTCCCTATATATGGCCCAAAGTCAGAATAGGTGTCCATTTTTGTGACATACAAAATCAATTTTAAAAATGAACATTTTCTTTGTTTTGAAAATAGAGATGTATTTTAGAGCATAAATACGCAAGGAACAGCTATGATTTAAGAAAACTCAACTCAACTCAACTCAACTCAACTCAACTCAAATTTTATTGGCTTCAATTTTCATAGAAGAATTTGTCTTGCGCTTGGGAGAAAATAAGAGTATAACATATAAAAACAGCATTCATATCACATTTCATGTATCACACACAGTAATCACTAGTATAAGCCTACAATTATCACATTTGTACCTGTATCATACATGCAAATAAATAGTATCACATTTCCACGTATCACACACAATATATACATTACATAACATGTTTGATCACTTCACAGATTCAGGTTTAAAAGTTTGCAGGAGTTCATAACTTCACACCGTCACAAAATTTAGACTTGTTAAATCATTGTTGCTACATGTATTGGGTCTGTTTTAGACATCTGAGCAAATTGCTACAGCAAATTACTTTGCATTTCAAGCAAGTTAAACTTGTTTTGGCCACGCATGATGCAGATGTGAACTCCATTGATGGGAAGTTCATAACTTCACATAATTTACTTTTATTGGTATAATAAATTTAATTTATACAGGCAGGAAACAATTTGTTTTGTTTTTTAATCTGAAAAAGGTGAGCTGGAACATGAAGGTAATTTTTGAAGATGAAGTGTGGAGAAGATTTTTTGGTTATCTGTATTATTTATAGAAATTAATATTGTCACAATTTTTTCACAGCAAATATTGGCATAAGTTATCATTAAATCTACAATTTTGCTGTTTTTGTGCAAAATGTGCTTGAAAAGTACCATCAAAAGGATTTCAATACACCAAAATGTTTGTCTGACTCAAAGAGTTGGCAGAAACTGAAAGTTTTTTTAGAATGTCCTAGGAGTTCATAACTTCACACCGTGACATCACAAACTATGGCTAATTCAAACCAAAGTAAGAAAGTGCATATGTCATCTTATTTTCTCTCCAGCTACTCTTTGTAATCAACATACAACTAAGTAATAAAAGTAAAACATTTGTAAAAACAAACGATAACAAAAATCATAAAATGTGAGCGTGCGCATAACTTCACAAGAATTTTTGTTATGTTGGTCTCTAGTACAGTTACTGTATAGTATATTTGCAAAACAATGACAAACTGAGAACACAGAGTTATAGTATAGGCTAAAGCTGCACTTATATTACAAAATCAGATTTTAATTGCCAAAATAAAACAAATTGTTTGAAACTTGTGAAAGTTCATAACTTCACATCAATCACACATTTATACTAAAATAACTAACTAAAGTCTCTTGCAAATAATTCTAAACAAGGTTTTGTTACTTAATGATTTACTTAACCAAACTCAGTCATGAAAACTGTTACCGAAATCATTATTTAGTTAGTGTTTATGTCAGCTGACTGTGTGTTCATAACTTCACATCATTTATTTAACTGAAAAGCTACGTACTAAAATCTGCTGGTAAATTAAAATAAAAATGACATCAAACTGTAACAGCCTACTCTGGAGAAGAGCAGCACATCATTTGAGGTAGTGATTTAGTGTAGTAAATTAATTATTGTGTATAAATCATACTCATGGCATGTGTTCATAACTTCACACCGTGGGGCTGAGGGTCAGTTGATGTGAAGTTATGTACACCGTGCAGTCAACCCAGATTCATGCTGGAATTATCAAAATGTAATTTTGAGGGTTGGTATTCAGAAAACTTCTTACAAAATGTCCAGATAAAGTCAAATGTACTCTTTTGCTATTAACCCTTAGGCTGGTTGTCGCGACATATGTCGCGCTACTTTACGTATACTGTCACCTGGTTGTCATGTCACCTGGTTGTCACAACATATGTCGCGCTACTGGCTCAGTCTGTTTGGTCGGTTCCGATTACCTCCCATGGCTGCGAAAACCTATATGACCGTTTTTTGTTATTTTTCTCTCTGTTATTGTTAATTCACCAGTGGCTATGTAACATGTGTTAAAGAATTGCACCAGTGTAAGGGTTAACAAGGCATTATTTTAAACACGCCCTTGAAAAATGAGCTTGAGTTATGTGAAGTTATGAACTTCATGACAAAACGGCTAAGTACTTCAGAAAGAAACAGTCAGCAGCCAGTAGATTCTTTTTGTGATGAAAATCATGGTACAGTGTAATTTGGAAACTGAAAATAGTCATTTTACATATATTTTGGGTTTTGACATGAGTTAGTAACTCTCACATAAAAATAGTGCGCAAGACACAGAGAAAATGGTTAACTAAAGCATACTGCTTGACTTTAGTGACAAAAATTGCTTAGTATCTAAATCTAATGTACTTTTATATGCAAAATTGCTGTTCCACTACAACCTTAACTTTCATGGCTAGCATTTAAGGACAAAAAACACTCTCAGTGGAGATAGTAGGAAAGTTCATAACTTTCTCACAAGAATTTTTTATTTCTCAATTACTCAAACACCAATGAATGAACTTGATGCAAACTTTCAGTGTGACTGCTGCTAGTGGATCCAAATGCATTACAAAGCTAGGTGTTCCCCAACCAGTCAATTTACTCTTTTTATAAGGCAAAAGGTTGGAAAGTTCATAACTCTTTTTTCACAAGAAAATCTGCACGTAAACTTCAAACTACTTTTGAACATGCAAAAACAAGTCAAACAACCCTTTTTATGTTTTATACCTCTGCAAAACATACTGTAAAATACTTTTTTTTTTAAATATATCAGGTTTCAATCTTTAATTATTATTTAGAGCTGATCAGTGAACAAAAATGAAGTCTTACGGAAATAGTTATGAACTTTCTGTGAAATTTTGTCTCCCCATTTTCTGCAGGCTCACTGACAAAATTCAAAAACTTTGCTTTGTCAAAGGTACATTTGAGTTTTACTGGCTCAGTGAAAAGTCATTCATGACATTCTGTCCCATAAATATGACAGAGTAGACCATGTTTCAATATGCTGTAAGGTCATGTCACAAAAAATGGCCAAAATGTAGTGCTGCTGACTTCAGATAATGGCGACATTTTCATTAAAAACAACAACTGAGCACACAATCTTTCTCTAGGTGTGTACTTCATACTTTTTTTTACAAGTCTCATTAATCTTTACAAGGATTTTATTTTTCTTTGATGTACAAATCAGGTTAGAGCCAAGGTTGCACAGCTATTTCAGCTGTGGACACCATTTCAGACTTAAGGCCATATATCAGTTATATATCAGAATCCAACAAAGTCAATTCCTGACTAATGCAGAAAAACATCACGCCCTATTCCCTCTTTCTCTCATAACACTCAACTAAACTGTAGTCTGCGGTAATGAACTACAGGTTTTTTTAACTCTGCAGTCTCATCAAAAATACATGTACCAGGTACATGCCAAGTTGTCAACTGATCCACACATTATCAGGCCAATTAATTATATATGATCACATCTCAGTGGCTCCATTAGTCAGACGTACCTCAGGTGGAAAACTGTACCTAGTTTAAGACTGGCAACTACCATTTACACAGAGACACTTGCTGCTTAATTTCCCTTATTCTTCATGTTAAACAGTTCCAGAACAGAACAAATGAGGGAATCTGAGTGTCGAACTGTCATTGCCGTAAGTGATCAAAACCCTCAAAAATATATGCACGAAAAAGAATCAGGCAGCAAAAGTCTTGTAATATTAAATTCTACGTATACACATGCTGACTGCTGCCTTTATATCTCTCACGTACGCCACTAACCAGATAGATCCTGCATTGTCAGACTGTCACACTCTCACTATCCAAGCTTCTGAAGAAGTCACACCATTCTTCAGTTTGAATTCGATTGTTTTCTAATTGTGTGTGTCCTTTCTCCGTACCGTGTCACTGTCGACAATAACATGTTTTTTATAATTTGAATCAGAATAGTCTATTACCTGTTACTGTAACTGTAAGGCCAAAATTCAAATCTCATCTTTCAATGTTGAATTAGTTTCAGTTCTATAGTGGTTGCAATCACATCCTCCATCCATCACATTTAAAACAGAGCTGGCATATGCTTTGGGACACTATGCAGGCTATATTTAACCGCATACCTCATAGTCATGTTAAAAAGGGTCAAGTGTGACTGACAGCTTTTTAAGTATCATTACTGATGCAGTACAGACTATCTGCACAAACAGTTCAACCTCGACCACACTGCTAATTACTGCGTTTACAGTGGTTCCTGCAATAACACTTAACAGGACACCAGTGTGGGTTCAGCCAAAAAGTGTTCCTTCAACACAAGTGGCCTTTCACGAGAGGGACAATATCTGTGTCTTGTTACTTGTACCCTTGGGACCAAACAAAAGTGTCTCTTAATTGTAAATGTAAGTGGCCTGCCAGTTTTATGAGAAGGACACTGGTGCATGTGATGATGACAACCTTGGGACTAACGTTCCTACATAGCAGGTGGCCTTTCATGAGAAGGACAGCGGTACCTGTGATGAGAGGACACCCTCCGCACCAACGTTCCTACATAGCAGGTGGCCTTTCCTGAGAGGGATTACTTTGTTCAAATTAACAAATGAGCACAAATAATGTCCTCTAACATGAGGTATCCTCTTATCTGTGAGCTCTACATATCTATACCACTGTCTGCATCTAGTTAACTTTTAATAGGGGGGGGGGGGGGAGGCATTAATTTGCGTCCTTGACCTGCCCCCCCCCCCCCCCCCCCCTCCAACTAGATCAACAGCAACCCTTCCCCTTTGAATTCAAAACTGTACATAACAATTCACATTCTGAATGTCATGTCTGCTCCAAAGACAAAATGTGATGACACAGCAGTTACACTGCCTGCAGCAGCCTCACCCTTTTATCCCCATAAAAACCCTGGCCCTGCCATCAGCAGATGGAGTAGTCTTGTTTACTTTAAATCTTGGATTGCAGCAGAGGACATTATTGATTTTTCCCGGGCTTTCAAAACAGGATCTGTGTCATTCCGCCTGGCAAGCACATCTTCTGTAATGACAGAGATAACTACCCTGCGCCTGCAGCACTCACAGTTGACTCACCAAGTTCCCCCCCCCCCCCCTTTTTTTTTTTTTACAAAATAATATTTTTGTTGTTAGCTGAACATAACAACACACAGTAAATAGAATTCTGAAGTATACAGGCACTGCATTCCTCAGGTAACTGTTATTGTTATCACACTGTGCTATACTGTCAATAAAAGTTGCTGTCTTTGCTTTTATTAGATTAGTTCTGATACTAATTGAGCTACTTTATAATCTCACTCTCAGCCTTCCGGGGTCAGGCTATCTCCAATTAGGTGGCGGGGCGACCATCCCCAACCTGGCGGGTCCCCAGGCGGCGGATAGGGGGCGTCCCTTAGATAGGGGATTGCAACGATATATGTCCGGGCTTGCCCGGATGAATAAGCTGTCCTGGACCAACTGGTGGTGTTCCTATCAGAGCGGGGTGGTTAACAGGTGGCACTGTTGACTAGTAAATACCCTATGTGCTCATACGGGTTCATCACACGGGTAAGAGGCGCGTTAAAACCTCTGCTACCTGTGCTCCCAGGTAAGGTCCCTGACCAGGAGCTAAGGGTGGGGTAACCCCGACAGAAACCTCTAGTGCTGAAGTCGGCGGTACTGAGCGAGACAGCGCACTTTAACGGATCACAGTACCACGCACAACACCGCCATGAATACACTCTCAGCCTTCATAACCTTCCTGGCAACAGGTGAACATATTCCTAGCTGACATTTCAGTTATTCTTTACATTATTATAAAACACCCCAGGTGGGAACATAAGACTGGGGGGATCAATAACGCCATAAAATGCCTTCCTGCAGAGACAATCATCATCCCGAACTTTGCAAAACATGACACTCCCACACATCATCCATCTTCTCTGTGGGAAATGCTTTCTGGAGACAATAACTAAGAAACCAACAGGCAATTTCTAATTAATGGACGATGTTGGGAAATAACGCTGTGGGGTTTGTATGGGTTGTGACAGAGTGAATACCCTTGCTTTTAGTGAAATATAGAGAAGGAGCATGTGTAGAAAGCTTTCTTTCTTTATTTGGTGTTTAACGTCGTTTTCAACCACGAAGGTTATATCGTGACGGGGGAGGGGGGGGGGGGGGATGGGATAGAGCCACTTGTTAATTGTTTCTTGTTCACAAAAGCACTAATCAAAAATTTGCTCCAGGGGCTTGCAACGTAGTACAATATATATATTACCTTACTGGGAGAATGCAAGTTTCCAGTACAAAGGACTTAACATTTCTTACATACTGCTTGACTAAAATCTGTACAAACATTGACTATATTCTATACAAGAAACACTTAACAAGGGTAAAAGGAGAAACAGAAACCGTAAGTCGCCTCTTACGACATGCTGGGGAGCATCGGGTAAATTCTTCCCCCTAACCCGCGGGGGGTGTGTAGAAAGCTTGCCTCACTAAATGCAAGAGTATTATCTCTTTCACAACCCATACAAACCCGACAGATATTTCCGGAATTCATCTGTTCTGAATAAAATATAAACCTTTGGGTATACAAACAACTGCTGAACAACAATGAACTCACAAAGCAATACAAACGAGAAGAAATAGAAAGGTGTAATTTAACAGGAGGGATAACAACAAAAGCCATGTGTACAACAATGTCTTTTTAGGACTGCTGTACTTACCAATCCCCAGGATCACAACTGGGAAGATATCACAAATGTCCAGCTCATCAAATCAAATCAAGACAATGATTCTCTGCTAATTGCAATAATAGTCTTGTGTCAACGGATTAGTTTAAGGCAATGGCAGGCATTCCTAACATGGTCCAACCAAAATGTAATTGAATTTTGAAATGCAGTGTTGTACTTCCTACAGGAAATATTGACATTGTTTGTGTGCATGTTCTGGAACAATTGATTGTGCTGACCAGCACTGTACGTTTTTAAAAAGTAATTTCTTTATAGTTTATACAATGCGTCATTTTTATGTGGACTTTCTCTTCTTCTTCTTCTGCGTTCGTGGGCTGAAACTCCCACGTACACTCATGTGTTTTTTTTGCACGAGTGGAATTTTACGTGTATGACCGTTTTTTACCCCACCATTTAGGCAGCCATACACCGTTTTCGGAGGAAGCATGCTGGGTATTTTCATGTTTCTATAACCCACCGAACTCTGACATGGATTACAGGATCTTTTTCGTGCGCACTTGGTCTTGTGCTTGCGTGTACACACGGGGGTGTTCGGACACCGAGGAGAGTCTGCACAGAAAGTTGACTCTGAGAAATAATTCTCTCGCCGAACGTGAGGACGAACTCACACTGACAGCGGCCAACTGGATACAAATCCAGCACGCTACCGACTGAGCTACATCCCCGCCCATGTGGACAATTGCTGACATATCCCATTTAAAATCCTGGATGGACTCGGAAGGTCTACAACGTGGTTTAACTTTAAGAAACAATAAGAACGGGGAGGGGGTGGGGGTATCTTTGATTTGAGATTCTCTTCTGATACATGTATTCGGGCAGTTGTGTGTATACCCCTAAATAAATAACTGGGGAAACAAAAACTAAAAAATAATAATGCATGACATTTCCTATAAACAGCATACAGCTGGAATATCATAGTGTACTAAAAAATGAACTAATAAATCTATCAGCATGTTGCTACCCCGAATCCAGAAGACATCCCATGGATGTAGCACCATCATCAACTTGTTCAACATCACTAAGCTAGCGGCAGAACAGCTGCCACGCTGAAACACCCTGCACTAACTGGACATTATACAGAAAGAACAGGATGCCACTTGGCCTTTGTTTTAATAGTGGATAATTATGTCCGAAATATTCAACAGCTTTGATAACTTTATTTTCTTTGTGACACTGCGTGCACACTCTAGTTGTACTTTTAGCCAGTGGTTCATCACAGACTGTTCTTATTACTTTTAATGTCTTGTTTTTCCCAGGATGACTGGTTGAGAATGAATGGGTGCTTTTTGTGTTCACATTCTCAAACTCTTTCATGCTGGTAATTTCAGTATTTTTATGAACAAAATTGTGTATAAGTATTCAGCTTTACGGTAGTATTTACCAGGCCAAAGAAAACAACAAGTAAAACTAAAAGCCACAAATTAGTTTTTGATGCACCAACACATCGCAGTCACTGATTCAGCATGGTGCATTCAGTAAGATGCTTTGTACTATTAATATTTCAACGCATTAATAAAGCCAGCTTTGGCTTACTGCCTTCACCAGCTTGTCAAAACTCCCAATGCCACCCTCAGTTTTACTAATGAATAAAACTAGATAATTCATTTGGCCCCTCCATCACACATTAGTTATAACTCAACCACTGACCCAGTTTATGGTTTACAGATCCGGCCACTCAGAATGGAAAAAATGAACACATTTATAAACTGCAACACACATGCACATGGAACTAAAACTTGGCATGAACACATGGTTTAAACTTTAATGTAAAAAGAGTTTACACACAAAGTTACTGAGCAGAACAGTTTCTAAAAAAATCAAAGTGAACAAAAGTATGCACATTGCCGACAATTCGTTCTGCATTCATACACATACATTTCAACTATCATTGTCAGTATCACTGACATAATGTAAAAGAGTAGCCCGGGATGATGATCCTGATAAAACAATAAGAACAAAGTTTTATTCTCAACTTTATAATTATGATATAAAATGTTGTCTCACCTTCTGTCATTTCCAACAACATCCAGAAATCCCACGTCTGGCATGGCTTCTGCGGTGTATTTGCCATGGGATACTTGTTTTGTGTATGCTACCAAACGTAGTTTGTCTTGGTAGGACAGCTGCAATGCTTTGCCTTCTTTTTCTGCACAACAAACCAGGACGACAATCAGTAAAGTCATAACTCATAGTCATACTACTACAGGCAAATCCAGCTAACTCACAAACGGTTAAGTCAAAAATTCGCTTAGCACACAAAGAAATTCTGGTCCGGAATTATCCCTCTTTATCTATGTGTACAAAGTACCCTGAGCTCGAAATGGGATTTCTCTTACGTAAGTCGAAAGACGGATAGCACACAACAGAAAGTCAGTCCCAAAGACAAAGTTTACTCTATATTTACTACAGCAA
Source organism: Littorina saxatilis (assembly GCF_037325665.1). Taxonomy (NCBI): domain Eukaryota; kingdom Metazoa; phylum Mollusca; class Gastropoda; order Littorinimorpha; family Littorinidae; genus Littorina; species Littorina saxatilis. The sequence goes on along the minus strand of NC_090261.1, from coordinate 6,503,282 downwards.
CTCGAAACACGAAACTTGGCGTCTCACACTAGCGCATTGTGTAACCTTATTCCCTTCTTCTCTACACGGACGCCACACCGACTGGTCAGTCGGCACGCAATAAAGTATGAACTGAAGTTAGGAGGGGGCGAGGAGTAAGGAGGGGGCGAGGAGTAAGGAGAATTATCCAACTCCAAGAAAACATTCTGAAAAAGGTGGGGAAGTGGTGACAAGGCAGTGAACACACTCACCATGCACTGACATCATACGAAAGCAGCCACACAAACACAGCACAGAGGCAGAGGCAGGTGTGCAGATGCTTTGTGAGAATAAGCGTTGAAAACCAGTTTGAATAAAAAAAAACCAGCAGATAGAGCCGCATGTCATAATCATTCTTCTTGTCTGGCTTTATTGACTGCATGCCGATCTTGTGGCAGTGACTTTTCACTCTTTAGTCGGACTGTACACAAACCGCTCTCACTCTCCCTCACTGACTACCCTAAGCCCCGACAACTGATCCTTGGAAATTGTTTGGAAGAGTACACCTCTCTATTTCTCTCCAATGCTCTTCCTGCTGACTTCAGTGACACCGGACACCCCACTGAGTTTAGCCAGCTACCCTCCCCCCCCCCCCCTCTCTCTCTCTCTCTCTCCCCCCAGCCATGTACTGTTTGGTGCTGTGGCCAGAGAGGTGTCACCGGCTAATTGAGGCCAGCTGCACCGTTCACTCAGAGCAAAACTAGTTGACTGTGTCTAACTTTTGACAAAGCAACACAACTGAAGGGTTCACAGATTAGGTAACCGACTCACTGGTCAAGGCTGCAGGGAAACAAGAGTATCTTGTACGCGATGCTGAGAACGGTGGCCGATTTTTCACTCTCTTTCTCGGAGGGCCTTCATCATTGCAGGGACTGCTGTAAAGAAATGCTTGCTCAGAAACTAACTCTTTTTGCATTGAAACATGCACCAGAACTGGTGGACACCATCGACAATGTCAAACATGAAATCGAAGCAGTTTGCTTGAGGAAACGGTCGTGAGCAACTCAAACTTCTCTGTTTTCTTTTTTTTAAGAACATCTGAGGTGACTTTCTTTGTGGCCCTGCCCCCTCCCTCTGTAAGGACCCCCCTCCATAAGGACCGATTTTTGTCAACATTTTCAAGGTCGCTAGAGAGGGGTTCCACTGTACTATGACCAAGTCGAAATTTCGGATAGGACACAATAACAATTCGGTCCCTTCAATTTCGTCTTATCCGGATTTGCCTGTACTAGAATTCATTATTCATACACACTTCTTCTAAAACACTGAATACTGTGAACTTATGCAGTCATGTTTGGGCATACTTTGTAATTCTAGCAACTCTCATTCTTCACTAAAAACTGTGCTCAAAAGAACAACCCCAGGCAACACAGAAGTTAGACAGCTTACAAGTTACAACCCCAGACAACACAGAAGTTAGACAGCTTAAGTTACAACCAAAGAAAAACAGACTGAAAACACTAACACCAACTGTCGAAGCAACCAAAGGGACAGACAAAAAGTAGGCATTATACTTATACTATTAGAGAGGTGGTCGCTATGGAAAGATGAATTACAGAAAAGCTCGTCTGGGAGTGGGAACTGGGATTCATCGAACTCGAAGTGGTCACTTTGGGCACATTATAGCTCTTTCAAGAGGTAGTTTCAACTGCACTTTGATACTAACAGAACCATGCAGAGCATTACTCATAATGAAGTAATTTAATGAGCCAGAATAACACACAGCCACCAGTACTGATCTCCAGAGCCAATGTCAATTTTTTTTTTTTAGAGCTAAGTTGTAATTTGTAATGTAAGGCAGCTAGTTTAGTAAAGCAACATGTTACTTACACTGATATTGATAAGTAATATGTTTCCCTGTATACATGTGTAATACCAATAAATAAATGTACAACAAACATAAACAATAATCAATACCAAAAGTTTATCACCAATTGTTACTAACTGGTAACTTAATTATAACCATGATAGTGATACACAGACCTGGGAACCCCTGTTTTGAGTATTCTCAAACAAACTTGTTGGATTTTCAGAAAAATTAGCGTAAATCCACACAGCCTTTGAAACTCCATGATTCAAATATATGCTGAAGGATTTGTATAATTAACAACCAAAAAGACGTCACTACAGACATTATGAATCCGGATTTCCAGCATATATGGCCCAAAGTCAGAATAGGTGTCCATTTTTGTGACATACAAAATCAATTTTAAAAATGAACATTTTCTTTGTTTTGAAAATAGAGATGTATTTTAGAGCATAAATACGCAAGGAACAGCTATGATTTAAGAAAACTCATGTTTGATCACTTCACAGATTCAGGTTTAAAAGTTTGAAGGAGTTCATAACTTCACACCGTCACAAAATTTAGACTTGTTAAATCATTGTTGCTACATGTATTGGGTCTGTTTTAGACATCTGAGCAAATTGCTACAGCAAATTACTTTGCATTTCAAGCAAGTTAAACTTGTTTTGGCCACGCATGATGCAGATGTGAACTCCATTAATGGGAAGTTCATAACTTCACATAATTTACTTTTATTGGTATAATACATTTAATTTATACAGGCAGGAAACAATTTGTTTTGTTTTTTAATCTGAAAAAGGTGAGCTGGAACATGAAGGTAATTTTTGAAGATGAAGTGTGGAGAAGATTTTTTGGTTATCTGTATTATTTATAGAAATTAATATTGTCACAATTTTTTCACAGCAAATATTGGCATAAGTTATCATTAAATCTACAATTTTGCTGTTTTTGTGCAAAATGTGCTTGAAAAGTACCATCAAAAGGATTTCAATACACCAAAATGTTTGTCTGACTCTGAGTTGGCAGAAACTGAAAGTATTTTTAGAATGTCCTTGGAGTTCATAACTTCACACCGTGACATCACAAACTATGGCTAATTCAAACCAAAGTAAGAAAGTGCATATGTCATCTTATTTTCTCTCCAGCTACTCTTTGTAATCAACATACAACTAAGTAATAAAAGTAAAACATTTGTGAAAACAAACGATAACAAAAATCATAAAATGTGAGCGTGCGCATAACTTCACAAGAATTTTTGTTATGTTGGTCTCTAGTACAGTTACTGTATAATATATTTGCAAAACAATGACAAACTGAGAACACAGAGTTATAGTATAGGCTAAAGCTGCACTTATATTACAAAATCAGATTTTAATTGCCAAAATAAAACAAATTGTTTGAAACTTGTGAAGTTCATAACTTCACATCAATCACACATTTATACTAAAATAACTAACTAAAGTCTCTTGCAAATAATTCTAAACAACTTAATGATTTACTTAACCAAACTCAGTCATGAAAACTGTTACCGAAATCATTATTTAGTTAGTGTTTATGTCAGCTGACTGTGTGTTCATAACTTCACATCATTTATTTAACTGAAAAGCTACGTACTAAAATCTGCTGGTAAATTAAAATAAAAATGACATCAAACTGTAACAGCCTACTCTGGAGAAGAGCAGCACATCATTTGAGGTAGTGATTTAGTGTAATAAATTAATTATTGTGTATAAATCATACTCATGGCATGTGTTCATAACTTCACACCGTGGGGCTGAGGGTCAGTTGATGTGAAGTTATGTACACCGTGCAGTCAACCCAGATTCATGCTGGAATTATCAAAATGTAATTTTGAGGGTTGATGTTCAGAAAACTTCTTACAAAATGTCCAGATAAAGTCAAATGTACTCTTTTGCTATTAACAAGGCATTATTTTAAACACGCCCTTGAAAAATGAGCTTGAGTTATGTGAAGTTATGAACTTCATGACAAAACGGCTAAGTACTTCAGAAAGAAACAGTCGGCAGCCAGTAGATTCTTTTTGTGATGAAAATCATGGTACAGTGTAATTTGGAAACTGAAAAGTCATTTTACATATATTTTGGGTTTTGACATGAGTTAGTAACTCTCACATAAAAATAGTGCGCAAGACACAGAGAAAATGGCTAACTAAAGCATACTGCTTGACTTTAGTGACAAAAATTGCTTAGTATCTAAATCTAATGTACTTTTATATGCAAAATTGCTGTTCCACTACAACCTTAACTTTCATGGCTAGCATTTAAGGACAAAAAACACTCTCAGTGGAGATAGTAGGAAAGTTCATAACTTTCTCACAAGAATTTTTTATTTCTCAATTACTCAAACACCAATGAATGAACTTGATGCAAACTTTCAGTGTGACTGCTGCTAGTGGATCCAAATGCATTACAAAGCTAGGTGTTCCCCAACCAGTCAATTTACTCTTTTTTAAGGCAAAAGGTTGGAAAGTTCATAACTCTTTTTTCACAAGAAAATCTGCACGTAAACTTCAAACTACTTTTGAACATGCAAAAACAAGTCAAACAACCCTTTTTATCTTTTATACCTCTGCAAAACATACTGTAAAATACTTTTTTACAAAAATATATCAGGTTTCAATCTTTAATTATCATTTAGAGCTGACCAGTGAACAAAAATGAAGTCTTACGGAAATAGTTATGAACTTTCTGTGAAATTTTGTCTCCCCATTTTCTGCAGGCTCACTGACAAAATTCAAAAACTTTGCTTTGTCAAAGGTACATTTGAGTTTTACTGGCTCAGTGAAAAGTCATTCATGACATTCTGTCCCATAAATATGACAGAGTAGACCATGTTTCAATATGCTGTAAGGTCATGTCACAAAAAATGGCCAAAATGTAGTGCTGCTGACTTCAGATAATGGCGACATTTTCATTAAAAACAACAACTGAGCACACAATGTTTCTCTAGGTGTGTACTTCATACTTTTTTTTACAAGTCTCATTAATCTTTACAAGGATTTTATTTTTCTTTGATGTACAAATCAGGTTAGAGCCAAGGTTGCACAGCTATTTCAGCTGTGGACACCATTTCAGACTTAAGGCCATATACCAAAAGAATCCCACCCATGGTATCACTATCAGGCATGGGAATTGTAAACAGTAAAAAAGGCTGAACAATTTTAAGTAATAGCAAAGTTGACGGCGCAGCGCCGAGCCTCACTAGGGCAGTAGGGGGGTCCGGGGGCATGCCCCCCGGAATTAGTTTTCTCCAAATGGCAAATGGTGCAATTTGGTGTCATCTGAACTCTAAGTTTGACATTAAATTCTGTTTTTAGAACCATTTATTGTTTCGGCAGACACTTTTGCTTTTTATGCGAAAAAAAAAATGGGGCGGAAATTTGCCTTACGGGGGACAATTTCCTTGCCTGCAGGTATGGGTTCCCTGGTCTGGATACATATTACAATTTACATGTGTCTGGCTGTCTTTTTAATTTTATGCATTAAATAAATTTAAAACTGCTTCATCTTGACTTCATTTAGCCTAGTTCATTGCAGCATTTTTGTTGTTGTAATTTTACAATGTCAAAAAAAGAGTAAATTGTATTAATCAATCAATCAATAACGAAGTTGCTCAAGCACGAAGTAGCAAGTAGCAGTATCACTTAAATTAAAACAGTTTGCAGACACTAAGAGTAAGAGTACTATTACTAAGACTGAGTGAGACAGCAGCCGGCTAGAGGAAACAAGAATGACGATGTTGATTCAATGATTGTGATTGTGAATCTTGGTCAGTTACCAATGATGAACGCTTGGGTTTTAAAGGGGACATGCTTGCAGTTGCACACCGATTATTTTACAACTGAAGACTGTTATAGTATAGTAGTATTTTTTCCAAGCTATTGGTTTACTCTCGAAGAAACAGAATTACACACATTTACAGATCAGTGAAAGTGAAACGTTACAAATGAAGTAGCATGATAAATGCACCTACCTTTGAAGAATTTCAAAGCAATCTTGTACAAATCATCTAGAGCAAAGCCCCATAGCTGGACGAATGCGTCTGATTGTTCTTGGTATGTTAAATTATTTGATTGTTCATCATTCACTTGCAAATCCTTGATTCCGTTTGCAAGGGACTCGGCAGCGGCCATGTTTACTCTCAGCCACGTAGGAAGCGAGGCTCTTGTCTCGGCCTCGTTTTCACTTCACGGGAGTGGCAAATCGATTTTGCTGTCTGCTACGAGCAGTGTTTTGATGTATTCGAATGATTGGGCCAACAGAATACTTTCATGTGCTGACTGATACAACAACATAAAACTAATTAAATAGCGTTGCATTTTCTTCTTTTATTTTATTTGCAATATTTGTCTACGCATTTCCAAAAGGAAGATTGATGCCTTCAGCGGTCTCAGAACCAAGGGAGAGTACTCCTATCAGAGATTTCCGACGGTGTCGGGTGTAAATTTATTCCCTTCATCCTTCATTCCTTGTGATGAAAATCCCCTTTTAAAGCTAATCCATGTATCGGAAGGGGGGCAAACAACCCGACAAAGTCATTTTATGACTTTTTAGATAGAATGTCATTTTAATGCTTGAACGGGAAAAGCAGCCCACAAACAGCGCACACAGTGATCATTTTTGGTAGGGGCTTATTTTCCCAGCTCGCCGGACAGCAAGACTGTTGTGTTATGGCGGACAAGTAGGAGCGAAAACCGCGAGTGTGTAAAGTGGACGCAGATAAACAATCATCATGCCTAAAAAAGAGCCAGGACCCCTGGCCAAGGCGACCAAGGAGATTGATGTCGTAAAGAAACATGTGAGTTGCAGCACGATCTGTGCAGCTGATCCTTGCTTCCCTTTGTGTTTTACAGATTGTATTATTTATTCCATGGCTGACCTGTATGGACAAGTCGCTGTATGGGACGCAGAGCAACATTCATTTGAATTTATCAATCGTGTCAGTGCGATCTGATTGCAATTCATATGCTGTACAGTGTAGTAGTAGGTCAGTTTGCAGGTTTGCGGTTTTTGATTTTCTCATAGACTGAGAAAACGTAAGATAAAGTATCTGTAAGTTACGCTGCACTTGTGGGACAAGTCATCCAGATGTCTGGCATTGATGCAGCGGAGTGGGGGGTGCGCAGCTGATTCTTTATCGTCGTCTGGCTACTGCCAGCGCCGACTTGAAGCTCTCGGTCGATGCCGAGGTTACAATTACTTCATCTAATTGGTTCCAGGCCACTACAGTCTTTGGAAAAAACGAATGTCTGTATTGCTCAGTGTTACAGCGTGGCACGGTGAAGCATCTGCTATTGTTCCTGATGTAGTTGTCTACTGGGTTCGAGGTGCTATAGTCTCTGGAAGATTGACCTGGACGAATGAGGCGTCCTGGTTTTTGAGGGATCAGGAACTTGTCAGGCGGGATTGCCGGCACCAGCCCCTCAACCACTTTGTAGAGGGAGGTTAGACGCAGGTGTTCGCGACGTTCCTGGAGGGTTGGTAGTTGAAGCTTGTGTAGGAGCCCAGTGACGAAGCCAGGAGTCGTGGTTCTGTAGTCACCAGAGATGAAGCGGGATGCGTTCCGCTGTATGCGCTCCAATCTCTCGACGTCCTGCTTAAGGTATGGGTCCCAGATGGTGGCACCGTACTCAAGAAGAGGGCGGATGAGGGCAAGGTAGGCGTTGTGCCTGCAGTTTGTAAGTTAGTAAGATATAAAATATACCACCTATTTGAAAATACGTAAGATACCATGCACCTATCATGATGGCCCATTTTACAATGTTATGAACTGACAAGTGATTTCCCTTTCAGATTGATGCTGCTGTGAAAGAAGCAAACAAGACAGTCGGCACCAAGAAGCTCAAGACAGAAGAAAGACTGAACACTTTGTACAGAAAGTATGTTAATAAGTTGTTGTTTTTGAGTCACTTGAGAAAAAGTGACTCTATGTAATCGGTCAGTGTTAGTCTGTCCGGCCGGCCGGCCGGCCGGCCGGCCGTAGACACCACCTTAACGTTGGACTTTTCTCAGAAACTATCAAAGCGATCGGGCTCATATTTTGTTTAGTCGTGACCTCCAATGACCTCTACACTTTAACGATGGTTTCGTTGACCTTTGACCTTTTTCAAGGTCACAGGTCAGCGTCAAAGGAAAAATTAGACATTTTATATCTTTGACAAAGTTCATCGGATGTGATTGAAACTTTGTAGGATTATTCTTTACATCAAAGTATTTACATCTGTAGCCTTTTACGAACGTTATCAGAAAAACAAGGGAGATAACTAGCCTTTTCTGTTCGGCAACACACAACTTAACGTTGGGCTTTTCTCGGAAACTATAAAAGTGACCGGGCTCAAATTTTATGTGAACGTGACTCCCAGTGACCTCTACACTTTGACGTCTGCTTTGGTGACCTTTGACCTTTTTCAAGGTCACAGGTATGTCTTGAAGGAAAAAAATTGAAATATCATATCTCTGAAACTATTCATCGGATTTGATTCAAACTTTATAGGATTATTCTTTACATCAAATTATTTACATCTGTATTGTGTTGTGAATAGCAATTTCTTCCTGTCCATCTGATGCCTCATATAATATTCAGAACTGCGAAAGTGACTCGATCGAGCGTTTGCTCTTCTTACTAAATACCTTTTTCTTTATCAATATATATAATATATATATCATGTTTACTGCTTCAATCCTTGTAATTGTATGTTTTGAAGAATTCATATAGAATATGATATGGACACACAACATGCACGCACAAACTCACACTCACACACGTAAACAGCTTTGAGTTTAGATTGTTTTCCCTTGGATGTGAATTGTGATCTACATATATCTATATATATCTAGACCTTGACACATTTGATTCTTTCCATATTTTACATGCTAACACCCAGGTTTCATTTAGATGAATCTGCATCATTTCCGCAACTGACGACAAACATTTCCCTAATGTCTCCTAAAAATAAAAAGACAGAACATTTATCTCAACTGTCAATCAGGCATCACGTTAAAAATGTTCAATACCACAGTCGCTTCTTACATTTACAAAGACACTATTACGTGGTCAATTTAGAGCAAAACCAGTCCCAGTGAAAATTATCGAAAAGAGAAGTTGCTTGGAACTAATGAACATTGAAATTGAATGTATTTATAACTTTGTTTTGCTGTGTTATAACAGCTGCTTTGACCGCAAGGAGGAGCTGAACAAACTTCATGCTACAGTGGAAAGCTTGACAGAGGTATGTGTTGTGACTTCATTCATCTTGCATTCTTTACCAAATTATCACTTTTCCTTTTACTTTTATTTTCTTGGTAGGTTGTGCATGCTCTTTCTCTCTTTCTCTTTTTGTCTCTTTCTGACTCTCTTTCCCTGTGTCTCTGTCTTTAGACTCTTTGTCTCTTTCTGACTCCCTTTCCCTGTGTCTCTGTCTGACTCTCTTTCCCTGTGTCTCTGTCTGACTCCCTTTCCCTGTGTCTCTGTCTGACTCTCTTTCCCTGTGTCTCTTTCTGACTCTCTTTCCCTGTGTCTCTTTCTGACTCTCTTTCCCTGTGTCTCTTTCTGACTCTCTTTCCCTGTGTCTCTTTCTGACTCTCTTTCCCTGTGTCTCTTTCTGACTCCCTTTCCCTGTGTCTCTGTCTGACTCTCTTTCCCTGTGTCTCTTTCTGACTCTCTTTCCCTGTGTCTCTTTCTGACTCTCTTTCCCTGTGTCTCTTTCTGACTCTCTTTCCCTGTGTCTCTTTCTGACTCTCTTTCCCTGTGTCTCTTTCTGACTCCCTTTCCCTGTGTCTCTGTCTGACTCTCTTTCCCTGTGTCTCTTTCTGACTCTCTTTCCCTGTGTCTCTTTCTGACTCTCTTTCCCTGTGTCTCTTTCTGACTCTCTTTCTCTTTTTGTCTCTTTCTGACTCTCTTTCCCTGTGTCTCTGTCTGACTCTCTTTCCCTGTGTCTCTTTCTGACTCTCTTTCCCTGTGTCTCTTTCTGACTCTCTTTCTCTGTGTCTCTTTCTGACTCTCTTTCCCTGTGTCTCTTTCTGACTCTCTTTCCCTGTGTCTCTTTCTGACTCTCTTTCCCTGTGTCTCTTTCTGACTCTCTTTCTCTGTGTCTCTTTCTGACTCTCTTTCTCTTTTTGTCTCTTTCTGACTCTCTTTCTCTTTTTGTCTCTTTCTGACTCTCTTTCTCTTTTTGTCTCTTTCTGACTCTCTTTCCCTGTGTCTCTTTCTGACTCTCTTTCTCTTTTTGTCTCTTTCTGACTCTCTTTCTCTTTTTGTCTCTTTCTGACTCTCTTTCTCTTTTTGTCTCTTTCTGACTCTCTTTCTCTTTTTGTCTCTTTCTGACTCTCTTTCTCTTTTTGTCTCTTTCTGACTCTCTTTCTCTTTTTGTCTCTTTCTGACTCTCTTTCTCTTTTTGTCTCTTTCTGACTCTCTTTCCCTTTGTCTCTGTCTGACTCTCTTTCTCTTTTTGTCTCTTTCTGACTCTCTTTCTCTTTTTGTCTCTTTCTGACTCTCTTTCTCTTTTTGTCTCTTTCTGACTCTCTTTCCCTGTGTCTCTTTCTGACTCTCTTTCTCTTTTTGTCTCTTTCTGACTCTCTTTCTCTTTTTGTCTCTTTCTGACTCTCTTTCTCTTTTTGTCTCTTTCTGACTCTCTTTCCCTGTGTCTCTTTCTGACTCTCTTTCTCTTTTTGTCTCTTTCTGACTCTCTTTCCCTGTGTCTCTTTCTGACTCTCTTTCTCTTTTTGTCTCTTTCTGACTCTCTTTCTCTTTTTGTCTCTTTCTGACTCTCTTTCTCTTTTTGTCTCTTTCTGACTCTCTTTCTCTTTTTGTCTCTTTCTGACTCTCTTTCCCTGTGTCTCTTTCTGACTCTCTTTCTCTTTTTGTCTCTTTCTGACTCTCTTTCCCTGTGTCTCTTTCTGACTCTCTTTCTCTTTTTGTCTCTTTCTGACTCTCTTTCTCTTTTTGTCTCTTTCTGACTCTCTTTCTCTTTTTGTCTCTTTCTGACTCTCTTTCTCTTTTTGTCTCTTTCTGACTCTCTTTCTCTTTTTGTCTCTTTCTGACTCTCTTTCCCTGTGTCTCTGTCTTTAGAAGACTCTTTGTCTCAGTTTTTAATGTACCCATTTTTTTTAGATTGTTGTTTTTATTTGTACAGGAACAAGAACCTGAGAAAGTGAAGAACTTTGAAAACAAGAAGAAGAATGAACTGAAAAGACTGGATACAATGCTTGTAAGTTCGTGTATTTTCCCCCCTTATACATTTCCCTCTTCAGAGTGGTGACACAACAAGCTGTTTGGACCAGAAATAAAATGAGACATTCATATTCTGAGAGTGCCTTAAATGTGTGTGTGTGTGTGTGTGTGTGTGTGTGTGTGTGTCTGTGTGTGTGTGTGTGTGTGTGTGTGTGTGTTAAATTAATATGTATTTCATTTATTTATTCCTTTGATTTATTTTTGGTTTCCAAGGATGTGTTTGTGATAATCATTACCAAAGGGAACATGTGGTTTAGGTCTTCATAATAGACTGAATGTTGACTGTTATGGTTAGTCTGTAACTGCTTATTATGTTTGATTGCAGACTCAGATGACTCAGTCCATGTCAAAGCTGTTACCTGATCAGAATGAAGAGGAGTTTGCAAGGTATCACATGTTCACATGCAGCTAGGGCACAAAACTAAAATGTTTTGAAATTCAAGTTACACAGATGACAGGTCACAGCATCATAGCATGTTTTATTATGTTTTTCCTTTCTTTCTTTTTCTTCACGGCCATTTTGTCCATTTACTTTTTATTATTTTTTTTTAAACATTAAAATGGTCATAACATGATAATCTTCTTTTGTCTAAAGTCAACAGTATTCAAATGCTTATAAAGGAAGTTGAAAAGAAGCTTTCCTTGTTGTTTTTGACTTGCTTGTTGGGGTTGTGCAGATCTTTGTGTATTTATATACTGTTCAAAAAAAGAAACGCATAGTTGCTACTTGCCAAATTTGTTTTATTTTTCTAAAAAATTAACAGAAAATCCAATATTTAGATTATTTGTTTGAAATTTGGTATGGACACAGTTGAATGCACACACAGTTCATTTGCATCTTCAAATCAATCAGTCAATCAATACGATTGGGTGCCGAGGCTGTCAAGTCAGTAGGGGGTGTGACTGTCTTGAGCAGCAACAACTGCCCGGCACCTTCTGGGCATGGACTGGATCAGATGCCGGATATCTTGCTGTGGGATGGTGTCCCACTCCTCCTGAAGTGCCTGCAATAGATCGCGGTGATTTGCCGGCGCTTCTTCTCGCCTGCGCACACGTCTGTCCAATTCATCCCAGAGATGTTCTATCGGGTTCATGTCTGGCGACATGGATGGCCAGGGAAGCACCTGGACATGGTGGTCGGTGAGGAACTGGGTGTTGAGTCGTGCTGTGTGCGGGCGAGCGTTGTCCTGCTGGAATATGGCATCCTGGTCAGCCAGAAGAGGAAGGGCGTGTGGGCGCAGAATTTCCTCCACGTATCGCTGGGCAGTTATGCGCCCTTGGACGTGCACCAGGGTGCTCCTTCCAGCGGTATTGATCGCCCCCCACACCATGACGCCTCCACCACCATGAACGGGTGCCTAATCCACACAGTTGGGCGCGTAACGTTCGTTTACTCTCCGGTAGACCCTCCTCCGACCATCATGTCGCTGGAGCAGGAAGTAGGACTCGTCGCTGAACCACACGTGTCTCCAGTGATTCCGGACGGTCCAGCGAAGGTGCTGGTTGCCCCACTGCACTCGGTTCTGGCGATGGCGGCGGGTGAGGACAGCTCCTCTGTGAGGTCTGCGAGCTCTCAAACCAGCTTCATGCAGGCGGTTCCGCACGGTCTGGTCCGATAATCGGTGTGGCCCGGGGAGAGCCTGGACAGAAGATGAGGCCGACAGGAAACGATTCCGGAGGTGGCGGAGCCGTATGAAGCGGTCGTGAGCAGCAGTTGTCGCCCTTGGTCTTCCCGCTCGTGGCAAGTCAGCAACGGAGCCAGTGGCTTGAAACCTGACCCACAGTCTACTGATGGTGCTCTGGGACACGTGGAAGTGCCTGGCGATTGCACTTTGACTTTGGCCTGCTTGTAAACGACCCAATGCAATTTGGCGGTCTTCTCTGCTCAATCGGGCCATCTTTCGTCGCTGAATTGTCGTCTGATTTCTTTGTGGCGAACAATCCGCTTTTATGGGTTTTGGAAGACATGGTGAGAGCTCAATATTCCCCGAGTTTCACGAGATTACACTGAAGCATGACGAATGGTCATGCCAAATGAGCAATTTTGACATTGTAGCCACTGATAACGCATGCGTCACGTGCAGAGCTCACTTGTGGCAATGGACGAAAGGTCGACGACCAGATAAACATTTTCTGCAGTTTGGTGGATATCCTTGTAGCCATATAATTAAATTAACCAAATATTACAAGCTATGCGTTTCTTTTTTTGAACAGTATAATACTTTGTAGCTAAACTGAGAATTCTGTCATCAAGTATTTTAGTTGGTTAAAGGAATCTGTAACTGAGTTATTGGAACCAGCTTCATCTCCAGGATCACTCACGGGATAGCTCAGTGCCTGTATGTATTCAGGCTTTTTAGTCATTACAAATACATTCTGCATGTGCATGTATACATATACATATGTAATTCAATCAGAGCATTTAGGCTCAGGTAGCTCTGAACTGCAAACAGATGAATGTTTCTACTAAATCTGGGACTCCTTTTTGTAAACAAAATGTCCACTTTCCCGTGCAGAAAAGTTCACCAGGAGCTCGATGAAGCAAAGAAGAAAGCTGAAGAAGAAGAAGAGGACGAGGAAGAAGAAGAGGATGAGGAAGAAGAAGAAGAAGAGGAGGAGGAGGAAGAAGAGGAGGAGGAAGAAGAAGAAAGCAAGACAACTAAAGGTGCACCTGGAAAGTCGGCGGGACCTGGTATGTGTTTTAATTAATCTTAGCTCAATTTCTTGGCCACCTTTCACCTATTTTCATATAAAGCTGCACGTTTTTGATGTTTTACTGTGGAATTTTTAAATAAACAGGAATTTCAGATAAACAGATTTGCTTCATAAGAATATTGACTTTAACGAGAACCCTAACACATGTACATCTACATGTGATAACAAGAGGCGAAGCCTTCAAGGCTCACGTAAGAAATCGACAAACAGTAACACAAACTCAATCACTCCATCACACATACACACACACAGTAAACCCATTGTAGTTTCTTTGGCATAGGTGACACGGTGCAAGAGTGCGAGACACTAGATCTAGATCTGTCTGTCTGTAGCTTACTTATGCAGTTACGGGGACACGACTGCCTGGAGATGGCCAGATCGACACTGCGCTTTCGACAGCGCTTCCTCGTGCAGACACTGGAAACACGCTGTGCAGATTAACCTGTAGGAAATCTCCTTTGGTATCTTCTTTATCTATTTTTCTGGAGCTACGAAACCGAACAATGTGAAATCATGAGTCGTCTTCTCCGAATCGGCGAACTGCAGCTCGGTGATAACTGTATCTATACCACAATCCTTCACGCGATCTGACCTAACCTTGACCCCTGACCTGGTCTACATACCACACACGACACAAACAAACCAGTCAGCTGTTTTTACAACAGGAAAGAGTTGTATGAGTTGCTTGAAGCTGAGACAAGCACTGATCTGCAGGAGAGTCAAGTGGTCATGTCGTCATTGAATAATGAGCTCTGATGTGTATGCCATTTATGTCCGCTCAATATGATCCCTTTTTATACCTTTGAAAATATGGACATTGGAGCTCACTATATTCACTGCCGTCATGTTCGCTTGCCTTGGCTTTAAGCAGTGCAGGTCTTACGAAGCCCAGAAAGAAAGACAAAAATAGTTACATGTACACATGTACAGTCCAACCTGTCCTGACAAGCACCTGGTTCTCTAAAGCGACCACCTGCTCACAACCCCCACTCCGAAGAACCCCAGATGCCTTTTTCTTCTACGTATATAATTCACCTTTCCGTAGCAACCACCTGTCTAAAGCGACCACTTTCGGTTGGTCCCTTGGCTGGTTGTTGCAGACAGATTCAACGGTATTTCAAATATCTGGATGTTGTCTCATTCCCTCTTATCATAACAGACCATGATTTTTGGAAATCGTCCACATATTACTTATATTAGGACTCTCATATCCCCTCTTATCATAGAGTTAGTTCTCAGTTTCATGAACAGGATACTGTACGGTTGATCATCATTGCAGCGAAGAAGGCCGCTGAGGAGCATGAAGATGAGGAAGAAGAGGAGGATGACGAAGAGGAGGAGGATGAAGAGGAAGATGAGGAGGAGGAAGCAGAGAAGGAGGAAGTGAAGAAACACGCACAAAGGTACGACAAGGTTATCACTGGCATGTGAAAGCAATTATGCCAAAATCCCTCCACTCCATAGCCACGACAACCTAGCTCCTCCATCTCCCTAGTATAAGAGAAATCATATGCAAAACTAAAGGAATAATCCATTCCAGAGATTGGTTGTATGTATGACTTAAGATTAGTGTGGAACATTTTCTTTCGAAACCATGCTGACCACTGTGTCATGGAATGAGTTTCTTTTTGTTCGGTTGACTGTTTTGACATTATTGGAAGGGGGGGGGGGGGGGGACACTTGGAAAATGTCGGTGATCATTGATTGACAGACTGCAATTAAAAATCATCAGTCTTAGAACAGGTCGCGAGGCTGACTGATTGTTTATTAAAATGACCCAGTGATTTTATGATGCATCAGTCCAATACTTTTGTTAATGCTATAATTCTGGCATTTCAAGCCTTTATGAACATGATCACAGCAACCAGAAAAGATTATTGGACTGTTAGCTGGTCATTTGAAGAAAATCACCTCAAAGATCATAGAGAGTCCATATATGAAGTACATTTTGTCAGCATTATCATTTTCATCATCTTGATCTTCACTGAACATTTATCATCATGTACGTATAAATGATAACTGCGAGAGTCTGTTGCTCTCCAGGGCATTACTGGCATCCAGGTCTGGTTCAAAGCCAGTCATGGCAAAGCGATTAAGATTTGAAAACATAAGACAATCACAGACAAGGTATTGTAAAACCAGTACACCCCACGTTTCCTTCAGCCAAGCATGACGTTCCTTGCATTTTTGTTCGCTGTTTTGCAACTGTGACGCCAACGCCTGCATGGCCATGACAGTCGTAGCTAATAGAAACGAGTACATGTTCAACAGCTTAATTTTGTTGGTGTCTTCGTCAATACCTTTGTACTTCTGTGAAAACATGTTGTGGATGAAGAATAGGTATGAGCTACAATGTAGATGAAAATAAGTGCTGGAAAATGTGTATTTTGTGTCGTTATCTGGGTTTGTTAGTCTTTGGGGTAGCAGCAGTGCATGAACAGGTTGTTGACAACACATGACTAAAAGGACAATTACAAGTGAAAACAGGAATGTTTGACAAATACTGGAGTCAGCCATGGAGGAAATTAGTTCTCTGTGTGTCTGTAGAAAAAGTGGGATTTGTTATCATACACAATGTGAATGTTTTTGTTATCAGTGGATCCATAGAGAAAGTAGGATTGGGTATCATTAATCGTGCATTTCGTGGCTTTCAGTATTGTGTACAATTTTGCGGAACATTGCAAGGGCTGTTCTAAAGCAAAATGACGTTTAAATGTATATTACTATTATATGAGACCGCTGAACACAAACTTTTTTCCCATGACATTCATGATTTGCTTGCTTTGCATGCCAGCTCATTTTTATAGAGCATGGGCTATTATGTCAAACTAAAGTAAACGGAGAATCAATATTCGATAACATATTTTCTTCTACATGTATTCTTTTCACTGATATTGCATAATTATGGGATGTTTCACACAATATCAGTGTGGAATACTTTCAAGACAGTTTATTGTACAGCGACTGTTTACTTTGGTAGTTTGGCTTTTTTTGTTGTTGTTACATGATATTTTTTTGGAGATTGATCTTAGTAAATTCAATTGTTTACTATTATTCACTCATTTACTGATACATGTAGTAGATACTGTATTTATTTGATATATTTCAAAGATTAATATAAATACTGAGTTACGTTCATTTTCTCTTCAATATCTTATAATTATTTGTTTGTCCGTTCACTTCAAAGACCACTAAGTTGATGTACAATTGTACATATACTACTAGTGAACGTTTCGTTCCGTCTATGATCAAACGTTCCAATAACTCACCATTCTTCATTTTTGATTCTTCGTTCATTTATACTTTATCTTTTTTTTTACAATGGTCAGTTCCCCTTTTGTTGTGGGTTTGTTTATTTTTTACATTTTGTACGGCATGACTTGTTCCTACCGGTGTAGTTGTTACAGTTTGTCTGTCTAGATGTGCGCAATTAATTTTGATACTAGTGCAGCAGAGCGTCTAAGTTAATTATCTGTCTCAAGGCATCACAATTCTGATTTTATATTTACAGAAGTACAACTTAATTTTAAATGCTTGATGCAGTTAACTGTAATGAAGATGTGAGTTGTGGTAGCAATTTGGTAGCAATTAAGTGTACACACCCAAATTGCTAAAAAAATACATTTTGAAAGAGTTTAGAGATTCAGTGTTTTCCAGGACATTTATCAAATGTTTATTATACATGTATATATAGCTTTCCTTTTTAACTTGCTTCGCTCCAAGTTTTAATCTGACTTCCTCCACTTTTTGTGGTAAATATGCTAATGTTCTCACTGATTTATATTCTTGCATGTTTGTTGCATACTTCAGTGGTATTTACTGATATGTACTGTCTACAAGTTTTGATGTGATCATTTCTTCAGAATGTTTATTTTTTCAGAATGGTCGATACCAAAAAAACCCATTTGTGACCCTCCACCACGGAATGAGTCGCATGTCACCTTTTCATGATTTTCATATTTTTACATTTTCTGAAAGCGTTTTTTATTCTCTATCCAGTGGTGAAAACCGTTTTAGAAAAGAGTGAAAACTTTTCGAGTTATAAGCCTGTGACTATGGTGACCCTCACACTGTTACTAGACACCCCCCGGACTTACATTATGCCTAGCGCAGAACCGCGTGAGGTGACATGCGACTCATTTCGTGGTGGAGGGTCACATTTGAGCATTATCTTTGGTTAACTTATTCTTTTTATTTTTTATTTACCATGTTCTTGTTTATCGTTAGTTTTTCACATTGTCAGTTCTAAGTTTCAGTTATTTTGTGGTCTAGCTGTTTATGATCTTTTCAAAAATGAGCACCGAAGTGCATTAGATGTCTATCAAGTCCTATACTTTTCTGTTTTCTCTTTGAGTTTTACGTTTTGATTTGCACAAAAAGGCATTCTCTGGCTATAAACCTCGGTGAGCCTTAACCTGAACTAGAAAGAAAGGAAAACCCAGGAGGCAGAAGAATCTGAACATGAATGACACAATGTGGATACTAATTTTTTAAGATAAGTCTGCAGAAGTTCTACTAATAATAGTAACTAATTTTCGGTTTTTTTTGTTTTCAGTCCAGGAAAGCCAGGAAAGCATGTTACAGTCAGCAAAGAAGAAGAAGAAGAGTCTGAAGAGGAAGAAGAAGAAGAGGAGGAGGAGGAGGAGGAGGAAGATGATGAAGAAGAAGAAGAAGAGTCTGAAGAGGAAGAAGAAGAGGAGGAGGAAGATAAAAAGAAAGCAGCAAAAGACGAGAAGAAAGGCAAAAAGTCCAAAGATGAAGTTGAGAAAGAGGCAGCGGTAAGTCGCAGATCACTGCTGTTTTATTTGTTCTTAGAGCACTAAAGAGGTACATGTAATATTCTTGCTATTTTTTTTCTTTCAGTTAGCGGACTAAATAAAATTATTTGAAAATCCATGATAGATTAGAATATCTTGCTGTGCGACTGAATGGGTCAGAATCTACATTTTGTTCTTTAGTTTTATGTTTATGTTTCATCCTTGCATACTCAGTGAAATGCTGTACAAGCTTTGGAATATGAATGACAGACAATCATTGCTTTTTGAAAAGAGTTGATGCGTGTTTGTGTCTGTGAACCAGCCCACTCAGTGGATCACAGTGGACGACTATGAAGGAGAGGAGGGAGACCTGTGCTTCAAGAAAGGAGATCTTCTCACTGTCATAGAAACAAGGTATGTCGATCCTTATTATAGTCATTTGAAAAACACTTTTGCACCCCAGACAAATTGACTTGTATTGGTCCTGGATAGCTACATATCAGCTGAAGGGACGTTAGAAAAAATGTCCACTCAAAGTGAAACAAGTTACACTCAGCAAAGAAGTAGAAGAAGAGGAGGAGGATTCTAGGGACATTTACTTTTACAATGTTTACTAGTTATTTGATTAATGATTCTTGTTTTTATCCTCTTGCAATGATGTTTCAATGTAAGAGGTCATTTGGACATGAACTGGCGGATGGTAAGGCTTTTCTTCGTTACCCTGGACTATACATGTAGTAGCAGCTGGCAACAAACTAGGAAGAGAGAAAAGATGCCGAGAAGAGATCCAAAGTCAGATGAATTATGCTCACTCATGTGGCGAAGAATTTCTGAGTTACTTGAAAACTATGACATACAAAATATACTTGTGACTGTTGTTGTTTTATTTCTTCGCCACAGGGAGGACGGCTGGTGGGTGGCAGAGAACACAGACGGGGACAAGGGGCTTGTGCCCAAAACTTACTTACAGGTTACATCTTTTTTCTTCTTTTTCTTTCACACCTTGATTTTAAAACTGGTGTGTCTGTGTGTAAGGGTACGTTGCATAAGGCCTAAAAAAAAAATAGGTGTGGTTACGGTAACCCGACCTACCCTATTTTTAGGGGCCGACCCTATAACTTTTTCTTACATTTGTCAAAAAAAGAAAAAAAAAGAAAAAAAAACGAGTGCAGAAAACGCAATGAAAGCGACAGCGCTCGAGTCACACACTTATTTCCCTGTCAAGTAGGTTTAATTTGTACACATTAGAAAAAAAAGTTTTAAAAAAAAAAGTGATTGCCTACCTTCCTACCCTATTTTTTGGGGCTATGTTACCGTAACCACACATATTTTTTTTTTGGCCTAACTGTTATTCAACTTAGTGTGTGTAGACACACATTTGTGTCCGTGTCTGTGTTTTATTTGAAAGCAACATTTACTGAAAAAATTATGGTGGTAGAAATCTTTAATCTGTGTGTTTAATCTGCATGCACGTTGTCCTAGCTTATTTGGATTGTTAATCCCAATTCTGGAATTAGACTGCACAGAATGGGTGCTCACACAGTGAAGAGATCAAAATGTGTACCCGGCATGCTTTATTGCCACAGCTTAGTGTCTGTTTGTCATGATCCTTGACCTTGTGTTCTTGTCTTGACAGGTGTTCAACAAGTACAAAGGAGTTCAGCAAGATGATGAAGGTAGTTGCTGTCATTTATTTATTTACTCTAATACTTCTGTCACAATTATTCACCTTTCATCTATATATATATACGACTAGTGTCTGTCTGTCTGTTCGCAATGCACGGCCAAAGTTCTCGGTGGATCTTTTTCAAATTTGGACACCGTATTCAGCTACACCCCGGACACAACCTCATCGATGAGATATTTCAACACGTGCTCTCAGCGCGCAGCGCTGTGCGCGCTGAACCGATTTTTGTTTGTTTGTTGTTTTTTGTCGGGATCCACTACCAGTAATTCTTCCTTATCTTCTCCAGTGTTTTCAGCCGCGATTATCTCCCTTCCTCCGTGTGGCGTCAATCCATATTCCCGTTACAACGTTACTATTTTTAGAAGGTCACTGCACGTTACTATTTTTAGAAGGTCTCCAGTGTTTTGCGCGTTTATCTCCTTTCCTTCGTGCGCCGGCAAAGCCGGGTCCCAGGCGCAGCCTGGTATTCGGCTCTACTTCTTCCCGGAGAAGCCGGTACCCGGCGAAGCGGGTAATCATCTAGTTTGTCATAAAAGGATAAACTAAGTCATTTAATTATCAATAATTACTAATCATTTTTCCATTACAACTGCACTGTAGAATGTTCTGGTCTCTGTTTGACATTGTTTTTTGGTTTTTTAATCAGCCAAACATTTGTGTTCATTTATCATGCTGTATCTTACTTGTTCCACTTTTCTATCTATTTTAAAGATAAATATAACAAGACAAATTATGTGACATGTAATTTTGTTTTTAACAGAAGGAGAAGAAGAGGAGGAGGAGGAAGAGGAAGAAGGAGGAGACACAACCAGAAGGTAGGCACTGGTCTCTTGTTTTAATTAGCACACCCCCTGTGCCAAATGCCCGGCTTAGGACTGCGTTTCTCACTATAAATCTATCTCTTCAAGATCAGTATCGTCGTCGTCATGGAATTTTGGCGTAACTTAATTGTTTTGAACAGCCTTTCAGGAGAAGGACAACATTGATTATATGTATTACAAAATGGGGTTTATATTCGTCCCTGGTATGGATAGAAAGGTAGATGAATTTTTAATTATGCATTGTCAATCATATTGAAGAGAATATTTGTAATGGAGAATGATTTACTTAGTCTAAAGCTCAAAAACATCAAAATCGCCAAGAATCGAGTTACACCAACATCCCATGAAGACGATATGTGTACCTGCCTTTCAGTTCTGGTATCCATGTGTACAAGTATACGTGGCAAGGTTTCCTCTTAGGGCTTAGTAATAATGACGAAAGAGTTAACCTATTTGTATGAAACAATAGTAAAAAAAACAAGCAAAATATTTGGAGTGATTCTGCACTTTTAAGTTTACCTTACCAGTAAAACGTCATCTCTCTGATTATATACAGCCCATTAAGGTCCATTTCATTGCTCCTAGTGGGGATAGTGTACCTGTAAATATAGACGAGTGTATTGTTATACAGATTTAGATCAAAGTGTTTAGCATCACTGCACAATTGGCCGCAATTATTTGCACCAGATCAGAGTGAACTCTAGCTGTGTTTGTAGCGTAGTTCTGCTATATATATGTTGTGTATAAGGACGGTGACTTTTTTCTTGCAGCAGTGGAAAGAAAAGATGGGGCAGCATCAAGAAAGCAGTTACAGAGGTATTACACTTACAGCTTATTGATTTTTCCGCTGATATCAGCAATTCTGTATTACATATGGCTTTACAGACAATTCACCACATGATAGTTCATACAGCAAGCTCATTCCAGTGATCTGAGAGCCCATGTCTGAAGTACACTTAACCCCTCTCCTATTTTCCATCCCACCACGCAACCATCCCTGCCTTGTGCCCCTTCCCCCTTCCTCCACACAACTTCTCTCCTCACTCCACCCCCCCCCCCCCCCCCCCCCATCCATTTACTTTGAAGTTTTAGTTTTCTTGTGTTGCTGACAAAGTGAAAATAAAACCATGGGAGCTGGCCTACTTCACATTTGCATATCGCATTCTTGATGCCTTTTCAGAAACAGTATGATGATGGGGTAAGAGAAATGAAGTTGTGACCTATACAATGCCCACTTTTTGTTTGTCATTTCACGGACTCTGTTTCTGCTGTATTCCATTCACAGAACAAACATAATTCAGTCACCTGCTTCTTCCCAAAGTGTGTCCCGGTTTAGAGGTGTCTTTGAACAGAAAACTATCCTAGATGTGGACTTTTTTGTTGGTTGATTTCACCCTTTAATTTAATTTTATTTATTGATTTGGAGGGGGGAGGGGGGGGGTATAATTTGTCATGAACACATCTTCTTAAACAAGTTCAGATCCTAATCAGCTGCCAAAGTTGGGCAAATTCATGCACATTTAACCATAATTTCTTGAATCAGAATTATAACTGGTGAGGTTCTTTTGCCAACTTTTCAGTTCAATCAAACAGAATTTTGTCTGTCTGTGTGTCTGTGATAAATGTGTTAGTTACTGTTAAGAATTGTTGAAGGAGGAAAGATGGAAAAATATTTCAGATACATCTGTAAAAATTATATATATTGAGATAAACACTTTATCACTGGGCAGACTATGTTATGCTACATGTGCAGTAAATTGTTGTTTCATGGACAAAAGGCATTAATTGTTTTGCTGTTGCTTAACTGTTCCTATTACTGTTCACTGCTGTAGATGTTGGCATGGTAGATTTGGCTGACTATAATTATTTGGGAGTTAAATTAAACAACAGTAACTAATTCACTTATTACAGAAACTGATAGAAGGCTTTAGTTTAAGCTGACTTTTTTGTTTAAACTGTGTTTGAAACAGATAATACTGTCATAATATACTGTGTGATATGTATATATATTTTTTTAATATTTTCATTACATACTTAGAAGGTGTCCGGTCCATTAGTATCACCCTAATCTTCACCCAAAGAATAAGTCAGCAATTTTAAGTCTCAACAGAATAATCTGATCCGGCCTGCATAGATCAACATTTTTATTTGAGTACAAAATGCTTGCAGAGGGCTTGTTATCCTATGTTAGTTGTTTGCTTGTGTATGTTTGTTCCTTACTAGCAGTCAATCCCGGCTTCGCCCCGGTAGAAACAGAGCCCTAAAGCATTTAAAGACATGCATGTGTGCTATCCAATTAGACTGTCAGCATAATCAAATTCCAACCACCATAGTTTGTATGGCATGAGGGACCTACCCTCTCTCAGAAACTTCTAGAATCTTATTCCAATAAGGATAAGAATAGATGTAAGTGTGTGCTCATACATTTGGATTAAAAGCTGGGTGACAATGTAAAAGTATTACTGTCAACATAATTTTACCTTTCACTGTTTAAAAAAATAAGTTTGATATGAGTTATCACCCTTCCTTTGGAAACTTCTAGATACTTGAGCAACAGGTCTAACTTCGACTCTGTAAATTCGACTCTGTAAATTGTTTGAGAATGATCAGACATCCTGCATGATATTCAGAGTTACCTCCCTACAATGTATTTTAAAAAAAAGTTCTCTCCCTTTCCTTCTTCGCTTAGAAATTTCCTGAACTGTCCAGTTAATTTTTTCTTCTTCATTTCCTTCTCTTCATAGGAGCAATAGAGAGTATCTGATATCACTCGCATTATGTTCTTGCTTCAGGTGAACACTTATAGGCACTGAACTGACCTTGCACTATATATCTGCTGTATTCAATAAGGGGGAGGTTCTGCTTCATAATCTGAGAAAGGAAACAATGAATCAAGAAACTAAAACCCAGGTGCACATCTTCGGCTCCTATCTTGTTCCTGCCTCTAGCCATCTCTGAGGTATGAAAGTAAGAGTTATCTCCCTTTGCTTTTAGAAATTTCCTGAACTGTCCGGGAGTAGTAGAGAAATGATAGATCACTGACATTATGTGCTTGCTACAGATGAACACTAGGCACTGAACTGGCCTTGCACTATAATAAGGCTGTATTCAATAAAGGGGAGGCTCATAATCTGAGAAAGGAAACAATGAATGAAGAAACTGAAACCCAGGTGCACATCTGCTTCTCCTAAGCAGTGTGCATGCACAACATCTTGTTCCTGCCTCTTGCCATCTCTGAGGTATAGTGACCACAGACAGACAGACACATGCACACTCACACTTACATCCATTCTTATATATATTAGATTAGATTAGATTGTTGTAAGTTCGTAGCATAGTTTTGATAACAGGTGGATGAAAGCATTGTACATGTAATTCCTGCCATAATATATTATAGTCATCCGTGTTTTTGTGTCAGTTTTCTAGCAGTCACAGTGTATAGCACAGCAGACCTAGTATTAATATCCTATTTATTCTGTGTGTGTATAGAGATGGTTGCCTAATGCACTTGACAGGTATGGTCGTTAATGGAAGAAATGGAAACATGAATTGTCTGGGTGACAATTTTCTTGAATTAATCACAAATGTATAAGATACTGATGTTTCCTGACTTGTAGTGTTTGTGTTGTTTATAATTATTGTTGCACATCATAGAACTTGCCAGTCATATACGCATTTATCACTAAACGTACACACTTCTTCAATTGTTTTTCAATGAGGATTTTCACATTTGCAGACGACGCTGTCTGACGTGTTGCACGCAATGGGAGCTGTACCGTCTGGTTTCAGACAGTCCACACTTCTCCGCAAACACAATGAAGGTACAGTCACATGATTGTGTCAATGAAAGAAAAATAACAACTGATCCACATTAACACACTCTTCAGTTCCATAGTCATGATTCTTTAGTTGTCAGCTTACCAGTACTTAGCTTAACAACAACAAGTAAACTTTCCAGACGATTGATATTTTTGCACAGAAAAGGTATAATGTTTGGTGATGCCATAACACTAAGCCCTAAACAGAACTGCATGGGTAGTACCTCTTAATTGGGGCAATTGGATACAGTGGTTTGCTGTGCCAATTTATTATTATTTTGTTTGCATTAACTTGAGAAATATTCTCACATTGAGGGGAATATTTGCTGACTTCCACTCTTTGAACAAAGCTGGGGATTTGAACTTTTGTTTTTTGATTTTAGAGCTTTTGTGTAAAGATTGTAACTTTCATATTTTTTGCAAGCCAAATGCAGTACAGTGAGAATAAACTGAGCTAGTTCAGTGTTAGAAACCCTCTCCTTAAATGTTTGAATCAAAGTGCTCCAAATTTACTGCTTTCCCTGAATATTAACCCCTGTAAACAGTACGTACTTCTTTCCATAACACTGTTACGACTGCAACCGTAGCTATGTAATCCACAGTTTAGCAAACCACCAGCCTTAGAAACCACCAGCCTGTAATCCACAGTTTAGAAACCACCAGCCTGTAATCCACAGTTTAGAAACCACCAGCCTGTAATCCACAGTTTAGAAACTACCAGCCTGTAATCCACAGTTTAGAAACCACCAGCCTGTAGTTTCCCCAAGAGGCTCAGATAATTATGGAAACAACAAGACATCATTTTGCTTTTGTTTTGATGACAGGTGACACTCACAGAATGACCAACCACCTGGCCGTCAAACTCAGCCCCTCCAATCTCATCTACAAAGATCTCTTCTTCGATCCTGCCACAAACAAGGTTTGAAGAAAATGCTGTTTCTGTCAAGTTGTTCCTACTGCTGTAATAGTTCTGATATCGTTTCTCAGCTTTAGAAAACAGGTAGAGTGGAGCATGTCTATAACGACTATCAAAGGGACCAACCAAAAGTGGTTGTTATAGACAGGTGGTCGCTAGGCGAAGGTTAATATATACAGTGGAACCCCCATTTTAAGATTTCCAAACAATCTGAAAAAAATCAGGCCTTAAAAAGGACTCCAGGGAGTCTTAAAATGGGGGTAAATTTAGAGAGATTATGAACAGTCTCAAAGTCTGAAAAAACAGAGTCTTAAAAGGGAGGGAGTCTTAAATTGGAGGGTCTTAAAGAGGGGTTCCTCTGTAGAAAAAAAAACTTGTCTGGGATCTTTTGGAGTGGGTCATTGTGGGCAGATGTTAGCTTTCGACAGGTGGTCGCAATGGCAGGTTTGACTGTCCCATTTGCTGGTTGACAGTTAGAAACTGAGGTAGAAACATCTGTGCCTGGGGTTTTTTTTCCATCAACCCCCCACCCCCCCTCCCCACCCCCCCTTCCCCCCCCCCCCCCCCACTTCGTTCCCCCATTTACCTTGAGCACACACTCAGTTACCTTCTCAGTCTTGTGTATGTTTGATGCTGATCAGCTGTAGACTGGATTTCACACTCCATGGAGCTCCACAATGCCTGAGGTCATCTCGCCTTGGTATTCTGAAAATGTAAAAACAAACAGAAACTAGGCGTCAGTGTTTAACTGTCATGCTTCATATTCAACGCACTCAGTAAAGCAAACCATACAGTGGATGCCCCTTTTAAAGATCCCCATTTTAAGAGTCCCTCCCTTTTATGACCCTGTGTTCTTAGATTTTCTGTTCATAACAATTACAAATTTACCCCCATTTAAAGACTCCCCCTTTTGAAGAGCTGATTTTCGTAAATTTTACGTGATCTTAGAAGGGGGGTTCCACTGTATCTTCGCATTGAACACACCCAGTCAAAGGTAAAGCTAATCAGTTTGATTTGATGTCTGTCTGTCTGCCACAGATTCGTCCACGCATGACCCGCATTGAGCGTGTCGTAACCATTGTCTCCTGCCAGCAGATTCCCCCGCCGAGTGTAGGTGAGGTCAACACAGAAATGCAGTTTGTGTCTGCTCTTTTTGCAATGTCTGTGGTCATTTTTGAATGCTCCAAATTTCTTGTTGAGGATATACTGGTGTTACCCCCCGCGGGTTAGGGGGAAGAATTTACCCGATGCTCCCCAGCATGTCGTAAGAGGCGACTAACGGATTCTGTTTCTCCTTTTACCCTTGTTAAGTGTTTCTTGTATAGAATATAGTCAATTTTTGTAAAGATTTTAGTCAAGCAGTATGTAAGAAATGTTAAGTCCTTAGCATTGGAAACTTGCATTCTCCCAGTAAGGTAATATATTGTACTACGTTGCAAGCCCCTGGAGCAAATTTTTGATCAGTGCTTTTGTGAACAAGAAACAATTGACAAGTGAAGTGGCTCTATCCCATCTCCCCCCTTTCCCCGTCGCGATATAACCTTCGTGGTTGAAAACGACGTTGAACTCCAAATAAAGAAAGAAACACTGGTGTTACATATTTGTTCTCATGGTACCCTTACAAGTTTTGCTTAACAACAGCACAGTTTGATTGTCGTCAGTTTGTGTTTTTGTTTTGTTTATTTTCCTGGAATGGGGTATGCACACAGTTTAGATGAATATTGAGTTTTCTGATAGCAGTACAGGTGTTGATGTTTTGATTTTTTCTATTTACAGGTGTAGATGTTATTGATCGTACAGTCAGAATCTGTCTCTTCGATGGAAACAATGTAAGTACATGTATATACCTGCACAATGGTTTTCATACTGTAAAACATGAAGACAACTGACTGTTCACAAATCAGAAAAAAACCAGATTAGCAGTGTTTGTTAACATCAACTTGTATCTGTTTCTTGTTCTTTTATTTGAAACTTCAAGCATTTTATATTTGCGTTTTGTTGCTAATTGCACAGATGTCCTCTGTTGCAAATGAAAATTGTGTATTGTTGAATGACCTTAACGGGACCCTGTTTTGAAAGCCTTGTTCTATGGCAAAAAGTATAGAGGTATAGATTTTTTTAACTTAGCACTGCTCACATGTTGGGGTTTTTCCTGCACAGATCCTGAGTAACATCCACTCTGTGAAGGTGACGTCTGTGGACAAGTCTCAACACAGCTGGTCCTTCACAACCAAGGTGAGTGCATGGAGGATGTTCAGATAGAACTTTGCCTTAGTTTGTATGATCTGTTGAAGAGCTTTAATCCTTCAAGGTGAGGCAAGAATGTAAGCATACCGATAATGTCACAGTGAACAATGAGTTCCAATGCTCAAGTTTTCACACACACACACACACGCACAAAATAAACCAGTCATTATATTGCGCTGACTCAATATTTTGACAGTGTCTGGCCAATATTTTTGAAAATATGCGCATCAGAGCTCATTGTGACCTGAAGCGCTATTGGCGTGTTTACAGTCTCTCCTCAGCACATTAAAACCTAGGTCGAGGTATTTCCAGAAAAGGTCTATTGGCGTAGTGTATAAAACATGCATCTTTTCATACCTCACACAGTATTACATGTATAATGCATAATATTTATATAGCGCATGTATCCAGGGTTTAACCCTGCTCAAAGCGCTCAATGTACTTCTGTTGTGTAATGTTTATCGGCCGTCCTCTTTTTTGTTACTGGTGTCTGATCGTACCCCCATCGTTATCGCTTTCATTAGTTTTATGTTTTGATGTCTCCTGTGTTATGATGTGGTGTGAATTATTTGTGTCTTTATGTGTGTGCAGGTGATGGACAATATGGAGTTGTCTCCTCATGCAGAATTCTTTGTCAGAACCAAGGACACCTCTGATAACATTGGTAAGTCACCTCATGACATTGTGCTTGCATGCATGTGTGTGTGTCTGTGTGTGTGGGCATCTGCATCTGCGTGTGTGCATCTGTGTGTATGTAACAAAACACATGTTAGAAGTGTATCTTTTAATGAGAACCTGAGGGGATAAAATCATTCATTCAAGATTGTTATTGAAAAAGATTTCAGGAAGAAAATTGTTTACAGCTAGTAAATTCACATATCAGTCTGACCATGTTCTTCATATAATACATGAGACACAGTTTGCACATTTGTGCTGATAGGCATACAAATACTCTTGAGGGACAAGCCAATTGTAACGTTTTGTCTTTCCTTTTCAGGTATTTTGTTTGAGCTGGGTATCACCACTCTGAGAACAGTGAGTAAACCTGCTTTTCACCTTTTCTCCACTATTTCTCTTTCATTTCTACATGTTTACCACGGGCAAAAGGTTCTCACATGGAAAAAGAATGGTTTTTTCTCTGCTTTCATTGATGACTGCCTGAATGATGTTTTGCCGATCTGTTTTGTGAGTCAGACTGATGGATGTAACTTGCTTGCAGAGCACGAAAGAGAAGACGGAGATGAGCTGTGGCTGGGTTCATATGCCTCTGCTGGATGAAAACGGTGCTGTCATTCAGAACAGGTAGCTACAGCTTTCAGTGCTTCTCATTCAGCGCAAATTACCTCGTACTGCCTGTGTGTGTGTGTGTGTTACACGACACTTGAGATTGCCACAAGTTCTCAAACGTCGTATAGTTGTGTTCTTTTATTCTACGTCGCCCGTCTTCGCAGCAACAGAAAACAACTCGTCAAATTGAGTTCGAGGATTTATTTAGCATTACATACATACAACTGCACATCTAGCAGAACTCAAATAGAAGCTTTTTTAACATTCAAATCGCGCTGGCATATATAGTAAATACTCAATCTCGAGAATATTCCAGACCGAACACGATACAACTACATTATACGAGCCGTGCATGGACTAAACTAGCGACATTCTCTCTGACGTACATCAAAAGCGCCGACACACTTAATCCGAACGAACGCCACGAACTCACGACTAAAACAGCATGGTAAACAACTTGTTTTGACAGGACTAGAAAGTTCACCTGCATTCTCGTCCAAGCATAAATATTGTGTTTACAAAATATAATATCGGTACTTTCCCACAAAGTACAAATAAGTCAACTACATGCAACACACAAAACTGAACCAAAGCTCAGCAACGGTAGCGTTTCCTAACAGTGTGTGTGTGTGTGACTGAATCTAGTGTATGAGAGGGAGGGGCTTCCAAAATGAGGCAGGGGTACAGTTGCTGGCCAGGAGGAGGGTCAGCCCCCTCCCCCCTAGATCCAGCCCTTGTGTGTGTGTATGTGTATGTGTGTGTGTGTGTGTGTGTGTGTGTGTGTGTGTGTGAGGCCTTGTATCTGTGTGTTTTCCCATCTATATACCAGAACAGAAATTGCTGGGTGAACATTTATTTGAGAAAAAAAAGGTGAGTGTTGAACAGATAAAATGGGTTTATGACCAGCCTTTTTACAACAGGAATGTTGCCAAATGTAGCCATAGTAGAAGTAAGGTAGAGTAGATGATGGTTGTATTGAGTGTACTGTGACTGTTTCAGGTCCATGGATCTGTATGTCAATGGCGGAACACCCTACGAAAAAGGCGTGGAAGTCGATCCCAGGATAAGCAGGCGAAGTACGTTTCTCATATTTTCAGTGATTGTGTTTGTGTTTTTCATGTTGTCGCTCTGCCAGATGTTATTATCATAGGATTGCCTTGAGTATGGTGTTAGAAAGCTTTCTAACCTACTTGATCCCTTTTTGTGTGTGAACTTTCTAATTCTGGAAGTACTCCAGGTGGATTTTCCTTTATTTTTATTCTAATTCCAGTTCTTGAAAACTATTCTTAGCGTTTCTGTGGTAACTCCTCAAAATGCACTTATTTTCCTTTCATTTTTGTAGTCCATCAGATTTGTAAGACTTTAATGTTGTATTGGTGTTTTTATCTTGGTTTGTGTTGTCTGTTAGCTGGCGGTGTTTTAATTTGTTCGTTGGTTTTTCGTCTGTTTTGTTTTGCTTGGTGAGCCTGTCAGAAAGTTTGCCGTCCATGTTCTCTCACTTTCTGCATTTGTTTGTTTTCTGTTCCAAAGTTTTTGAAAAAGAAATACAGCCAGTTGTCATTGATTTGAATTGTTGCACGAGCTTGTTGGGGTAGATGCATCTTCCCAGAGCAGTATGTAAGTGGTTGATTGTAAAGAAAAGTGAGTACTGCACTTCACGTCAGCACACAGTGTGGAATGGAATTATTGGGTGACTGACTCTTCTTAATTCTTGTCACCATTTCGTGTTCTGTGTGTGCTGCACTTGATTTTCTAGGATCTACTAATCAAAACTCTACAAAGCTTGCACCAAGCTTTGTTCTCATGCATGTCAATCAGGCTGTGGGGGTTGTTTCACTACCATTTTCCCTTTCAACAGAAATTAGGTCTGACAAGAAGAGAGTCTGTGTGGATAATGCACTACAGTTGAGAGACTAGTATTCCTCAGTCCCTTTCCAATGGATTCATTTTTAAGATGGTTTATGACCTTTGCAGATAAAAAATATCACTTCAATATTCTATTCGTACTCATCGGTTGCTACCAATATTAACTTCAGGCAACCATCAGATTTGCCTGATTCTTTTTTGCAGTGATGATAATAATTACTCATTTTTTTTATCAATTGAAGCAGTAGATCAAAGTGTTGGCACATGTATCTTGTCAAAAGAATACTAATTAAAGTACATGTAGGTTACATGGAAGGGTTACAAAAAAAAGAGCTATGTTTGTTTTCTAGGATTTAGTTGTCCCTTCGATGGTGTGTGTTAATATCGTTCTTTCACCTGTGCAAAGCGTGTGTGCATTTGTGATTGCTGATGGATATGACTTACAGAGTTGTGTGTGTGTGTGTATGTACCAACGTCTGAATCTGAATGGACTGAAGATGTTGTTAGTGCTGAACACCATTGTGGCCCAGTTAATTGCTGGCTTGTTGTCTCCCCTATATTGATTGTCATTTAGACTTGTGCAGGTTGATAAAAATATTCCCATATTCTATGCATGGAAATGTGTAATCTTTCAAAAATTTGTCGTCATAATTTCATGAGAATGGAGCCAGTTAACTCTACTTCCTTCTCATACATCGATCTATGCTATGTACACTAGCTGTTGAAAATGACCTTTCATTGGACAGCTCTGAAAACAACAAAGTCGTAGCTGCATGCATGAAACCAATCAGCTGTTGTCTGTGTTCCAATCATTTAAATCTTAGCCAACACTATGAATAACATGGAAAAAAAAGTCTTATCCCTCAGCAGTAACAACTATTTTGATGAGATTCTGAAAATGCTCAATTGAGTTTGGAGTCATGCAATGATTATTACGAATACAGTGAAACCCCCGTTACCTTCATTCTTGGTACATTCACAAAGTCAATGTACTGTTTCATCGTGAATCCATTTCATCTGTTGCAGTCTGCGTGGTTACTGAGAGTGTTTTTCTGTGTTGTGTGCAGCTAGTTCCAACGCTCTGGTGTCGCTCATGTCAGGGAACAAGCAGCCGCGCCTGGTGGTCAGACTGGCCCTGCCCAAGAAAGAGTACAAGGATCACATGGAGTGAGTTGCTTTGATATACAGTGGAACCCCCCTTTTAAGACCCCCCAATTTAAGACTCCCTCCTTTTTGACTCACATGCGAAGCAAAAGTGAGTCTATGTACTCACCCGAGTCGTCCGTCCGTCCGTCCCCCCGTCCGGCCGTCCGTCCGGACGTCCATCCGGCCGTCCGGAAAACTTTAACGTTGGATATTTCTTGGACACTATTCAGTCTATCAGTACCAAATTTGGCAAGATGGTGTATGATGACAAGGCCCCAAAAAACATACATAGCATCTTGACCTTGCTTCAAGGTCAAGGTCGCAGGGGCCATAAATGTCTAAAAAACCAGCTATTTTTCACATTTTTCCCATTTTCTCTGAAGTTTTTGAGATTGAATACCTCACCTATATATGATATATAGGGCAAAGTAAGCCCCATCTTTTGATACCAGTTTGGTTTACCTTGCTTCAAGGTCACAGGAGCTCTTCAAAGTTGGATTGTATACATATTTTGAAGTGACCTTGACCCTGAACTATGGAAGATAACTGTTTCAAACTTAAAAATTATGTGGGGCACATGTTATGCTTTCATCATGAGACACATTTGGTCACATATGATCAAGGTCAAGGTCACTTTGACCCGTATGAAATGTGACCAAAATAAGGTAGTGAACCACTAAAAGTGACCATATCTCATGGTAGAAAGAGCCAATAAGCACCATTGTACATCCTATGTCTTGAATTAACAGCTTTGTGTTGCATGACCTTGGATGATCTTGACCTTGGGTCAAGGTCACATGTATTTTGGTAGGAAAAATGTGTAAAGCAGTTCTTAGTGTATGATGTCATTGCTAGGTTTAGTTATTTGACCTTGACCCTGAAGGTCAAGGTCATGTCTAGGTCAAGCATGTGAGTCGTATGGGCTTTGCCCTTCTTGTTAAGACCTTGTTTTCTCAGATTTTCTGTTCATAACCTCTGTAAAATTACCCCCATTTTAAGACTCACTCCTTTTTAAGACCTGATTTTTTCAGAATTTTAGAGGTCTTAAAAGGGGGGGTTCCTCAGTACACACTTGCAGTGCATTTGCCTCTCAACATGTGCTGTATTTGTGGCTTTTTTTCTATAAATATCAAGCATTCTTCATATGTATAATCAAAAACCTTTGGTCACATATGTTCCAATTCCTTTCTCTGATACTTGCGGTGTGTTTGTTTCTTTCTTAGCATCTACATCTGTCCCTCTTTGTTGGTAAAGAAACAAACCCCATTGTACACATTTTGACTGTGTGTTGTGTGCGTTTGAGTCTTGGTAATTGCAAACGCTGGCCTGGCTTTTGTCTTGAAAAAATCAAGCATTTATAGTTTCATCCATCATTCCCTAGCTTAGTCAAAAACTTTGCATCATTTTTACAAGTGGTGGTTTCAGTTTAGAAATACTTACAGCTTCTTGTGGAAGAATTCCAAGTGATCTTCTGGTTGTAAAGTTTCCTTTTTTTTGGGTTCTTTTTTTGATTCTTTTTTAATTTATTTTTTTAGGATTGGATGAGTAGCATGTTGTACTTATCTGCCATATTTATGTTATCTGCAGTTTGCTTCCTGACCCCCTGATGGGCAACACGGTGTTACTGCCCTTCTACAGTTACTACCGACAGATCATGGCCGACGTCCTGCTTCGCGATCGTCTTGACCTTGACTCCACTGGTATGACCTAGGACTGGCATAACCAGCATTATCTTATCTGACAGATGTCGTCTTTTGAAATATAGTTAATTTTGTTTTTGTTAGAAACATTAGTTTCGAGTTTGTTTTTCTCTTTTGAATAAAGTTGTTTGGGACTTGGTAAAGTATTCTCTGGTTTGATACTACATTCTCCCTCCCTCCCTCCCTCCCTCCCTCCCTCCCTCCCTCCCCCCCCTCCCCTCCCTCTCTCTCTCTCTCTCTCTCTCCCTCTCCCTCCCTCCCTCCCTCCCTCCCTCCCCCCCCCTCCCCTCCCCTCCCTCCCCTCCCTCTCTCTCTCTCTCTCTCTCTCTCTCTCTCTCTCTCTCTCTCTCTCTCTCTCTCTCTCTCTCTCTCTCTCTCTCTCTCTCTCTCTCTCTCTCTCTCTCTCTCTCTCTCTCTCTCTCTCTCTCTCTCTCTCTCTGTGAGGCATAATGGCTGACCCAGTGAAATATCATTTCCAGAACGGTGATGCATGTTTTGTTGTTGGTGTATTACAGAAAGGATCCACAACCCCTTCCTGTCCCTCTTCCCTTCTGTGGCAGAGCAGATGGACCTGATGAAACTGCTCAGGGTAATGACCGGGCATGCATCCAATTAATTAATTAATTAATGCTCTCATTAATAGATTAGAATCAGAAGTCAGCTATGGGATGGTGAATCATTTTCTTTATCTCTTCTCAACTAGATTGCTCATTAGTCCAGGCACACACATGAAACTAACTGCAACAACAACAACAAAGCTAGTGCATTCATTGAAAACGGAAACTGGAAAGTTCAGGGCACACTATCTAAGAACCATAAAGATACTGAAGAACCGCTGGGAAGAGTAGGAAACGTTCGGTAGCTTTGAACAAAATATCTAAATTCCATCACTGTGTATGTTTTTGTTTTTGTTTAACTGTGTATGTTTCATTGTGTATTGCACTAAAGGTAAATGTAATAAACAGACACAGGAAAAGCCTTTACATCTGACACTAACAACTTTCAGGTCATCCGTTAAGCTTGAACGTTTCTTTCAGGAGAGAATAAAATATGTCCAACCAACAGAGTGAAAAGTGAAAATAATTGTGTTTGACTGTCTCCGATTCCCTACAGATGGCCTGGCTGGATAGACTACGCAATCTTCGCAGAGTGGAAAAGGTATGTGTTGCACTGTCTTAGTTTTATTGCTCGCATGTTGGGCAATGTATTTTGTCATAGGTAGAGTGCTGTATCAGAGTTATTGGTGATTTGTGCTGATAACGGACATAGAATAGACATCATGTTTTCGTTTGAGATGCAGGCCTTTATTTTTATTTTTGATATTTTCTGAATCACATTCAACACTAGTTTCTTTTAAAATCCCTAAGTTTTTCATCTGGCTGTAGCTGCTTTCCTACAGTTGTGCATTTGGTTGGTGTGATGCACGGGTAGTCAAGGGAGTGTTTCACAACAGTTTGAAGCACAGATACATATATATTATTTATCCTACATATGTGAGAGAGACACCCGTGAGATAATAATCGTTCAAATCACACGTGTGTATATCATGTAAATGAGGTCATGTCAAGCAAGTCTGGCAGGGACCTGTTTTTCCACTCGCGGCTTATGGTGCCAAGGTCACCGAGACAAACGTCATTATAGAAACAAAAATTGCGCTCGCTAATTACCCTCCATGAATCTTTAGAACTAACACGTCACGCCACATTTTCAGAGTGACGTTTCTTTGCTTTGACGTAATAGATTGCACAAGGCTTTAGAAGAGATCGAGGTTCCAAAACAAGCGTCTTCAATTTAGCTGCCTCGACTGCGGGACATTTCAGTAAAATACACGTAAGTACAGTATGTAGGATAAACAGATTACTACATGGCTTGCTGTGTCGTACCAGATTTACACTCGTTGCTTTTTCAAATAGTGAACAGCTCGCTTTCGCTCGCAGTTCAATATTTAAAAAAACAACTCGTGTTAAATCTGGTACGACACAGCAAACCATGTAGTATTCTCTATATACGATCCACGCAGCTGACTGGATGATCTCATATGTCACAATGACATTTTAGTACACTAAACCACCGTAGTACTTTCACATGGAACAGCGTTTGCTTGATGTTAGGCTGAAGCTCAATTATAAGAAGTGGTTGCAGTGTTAGATAGTGCAGTTATCGTTGTTGTCACTTTGGCTTTTGATTAACGCAGAATTTACGCTTGCACTCATACTGAGTGGAATCTCAGCTCAATATTAAATGCAAAAAACTGACAATTTCCACGCAGAACAGCGTTTGTTTTGATGTTGGGCTGAAGCTCAATCATAAGAAGTGGTTGCAGTGTTAGATAGTGCAGTTATCGTTGTTGTCACTTTGGCTTTTGATTAACGCAGAATTTACGCTTGCACTTATACTGAGTGGAATCTCAGCTCAATATTAAATGCAAAAAACTGACAATTTCCACGCAGAACAGCGTTTGTTTTGATGTTGGGCTGAAGCTCAATCATAAGAAGTGGTTGCAGTGTTAGATAGTGCAGTTATCGTTGTTGTCACTTTGGCTTTTGATTAACGCAGAATTTACGCTTGCACTCATACTGAGTGGAATCTCAGCTCAATATTAAATGCAAAAAACTGACAATTTCCACGCAGAACAGCGTTTGTTTTGATGTTGGGCTGAAGCTCAATCATAAGAAGTGGTTGCAGTGTTAGATAGTACATTACTCGCTGTTGTCACTGGCTTTTGATGGCGCTGAACGCAGAATTTATGCTTGAATTCATGTCGAGTGGAATCTCTGCTTGATATTAAATGCAAAAAACTGACAATTTCCACACAGAACAGCATTTGTTGTGATTTTAGCCTGAAGGTCAAAAGAACTGGTTCCAGTGTTAGATAGTACATTTCTCATTGTCATTTAATTTGGCTTTTGATGGCGCTGAACGCAGAATTCATGCTTGAACTCATGCTGAGTGGAATCTCCGCTTGATTTCAATTGCCCAAAACTCATGACCATTTCAACAGATTGCAGAGAGGCAATGTGTCAGTCTCTGCTAGTACTGGCTGCCCTTACAGTGATAATATTAGCTCATCAGCTTCATCAAGGTGAGGAAAATAATGAAACAGAAATTGAGTATGGAAAACTGAGCAAAAGATCAGACCGAAGAAAGGTGGGTGGGGGAGTGGGTCAGGGGTTGATCGACTCACGATCAATAGCCTTATTCCCCTTCATGTGTACACGCAAGCACAAGACCAAGTGCTCACAGAAAAGATCCTGAAACCCATGTCAGAATTCGTTGGGTTATAAAAACACGAAAACACCCTGCATCAGCAACTTCCCCCGAAATCGGCGTATGGCTGCCTGAATGGCGGGGTAAAAGCGGTCATACACGTACAAACCCACTCATGCAAAAACATGAGTGAACATGGGAATTTCAGCCCATGAACGAAAAAGAAGAATTAAGATATGCCCTTAATGACATAAATGGTTTTTCCTTCCTCAGCGTGGTTTCATGTCCAGATATGATATTCGGGTAAAGATAATAACTTTCATGTGTCCTTTCTCATTCATAATTATGTGTTGTCGCAGAATTTGTGTCTGGACAGAACTTGTGAACAAAATAACTGCCAGTGAATAATTATAACTGCCTTCAGTTCACTATTTATGTTGAACAGTTTAGCAAAACCGACTTTATCTTGCGTAAACTGTAAACTCAAGAATAGCTGAACTGACTTTATCTTGCGTAAACTGTAAACTCAAGAATAGATGCACTGACGTTATCTTGTGTATACACTCAAGAATAAACTTGTTTTGCATTGGGTAGTGTTTTGATCATCCTAGTTTAAAAGCTTTTCTTTTGCACATGCAATTTTGCTTTTTGAGAAAAAAAATTTCTTTGCGTACTGAAAAGAAACAGCTTAGAGATTTTATTTTATTTTATCACGTTTATTTCACAAGAGCACCTTTTTCATTGGACTGTTTCCAAGTTCTCTGCAG
Source organism: Littorina saxatilis (assembly GCF_037325665.1). Taxonomy (NCBI): domain Eukaryota; kingdom Metazoa; phylum Mollusca; class Gastropoda; order Littorinimorpha; family Littorinidae; genus Littorina; species Littorina saxatilis. The sequence continues at coordinate 6,465,274 of NC_090261.1, read as the reverse complement.
ACTTGTAACTGTGCTTATTATTCCCATGTTTCATAAGTACATGCAGTAGAATGGCAAAGTTATCAATGTCAAATACTGGCTAGTGGCTGCTCATTGCCTTTTAGCTTGTGTTGACAGATGTCTGTGGTGAATTGATTGTTTAAATGTTCAGCACCAATTTTACGTGTTGTTTGCTCGAGAACCTTGTTGTGCTTTGGAGCATATTCAGGCATGGGAATTGTCCGCCGAACGGCGGATTTCCGCCAAAATTTTTTTTTTGTTCCGCCGAAAATGCAAAAATGTCCGCCGAAAAAATAAAGGGGGAGGCACACAAAAAAAAGCACCGGTTACTTTGGCCTTTGCGCAAAAGCCCGCGAAAACTTTCCGTACTTTGTTCACGCACTGCTACCGCCCGCCTCAGTTACTTGAACTTTTATGTTTGAAAGTAAACCAGATTGCACAGATTGTGTTACAAGTTACATTTTCCTGTTTGTCTCAACAGATCAATTTTTTTAACAAACCATATAATACATGTATATTTTTTTCTTCTTCAAAAAAGCAAAAATTTGTACATTTTTGTACTAAAAACTCTGGTTCTAAAAACAGAATTTAATGGCAAACTTGGAGCTCAGATGACACCAGATTGCACCATCTGGGTTCTTTGGAGAAAAAACATTTCCGGGGGGGCATGCCCCCGGACCCCCCTAGTAAGGCTGATGGGGTCTATGTCGACCAAAAGAGTGGGATTCCCTGTAGGTGGAGTTCCTGGAGGGGGATTCCCTGTACACAGGGAATACCACATGGTTTAGTTCCTGTAGCGTGTCGCTGATATCGCTGAAAGTCACGTGATGCTTGGCGACATCGGTAGAATTTGATGTTTTTTAATCTTTTTTGATATTTCTTAGAAATTCGAGTATGGTTTGCAAGTTTTATTGAAAAACTCCACCCTGTGGGATTCCCTGTATACAGGGAATCCCCCTCCAGGAACTCCACCTACAGGGAATCCCACTCTTTTGGTCGACATAGACCCCATCAGCCCTAGTAAGGCTAGGCGCTTCGCGCCGTCGTTTTGACGCTTCGCGTCTTCAGTTATAAATTTTCAGCCTTTTTCAATTCCCATGCCTGCATATTACACCATGAAGCATCACAGTTCGATGTGCGTTTTCTGTTTATTCTGTTCTGCTTTCATGTATACATATTTATGTATACATATTGTCACAAATCACCGTGATTGTATTTTGCACAGACTGCATTTGCAGCGTTTTACTGGGGGCAGGGGGTTAGGGGATGTATGTGATCTACACAGAACTGACAGCACACGTAATGGGACGTTAAACAAAATGCATTACAAAATTGTGAAAATGATGATGTCTACACATTTCACCCTCAGCCACAACTCTGCCGGATCTGTATGTGTTGTGAAAGAGTGAATACTCTTGGAAAACATGAGGCAAGCTTTCCGGCTTGACATTTTGGGCAACACGCTAGCCAGCAGCCTATCTCCTCATGTCAATAAGCCCACGAGTGGCGACAGACCGCTCGCAAGTGATTGGCAGTATAATGTCATGCGAGCGTGGCCTTATATATTTTCAAGAGTATTCACTCGTTCAAAACCCATACAAACCCAACAGAGTTATTTCCGAACATCATCTATTAATTGTCTCAAATATTCCATGCATCAGATTTTGTTACTATATTGTACGTGCATTTGTATAATTGTGACCCTCCACCACGGAATGAGTCGCATGTCACCTTTACATGATTTTCATATTTTTACATTTTCCTAAAGATTTTTTTATGCTCTATCCAGTGGTGATAACCGTTTTAAAAAAGAGCGAAAACCGTTTGAGTTATAAGCCTGTGACTGAGGTGACCCTCACACTGTTACCAGACACTAACCGTTTTAAAAAAGAGCGAAACCCGTTTGAGTTATAAGCCTGTGACTGAGGTGACCCTCACACTGTTACCAGACACTCCCCGGACTTATATTAAGCCTAGCGCAGAACCGTGCGAGGTGACATCCCGGGATGCGACTCATTTCGTGGTGGAGGGTCACAATTGTGCTTCTGCTGCCAGTGTACACTTGTGTTGCTGGCTGCTTTTAGAGATTGCTTTTAAATGATCTTGCCATATTGATTGCTATGCTTCACGGTATTGTCATCACCTTTCAAGCACACTAAGTATTCATTTGTAAAAGGCCGGGACATACCTGCTTTGTCATAATGTATACTTATACTTTTCCCAGTACATGTGTTACATAGTTGGCTAGTAATCCTGGGTTTTGCATCATTTTCCCATTTGCAGCACTATGCACTGTTTTATTTTTATCTTTGGCTGCATTTGTTTAATTCCTGCTTTTCATTTCTTTTTTTGCGTGCTTGGTTCATGTTCATTGATTCATCTCTTCACCACCATGTATGGATGTGTAGGACAGGCTTGTAAGTATCAATTTTGCAGTGGCTTTCGGTTGCCCAGTTTTTGATGAATAATTAGTGATTGCCCAAAATTAACACGAAGGCAACCCATGATTCATACTTTTCAAGTTCAGTATTCACTTAATTTGTTTGAGAGTGTTTGGTTAAGGCTGCCTTCACACGATTAATGCTTTAATTGTTTGACAAGTCAGCGTAAAGCTGCAAAACCCCCTTGCAAAGTTCTAAAATCAAAAATCCTTGTGCACAAAAGTACTAACATACATAACAGCTTTAAGTGAAGAAAGCACATAAAGTGGCAAATGTGTGCATCTCTCTCTCTCTCTCTCTCTCTCTCTCTCTCTCTCTCTCTCTCTCTCTCTCTCTCTATATATATATATATATAGACTAGATTACCTTGCGATACGTCCCCCACAAAGGGACTTTGCTCGATCTGTAAATCTCGGTCCCCCTTGAGGAGGGTCTGATGCTCCCAATAGGCTGTCTGTGAAGGGATACTTATTTCTCTCTCTATCTCTGCTAAGAGATTTTAACAAATCTCGGAAGAAAGTCTCTGCTGACTTTCAATTGTTTCTTTCACAATTTCTGATGTTTTATATATATATATATATATATATATATAGAAATTTATAATGAGAGCGCTGCTTAAAATGCCAAAATGTGCACTCGATCGCTTGTACTTTTAAAGAAAAGTTAAATATAGAATGACGTCAAGAGCGAGAATGCATAGAAATTACGTCATGAGCAAGGGAGATCATCCTTTACTCTGTGTGTGTCTCCACCGCCTACATTCCAACAAGGAATTTTGAAAGCAGGGAGCACACTAGAGGTAATGGAAGAGGTGGGGGGAGGGGGTAAGAATTAGATCTAGAAAGAACTCTTCACAGACAGCCTACTGGAGAATCAAACCCTTTCGGAGCCGATTGCAACACTGCACAAGAATAACCCGAGGAGAGTTCTACAACCTCAAAGGATTGAGAAGTCACCGAAGTGCATTTAAGGGCATTCTCATAGAGTGCTGAACCTGAAAAGGTCCGTTTTTGTTTAGCCAAGACTGCTACCGGTTTCGAGCTGAGAAGCTCTCATCAGGCAGTCTCTTGGCATAAAACAGAGAAGAACTCTCAAACTTCTATGCAAAAGAGAAAACCACATTTCTGCGGTAGGCCCTCTGCATATATAGACGAGAATCTTTCTTTGATTCCCCTGCAACTGTCAGTGAAGAGTATGATAATATATATAATACACAAGCTGTGTTTGCTGACTCAGTCTGCATGATTTTACTTGGAAGTGTTTTATGCACGAGGGTTTGCAGATGTTAAGAATAATATTTAACTGCATGAATTGTTGTGAATTCAAATTCAAATTTGTTCTTGCATTTGTAGTCAAGCACATTTCTATTGAACAACTTATTTCCTTTATCAAATTCTGTGAATGTGATACCCTAGAATAACAGCATGGAAGAAAGCATCTTGAACTGACACGTTTCTTGTGATGAAAAGCTATATTTTTTTGTTTTTAATTGAAATTTAACATAATTATGGCAGTTTTCTCAGCTTTTTGTGTAGTGCTAGAAGGCACACTCACCTTACCTCCCATACCATATGTGGAGGGATTGGGTGCAGAGAGAGAGAGAGAGTGTGTGTGTGTGTGTGCGTGTGTGTGTGTGTGCGTCTGTGTGTGTGCATGTGTGTGTGTGTTTGCCAAGGTTGAATGATACAATGAATATGAAGGTTTTAAATTTAAGTCAAGAAGTAAAGCTGAGAAGAGATTCTCAGAAACACGATGTCCTGTAGAGACTATAAAGCAAGACTTGCTGGTGATTTCAGCGTGATGAGGAGCACATGAAGGATCAGTTCCGTCAGACCTTCCTGGAAACTGTGTACCCTGCCACACACATGGTCACCCTGCCTCCCTACAGACCGGGCGACTATGAGACCACTCAGGTATGGATTACTGCTCAACAGGGACACGGGTCAACTGTATTTGCAGACTCAGAGACGGTATCCATGTCCCTGCCCCATGTCACCACAGTGGCACATAAAAGACCTCGGTCATTCTGCCATAAGTGCAGGTGGCTGATTACACCTACACGACACCTGGGTAGCGCGACTCTTGTCGCTGCTATAACTTTCCGCTGGGAGGAAGCAACCCGAATTTCCCAGCATTGGGATAATATTAAGTACATGAAATGAAAACGGGTCAACGTGACAGACATTAATTAAGACAAACGGTCATACACGTAAAAATCCACTCGTGCTAAAAACATGAGTGAACGTGGGAATTTCAGCCCATGAACGAAAAAGAAGAAGAATTAAGATATGCCCTTAATGACATAAATGGTTTTTCCTTCCTCAGCGTGGTTTCATGCCCATGAACGAAGGAGAAGAAGAAGAAGAAGTTAGTTGATCTTTTTAACATTGTAGTGAGACTTTCTGCTTGAGGAATTAAGTTCAGCACTCTCACGAGATTTTCTTTTGAACCTAGACTCGTCGAGAAGAAGTCAACAAGTTCCGTGAGATGAAACAAACGCGGAATTCAGCGCTGGCGGTTCTCCTGTCATCAGACCTCATGTTCGAGCCTTTCGACATGGAAGAAGTGACCTACAACATCATCGGCCAACACTGTCTGCTCAAACCTGTCACTGTAAGTCTGGCCTGTGCTGACCAATAGAGAGAGAGAGGGCGAGAGAGAGAGAGAGACAGAGAGAGAGAGAGAGTGTATGTGCGTGTGTGTGTTTGTGTGTGACAATGTGTGTGTGTGTGCCGTGAGAGACTACTTAGGATTTGTATGTGTTTTAGTGCAATTTTAAATTCTTACTAAATGTGATACGGAATAGTGTTGTTAGTTTTAAGTGCAATCCTTAATTCTTAGTAAATGTGATGTATTTTATGTCTGTGATCGCCTGACACTGCATGGCAATTTTCATCGTTTTTATAAGGACAGTAACATTTTGAGTCTTGAGTCTTGAGTCATATAATAATACAATTTACCGTATTTTCTGGACTATAAGGCGCTTTCGTGTTAAAGGCACAACCCCCACTTTTACCTTTAAAATGAGACAAATCCACACAATAGGCGCTTCCGGTGCATTGGCTGCAAGTCAAAGGACGTTCACAGAGTGGAAATATGTTTTCTTCCGGATGTGTGGTGAGGTCCAAGAGTGCATTCTCAGAGCTGTTTGGCCTTGTGACCTCAGGTCAATGACCATATTTCAGCCTACCCTTGTTTCCAGACACTGACCTCCAGACCCTGGGTCAATGAACGAGTTTTAACTATGACACCTAATAAACAAGTAATTTTGAAATGTTTATATCTACAGTAGAGACGGGAAAATGCAGTATTTATTGCTTCAAAAGGCACAACCTATTGAATATATACCCAAAAACAATTTGAACTCGAATGTAAAGAAAAATGTATTTATTTCTCTGTTAGTAGATTCATGATCTCTTTCCCTTGCAGGTGAGACATAAGAGAAAGAAAAATAAGGAAAAGAAGTTGAGTAAGAAAGCCAACTGATTTCTTTGAATTATTTGTAGCTTCAATGGCAGTTTCAGTATGCAGCTTGCAATCTTATTCGCAGTTTTCATGTCGGATGAATGAGGCTTTATAATGTTTTGCCCATTTTTATAGAGCACACTTTTTTGTAGGCACATTTTTTGTATGAATACAGTCATGTAAAGAGAGAATGGAGAGAAAAATAAAGCATATGTACATGTACTCCGTTTGTTAGACTATAAGTTATCCACTTTCATCCCTTCTAATTAACTGATCTCTGCATTTCTGCTGAAATATATACCAACAGCATCACAAGCTGTATCAAATGTAATCACTTACGTTCTCTTGCAGGTAAATTATATCCCCCCGTGCCCCAATATCTTTTCAAAGGGCTTCTTCTATTAATTCTTCAGTTTTATAGAGCTCTATAGTGTTTCAGAGTATGCTTGTTTTGTAGCTTTTCAATCAAGTATCAAGACTTCGACTCTTTTCTTTCTTCTTCTTCTTCTTTTTATTCATATGTTAAGTGAATTAAACCCTTAGTCTCAGCAATAATGTAAGCTACTCTGAGTATTTTGCATTCCCCGTATTTTAACAGCTTGTTATTGGCTCACGAAGTGTAGCCTATGCGATGCTAACTTTTGTCTGTCTGTGCGTGCGTGCGTATGTATGTCTGTATGTATGTCTGTGGTAGAAACTTTAACATTTGAAGACGTCATATTACATTGACGTCACATTATGACGTAGGAGGGTTAGACGTCACGCGATGGAATTACTGAAAGTCTCGGTGATTGTTATTTTGAGCGGGCCGAGACTATTTGGCAGTCGTGTCCATGTAAGTAGGCTACATGCAGACAGACAGATCTAGATCTAGTGTCTCGCTTTCTTGCACAGTTTCACCTATGCTCTTTCTGTGTGTGTGTGTGTGTGTGTGTGTGTGTGTGTGTGTGTGTGTGTGTGTGTGCGTGCGTGTGTGTGTGTGTGTGTGTGTGTGTGTGTGTGTGTGTGTACTGTGTGTGTGTGTGTGACGGAGTGATTGAGTTTGTGTTACTGTTTGTCGATTTCTTACGTGAGCCTTGAAGGCTTCGCCTCTTGTTGTTGTTGGAGATGCTGCTTGTCTTCTTGTCATTTTTTTTTTAAACTGACACTTTGAGAAGCAGCACGTACACAATTAGGTGTGCTCTCTTGTCCCAGATAACTTTCTTTCCCACAACCCACAAACACAACAATTATTTTACATTTTATCAGTAACTGATGCTTGTACATGTAGTGATGCACATGGAGGTGCTCTAGTTTGATTCTGTGTTGCTATTGGTCTTGGTGATGCTATTGTAATAAGAGAGAGACAAAAACTGCAAGTGTTTACAACAGGAACAATGTACACACACACACACACACACACACACACACACACACACACACACACACACACACACACACGATCAACAACTCATTATTAAGCCTTAAGAAATACAATGCTTTTACAACAGTTCACCATTGAAACCATAACTGAAAGCTTTTTGGCTATCAAGTGCAGGTCAAGAATGTGTCAAAATTCAAAGTGTTTGGTAGCTATAATGACGTACAGTGTAGTTATCAGAAATAAATTGAGAACTGTCACCATGCGGTCGCAGTCTTGTAACTATTGCTCTGTTTTCCACAGGTTTCCCAGAGCTAGTGCCTGACAATTAGGTGTGCTCTCTTGTCCCAGATAACTTCCCACAACCCACAAACACAAAAATGATTTTACATTTTATCAGTAACTGAAGATTGTACATGTAGTGATGCACATAGGTGCGTTGGTTCGATTCTGTGTTATGGTCTTGGTGATGCTACTGTAACAATAGACATGTGAATAAGAGAGAGAGAGAGAGAGAGAGAGAGAGAGAGAGAGAGAGAGAGAGAGAGAGACAATGACAATGACAAATTTTTTATTAACGAGGGTAATGGCATAAGCAAACAGGTGCTTTTTTACACAGAGAGAGAGAGACTCAGAGAGAGAGAGAGAGAGAGAGAGAGAGAGAGAGAGAGAGAGAGAGAGAGAGAGAGAGAGAGAGAGAATGACAAATTCTTTATTAACAAGGGTAATGGCATAAGCAAACAGGTGCTTTTTTTATATATATATATATATATATATATAGAGAGAGAGAGAGAGAGAGAGAGAGAGAGAGAGAGAGAGAGAGAGAGAGAGAGAGAGAGAGAGAGAGAGAGAGAGAGAGAGAGAGAGAGAGAGAGACTGCAAGTGTCCACAACAGGAGCAATTTACACACACACGATCAACAACTCATTATTAAGCCTTAAGAAATACTGAAAGCATTGTCATTTTGGCTTCCAAGTGCTGGTCAAGAATGTGTCAACATCCAGAGTGTTTGGTAGCTAATGAGGTATAGTTATGCTCCAGAAATTAATTGAGAATTGTCATAAGGTAGTTGTGGTTTTATAACTATTGCTCTGTTTTCCACAGGTTTCCCAGAGCTAGTGCCTGACATGTGATGGATAGACCCATCTTCTGTCTTGTCAACCTGCCATCATCCGTCCATCGATTGTATCATCGTTTGTGTTTCTTCAGCAGTTCAAGGAAACTTGGCTTTGTAATATTTATCAGAAAAAAGGTGTTCTGGTTCATTATGTACATATAGGGGTTGGGGTGGGAAGAAACAAGAAGAGGGAGAATTGTTCAAGGCAAGGGGAAGAAAGCTCATCTCATGTAAAACGTATACAGATCTATGCGTGGTTTAAAGATGGTTTAGAAGTGAAGAAAGGTACCATTAATATTTATATTGTCAGGTCAGCGACTGGCTGTAACTGCAGGGCAACATTAGTTTTGTGCCATCCACTACATGACAGTGGAGTAAAAGTACTTGTGTCTCAAGGTAACACTCAGCGCTCAATATCAACTGCTAAATATAGTCCGTATACACATCTCGTAGCGGCCACATCAATCGTCTAAAAAATTGCTTTGACGCTTTTGCACCAGTTTGGGCAGGTGAGAGCAAGCTTTGCTTCATTAGATTGTTCAGTTAAATCTCATGGGAAGTGCATATGCATGATTCTGTGTTAAAGGCAAAGGGTTAATGCTCAGAAGATAAGAGAACATTCCACTGGGACTGTTGGGCAACGCCCTTAATTCCCCTTGCATCTTATTTGTTAAAAAAAAGTGTCGGTGGGTCTCATCGCTGGTATCTTGATTGGCAGCAACTTCATTATTGTTGATTAATACAATGTATTGTGAAAGCTTTGTTAGTTTAAAACCTATTAAACCCTGTATCATTGAATAATTTGTTGTATAAACAAATCCTTTTCTTGCATTATTGGCGATATACATTTTGTATATTGTCTTTGAATGGTAAAGACCTATTTACGTGAATGGTAAATTGATAAATTCACATAAATGGATACGTACTGTAGATATATATTCATATAAGTAGGTAAACAGATAAATTGAGACACATACCCAGCTGATGTTTTATGTGACTTTATTGGTTGCAAGGTAGGATCAATGGTTTTGTTTCTGCTGTTATCTCTCTCCCTCGCCCACTCACTCAATCATGCATCAACTTACTATTGTTTTGGTGTTGAATGTTGTCCGTCCATGTGTGTGTGTTTCAAACTTTTGAAATAAGCATCATGAATGATATTGCCTTTTTTTTCTTTCATTTTGTTTGTTTGTAGGGAAGGGTGTATCTGTTTAAGTTGAGTCTTAGACCCACTGCCATTTGTACAAAAGATAAGGGTGTTGCCAGACTTATGAAAACTATTACATGACTTGGCTCAGTTTTGTGTTTTATTGTAATTGTATTGTTACTTTTGCTTTTTGAGTCACTTGAGAAAAAGTGACTATGTAATCGGTCAGTGTTAGTCTGTCCGGCCGGCCGTCCGGCCGGCCGTCCGTAGACACCACCTTAACGTTGGACTTTTCTCGGAAACTATCAAAGCGATCGGGCTCATATTTTGTTTAGTCGTGACCTCCAATGACCTCTACACTTTAACGATGGTTTCGTTGACCTTTGACCTTTTTCAAGGTCACAGGTCAGCGTCAAAGGAAAAATTAGACATTTTATATCTTTTCTCGGAAACTGTCAAAGCGATCGGGCTCATATTTTGTTTAGTCGTGACCTCCAATGACCTCTACACTTTAACGATGGTTTCGTTGACCTTTGACCTTTTTCAAGGTCACAGGTCAGCGTCAAAGGAAAAATTAGACATTTTATATCTTTGACAAAGTTCATCGGATGTGATTGAAACTTTGTAGGATTATTCTTTACATCAAAGTATTTACATCTGTAGCCTTTTACGAACGTTATCAGAAAAACAAGGGAGATAACTAGCCTTTTCTGTTCGGCAACACACAACTTAACGTTGGGCTTTTCTCGGAAACTATAAAAGTGACCGGGCTCAAATTTTATGTGAACGTGACTCATTGTGTTGTGAATAGCAATTTCTTCCTGTCCATCTGATGCCTCATATAATATTCAGAACTGCGAAAGTGACTCGATCGAGCGTTTGCTCTTCTTGTTATCTCTTGTTCTAATGTTGTTTTGATTATATTGCATGTCAGAAGCTACCTGTGATGAAACAGAATATATTTAGTAAAGAGTTTGCATGTAGTTGATAAAGTAATGATGAAACAGTAATAAATAGTGAATAAAAACTTGGCTTTTTGGTGGTTGTTGCTGGTTGTGGTTGTGGTGGTGGTGCTGCTGCTGCTGGTCAGTGTTTTTTGAAGTGTGTGTGTGTGTGTTTGTTTTATCATAGTTTTAACGTTTACATCTGATCTCATATTCCTTATTAACTATTGGTACAGCTGGTGCACCTCCTAAATGACAAAATGAAGGGAACATGATTTTTTTTTAAATCCATAGCTTCCATAGAAGCAGGGACCTGTATCTGAACACACACACACACACACACACACACATAAACACACACACACAGACGGACGGACACACACACTCGCATAGAAACCCACACACACACGATTGAGACGCGTTACGCCCGAATACGTATCCAGACGGTTGTTATGCCCGATTTTGTACCCAAGAGATCGACGAGGCGAGTAGGTATGCTGACTGAAATGTGATTATCTCAGGCATAAACTACTAAATGTCTCTGCCATTTGACAGAATCAATTTAACAGAGATCGATCTTGTTTTGCAGGCGAAAATATCAAAATTACCGCATCTTTCACATCCCGTATTATTAGTGCACCGACCGTTTCGTCGGAAAATATTTATCATAGGCTACTTACAGAAGAAGAAGGCACAGACGTCTATCGAGAATGATTTGTAAGTTTCTGTTGAAAAGGCTAGGAGACGAAGGTAAATTGAAGAGTGTTTTCGAATCATGTATTTTGGTGAACGAATGACAGTCACACCCAGTTGTACACAGGACATTCTATGTCTGTCTCTCTTTGTCTCTGTCTATGTGTCTGTCTGTCTCTCTGTCAGACTGTCTGTCTATCTCTCTCCCTCTTTGCGTGCGTGCGTGGTTGTGTACGTCAGTGCGTACGTGCCAGTGTCTCTCCTTCCTTCGCATTACTGTATCATATATCTTTGTCGTTTAGGCTTTTTGCTTTTTTACATTTAGGCATAACATAGACGGGGAATCAAGACAAGATTGGTGGTGTATGTGTGTGTGTGCATGAATGTATGTGTGTGTGTGTGTGTGTGTGTGTGTGTGTGTGTGTGTGTAGAGCGATTCAGAGAAAACTACAGGACCGATCTTCGTGAAATTTAACATGAGAGTTCCTGGGTATGATATACCCAGATATATGATGTTTTTATTTTTTCGATAAATGTCTTTGATAACGTCATATCCGGCTTTTTGTGAAAGTTGAGGTAGCACTGTCATGCCCTCATTTTTCAATCAAATTGATTGAAATTTTGGTCAAGCAATTTTTGACAAAATCCGGACTATGGGATTGAATTTCAGCTCGGCAGCATAAAAATTAGTTAAATTAATTGTCATCAAAATCGAATTTTCACTAACAGCTTTAAAACTGATTGCATCATATTCCTCAATTTCTCCTGAATCTATATATATATACGACTAGTGTCTGTGTGTCTGTGTGTCTGTGTGTCTGTGTATCTGTCTGTGCGCGATGCACGGCCAAAGTTCTCGATGGATCTGCTTCAAATTTGGTGGGCATATTCAGGTAGACCCGGGACACGACACAACCTGGTCGATATTTCAACACGTGCTCTCAGCGCGCAGCGCGGAACCGATTTTGGTTCCACCTCAGCTATTTTGGTTCCACCTCAGCTACCCGGGCCCCCATACCGACACACCATAGCCGCTACACCACATCACAACGCCAAAGTTCTCGGTGGATCTTTTTCAAATTTGGACACCGTATTCAGCTACACCCCGGACACAATATCATCGATGAGATATTTCAACACGTGCTCTCAGCGCGCAGCGCTGAACTCATTTTCGTTTTTGTGTTCATTTCACCATTATAAGTAACTCTTCCTTATCTTCTCCAGTGTTTGGCGTTTATCTCCCTTCCTTCGTGTGGCTTTCCCGTTCAGTTCTAAGTTACTATTACTATTTTTAGAATGTCACTGCGCTGTCCACTGCGCTGTCCACAACGCTTCCCTTGCACCCGTAAGTTGTTCTTACTGTCAAAGTGAAAAGGTCGAATCAATTTATAGCCACGCGAAAAATACACTCTCACCTATCTCTATATATTTATAGATACAGATATGCATATATATATACGGCTTCTCTGTGTGTGTGGGTGTTTGTGTGTGTGGGGGGGCAAAAACCTGTGTATTGTAGAGTTCTGTTTGTGATGTGGTCTAGCGGCTTTTGTCTGTCTGTATGTTCTGGCATGTGAGAAGCCACAGCAGATAATATAGGGCCAAGAAATAAGCTCTAAAATTCTCAATCCCGTTTGACAGGACTTCGCCTTCAAAGGTGATTGTGGTGAACCGCCACGCTGTCTGTCTCTGTCTCGCGCCGTTCACCCCAAATTCCCGTTTCTGAGTAACTATTTTTAGAATGTCACTGCGCTGTCCAGAACGCTTCCCTTGCACCCGTAAGTTGTTCTTACTGTCAAAGTGAAAAGGTCGAATCAATTTATAGCCACGCGAAAAATACACTCTCACCTATCTCTATATATTTATAGATATAGATATACATATATATATATACGGCTTCTCTGTGTGTGTGTTTGTGTGTGTGTGTGTGGGCAAAAACCTGTGGATTGTAGAGTTCTGTTTGTGATGGGGTCTAGCGGCTTTTGTCTGTCTGTATGTTCTGGCATTTGAGAAGCCACAACAGATAATATAGGGCTAAGAAATAAGCTCTAAAATTCTCAATCCCGTTTGACAGAACTTCGCCTGCAGAGGTGATTGTGATGAACCGCCACGCTCTCTGTCTCGCGATTCACCCCGGCGAAGCCGGGTATTCCTCTAGTTTAAAAATATATGCATACTAGCTGTACCCGTTTTTTGTGTGTAAACCGTCGGTTATTTCCTGGAACGGTCCTTGATGAGCAATGAAGTATTTCTTTCCCACACCATAAAAATATACGCTTATAATATAACATGTGTTTTATTACACACACACACACTCACTCGCAAAGAAAATCCCTCGCACATACAAACACACACACACACACTCACAGATATACTGACCAACACATGCACTTCTGCAAAAACGCAAGCACACACACACACACGCGCGCCTACGAACGCGCACGCACACCCGGCCCGTCCCCCCCCCCCCCCCCCCCCCCCCCGCCCCCTCCACTGACGCACACTCGCCTCACACCCGCACGAACACAAATACTCGCTCGCGCTTTAAGCATTCCAGACAAAGGCACAGACAGACAGACATAAATAGAACAAGAAGCATGCAAATACTCTCTCCTGTGCTCGTTCATAAAATCACACGCATTGACATGCACGCACGCGTGCACACAAATACACACACTGTCAAACACAGACACAAAAACGCTAAAAGATGGACATATTCTTGGTTAGCCTCGAGTGACCGAAAGTGATGTCCAGCTGAAGCTTAGCACTCAACAATGATGCCACAAACATCATGACGCAGAGAAAGACAGTGGCCGCGTAATAAATTGACGAGATGTGAGCCAAGTTTGGCTAGCCCAGACTGGCAGGATCCTCGATAGCTCATAAGATATTTACTGTTAATCGCCGTTTTTAACGACTCCTTTCAGGTTTGGTTTTTCCAAAAGTACCCTATGACACAATGTAAGTCAGGGCCGGACCAAGTTCGTTTGAGGGGGGGGGGGGGGGGGGTCTGAACTGAAGGCAGGGGTCCACGCCGAGGCATGAAAACTCGGACTGCAACCAAAGACAAGTTGTGCGCTAGCTGTTTTCGTTGTCTTGTATTCTATCTTTGTGTCGACTTACTTGAGTACATGCATATCCGTATTCAAGAATTAATCTCATTAAAAAAAATATTGAAGTCGAGCGAAATGCAATCGTACAAGAGTCATGCAGTCTGATTGTCATTGCCTCGGAAAGCAATAGCGATAAAAACACAACTGAATTGACTGATTACTAGGGGAAGGGCCCCTAATATGGACCACTTTTTACATTTAGTCAAGTTTTGACTAAATGTTTTAACGTAGAGGGGGGAATCGAGAATAGGGTCATGGTGTATGTGCGTGTGTCTGTGGTGTGTGTGTGTGTGTGTGTAGAGCGATTCAGACTAAACTACTGGACCGATCTTTATGAAATTTGACATGAGAGTTCCTGGGTATGAAATCCCCGAACGTTTTTTTCATTTTTTTGATAAATGTCTTTGATGACGTCATATCCGGCTTTTCGTGAAAGTTGAGGCGGCACTGTCACGCCCTCATTTTTCAACCAAATTGGTTGAAATTTTGGTCAAGTAATCTTCGACGAAGCCCGGACTTCGGTATTGCATTTCAGCTTGGTGGCTTAAAAATTAATTAATGACTTTGGTCATTAAAAATCGGAAAATTGTAAAAAAAAATAAAAATTTATAAAACGATCCAAATTTACGTTCATCTTATTCTCCATCATTTTCTGATTCCAAAAACATATAAATATGTTATATTTGGATTAAAAACAAGCTCTGAAAATTAAATATATAAAAATTATTATCAAAATTAAATTGTCGAAATCAATTTAAAAACACTTTCATCTTATTCCTTGTCGGTTCCTGATTCCAAAAACATATAGATATGATATGTTTGGATTAAAAACACGCTCAGAAAGTTAAAACAAAGAGATGTACAGAAAAGCGTGCTATCCTTCTTAGCGCAACTACTACCCCGCTCTTCTTGTCAATTTCACTGCCTTTGTCATGAGCGGTGGACTGACGATGCTACGAGTATACGGTCTTGCTGAAAAATGGCATTGCGTTCAGTTTCATTCTGTGAGTTCGACAGCTACTTGACTAAATGTTGTATTTTCGCCTTACGCGACTTGTTACATTTAGTCAAGTTTTGACTGAATGTTTTAACATAGAGGGGGAATCGAGACGAGGGTCGTGGTGTATGTGTGTGTGTGTGTGTGTGTGTGTGTGTGTGTGTGTAGAGCGATTCAGTGTAAACTACTGGACCGATCTTTATGAAATTTGACATGAGAGTTCCTGGGTATGATATCCCCGGATGTTTCTTTCATTTTTTTTTTTATAAATGTCTTTGATGACGTCATATCCGGCTTTTTGTAAAAGTTGAGGCGGCACTGTCACACCCTCATTTTTCAATTGATTGAAATTTTGGCCAAGCAATCTTCGACAAAGGCCGGACTTCGGTAGTGCATTTCAGCTTGGTAGCTTAAAAATTAATCAATGACTTTGGTCATTAAAAATCTGAAAATTGTAATTAAAAATTATCTTTTTATAAAACGATCCAAAATTTACGTTCATCTTATTCTTCATCATTTTCTGATTCCAAAATCATATAAATATGTTATATTCGGATTAAAAAGAAGGTCTGAAAATTAAAAATATAAAAATTATTATCAAAATCAAATTTCCGAAATCGATTTAAAAACAATTTCATCTTATTCCTTGTCGGTTCTTGATTTCAAAAACATATAGATATGATATGTTTGGATTAAAAACACGCTCAGAAAGTTAAAACGAAGAGAAGTACAGAAAAACGTGCTATGCAGCACAGCGAAACCACTACCGCGCTGAACAGGCTCGTCAGTTTCACTCCGTTTTGCACAAGCGGCGGACTACGGTCATTGTGAAAAAATGCAGTGCGTTCAGTTTCATTCTGTGAGTTCCACAGCTTGACTAAATGTAGTAATTTCGCCTTACGCGACTTGTTGTTTATTGCTGATAACTAGCTTGTTTTCTTGCGAAGAAGTTTCATTGATTTTGTGGTTCGGGTAGTCCTTCTCTCTTAGTTTAACCGTTAGGCATAATTAGAGTGAAATAGCTTTGATAGACCTTCAGCAAAAATTAAATACAGAAAAAAATCACAAAATTAATGGTCCATATTAGGAGCCTGGGCGCCCAATATGGACCAGTGAAGCGGCCTTCACGAATCACTGTAAAAAGCCCCCTATACTTCAAAATAACATGATACAACTTAGTGTGCAAGTCAGACAAATTCAAATATGCTTTAGATTTATCTGTTTCGGGTTGATGAGAGCATTATTTTGAAGCACACCAGGAAACTGAAAAAGCTTATCAAAAACAGAGTGAAAATAAGTGAAATTATCAACTTCCACAATAAAAAGACTATTTGTTATATTTTGTTGAAATCTCGAGGGCTAGTTATAGGTTATTTTCAGCAAGCTTCTTAATGAATTAATTGAAATTGCCTTTAGTTTTTATTTTCTTCGATTTGTTGAAGGTCTATCTATATTAGGGAACTCACACATACTTTGAGGTTTTGCTATTATTTTTTGTTTGCAGTAGAAACTCGGGGTACACACTGTTAAAATGTAACAAATACTGTCTGAACTGTCATATATAGCCATTTTTGTGTTATGAAAGCTTTGGCTGTGGACAGAAACGAGTCCGTTTTAGGCGGCAAATTTAGAGTGAACCCTGCCAAAAGTGAAAAAAAGAGAAAAAGCCTAACGGTTTTGAGGTTTGTGTTTTTGCAACTGTTTTGACATGTGCAACGTGTCCAGAGAGGGTGAATATAGCGAATGAAATTGTTTTGAGCGCTCTAGCGCCGTTAGTTTGTCAGAACAGGAGGTGGTCCATATTAGGAGCCGGTCCCGCATATTAGGAGACTTTCTCCTAACTTAGTTAGCATTCAGCCGGAAAGCACATTTCCCACAACACTGAAAAAACACTCAGCTATGTTTTCCTGAATACAGAGATGCATCCTGAGGTGTAACTGGTCATCCCAGTTCGGGAAAAAAAAGGAGTTTGTGAAAAGTCGAAATCGAAGCGCTTTTACAGAGCAGACGACAGATAATCCGGGCAACGCATTGGGTCTAATATCTGATTTTCACGCAAGCGTTGCTTACTCGTGTTGGAGCTACCTCACGCGCTACGTCGTCTACTTTTTACATTCAAGTGGTCAAGTTTTGACTAAATGTTTTAACATAGAGGGGGAATTGAGACGAGGGTCGTGGTGTATGTGTACGTGTGTCTGCGGTGTGTGTGTGTGATGTTGGCTACCTATCACTAAGAAGAAGAAGAAGAAGTGTGTGTGTCTGTCTGTCTGTGTGTGTGTGTAGAGCGATTCAGAGTAAACTACAAGACCGATCTTTATGAAATTGGACATGAGAGTTCCTGGGTATGATATCCCCAGACGGTTTTTTTCATTTTTTCGATAAACGTCTTTGATGACGTCATATCTGGCTTTTTGTAAAAGTTGAGGCGGCACTGTCACACCCTCATTTTTCAACCAAATTGGTTGAAATTTTTGTAAAGCAATCTTCGACGAAGGCCGAACTTCTGTATTGCATTTCAGTTTGGTGGCTTAAAAATTAATTAATGACTTTGGTCATTAAAAATCTGAAAATTGTAATTAATTTTTTTTTAATAAAACGATCCAAATTTACGTTCATCTTATTCTTCATAATTTCTTGATTTCAAAAACATATGAATATGTTATATTCAGATTAAAAACAAGCTGAAAATTAAAAATATAAAAATTATGATCAAAATTAAATTTCCGAAATCGATTTAAAAACAATTTCATCTTATTCCTTGTCGGTTTCTGATTCCAAAAACATATCGATATGACATGTTTGCATTAAAAACACGCTCAGAAAGTTAAAACGAAGAGAGGTACAGAGAAGCGTACTATACAGCACAGCGAAACCACTACCGCGCTAAACAGGCTCGTCAGTTTCACTGCGTTTTGCACGAGCGGCGGACTACGGTCATTGTGAAAAAATGCAGTGCGTTCAGTTTCATTCTGTGAGTTCCACAGCTTGACTAAATGTAGTAATTTCGCATTACGCGACTTGTATTATGTGCACTATACACATGCAAGAAGCACAGCACTGAGCTTCTGCACAGTTTCTAGCAAAACAAACAAACGACGAGAGGCGTCGTCCGTCTTGACGACCACACGCCTTAGGTTCGTCCAGCGGTCTATACCCTCAGCTGATGTTTAACAAAAACAAAAAAATAATAATAAGTTAAATAAAAAAAAAATTCAATGATACTGGTTCACAATGACTGTCAATGCCTTCACGTTAAGGGACTTGAAATACAAAAACAACACAGAAGTTGAAGTCGAGACCACCATAACGTCAAAACCTTGACCCAGACCTAGCTGCTCTGTTTTGTGCATACACTCTGATAAACAGAAAACACAGTGACCATGTCTTTATACCCTGATTGGTTATTTTTTTTCTAACACATCAAATGTATTTCTTACAAACTATTCTTCTCAATACTACCCCCCCCCCCCCCCCCATCGATGGCTTGAAGACTCAAAAAACAAAACACACACAAAAGCGTAAAAGAATGGAACGTACAGGCGTGAGTAATATGATAAACAAAACCTGTCTGGTATGTTCTGTGCATGCACTCTCAGTGATGGTCCTGCGAACTGAAAACACCGTGATTATATCTTTACCGTGTTTTATTTTTAATTTAAACATTTTTTTCAAAGTATGCATTCCTTGTATTGGTGAGTAAAGAATTCTTTTGTTTGTCCACTTTGTTCATCTCACCCGCAGTCATTTTATTGTTTAGATTTTAAAAAAAAATATGGTTATCATGGAATTTCCCTGGAATCGGAGTATGACTGCCTTTGTCTGTCTTACTGGTTGGAAAAAACGACCATACACGTAAAATTCGACACATGCCTATACCAATGTACGTGGTAGTCATAGACCACGAACGTGGTAGAAGTACCGTCTTTGCTTACGTATTTCATTTGAGTCATGATTTTCAGTTACTTCAAGTTGTTCGCCCCCATGACAGTAAAGAAACAGGGGGGAAAACATGGAATTGAGCAATTATAACCGTTGACTGTGTTCGGTGACTGAGAACGTCTGTGCATTTCCTACAGAAATTAGTGCGAATTAACAGACAATCACTGTCAACGATGATAATCAGAAACCGTACTACTATGCTGGGCATCATCTTTTTCAAATTTGTTTTTATGCTCCTCCGGGTTATACTGGAGTAAGTAAGGAAAACTTAGTGCAGTATATTTAATTTTTCAAGAATTTCTGGCCGTGCTCGTGCTCGTTTTCCTTCGCGCAGAACACCTCTGAGCTATAGTGGTTACAACCCTTCAATATCACCTCTTGCAGCCACGCCCACTTTTTGATGCGACTTGCATAGCAGGGGACGCTACTCTCGGCAATCAGAAAACTCAACATGGCGTAAAAATTGAAGCAATCGATATTAGTCTCGCTGTGTAGCTCAGCTGTCGGCCCTCTGGACTGTACATCAACAACCTGCAGGTGTGAGACGTCGGCAGGACTCTAGCCCAAGTGTCATGGAAACAGCGGAAGCGACGTTAAGAAAGAGAAAAGTGACAAAAGGCTGTTCGCGGGACGACTTGGCTCGCGCGAACACCAAAAGTTCACAGGCGGACATCGTCAGAGGGAAGCAGGGACAGGATCGCTTCGCGTCAGCTCCTCTGTCGTCTTCTCGGCTTTTGCACAACCGGTCCACGTCTAGTCCGACAACTTTTGTGGCGGAATCGCTCAAAATGAAGTCAAACGTTGCTCGAGAACTTTCCGGCGGTGCTGGCGACTGTGACAACGACAGAGAGTGTAAATCTGTAAATCACAGGGATTTGTCAGGAGCCAAATCCGGTTTGTCGGAAACCACAAAAAGTAACGATAAGACTATGGACTCAGAAAGTATTACAAAGCATGTAGACAGCTGTGAAAAAGATGCAGTGCCAAGTTCTTCAAATAAGACTGAATGTGAAAGCAAGAGGACAAAAGAAGAGGAAGCAAAAGACACAAGAATGTACTATGTGTGTTTGTTGTTTTTGACGCTTGTCGCTTTGTACATGAGACTCTACAACATTGAGGTTCCAGATCATGTTTGGTAAGAAACTTAATGGCTTTTTGTACACAGCTACATGGCTATTTGATAACTTACATGAGAGGTGCAGTACTTTTGAACTGTTTGAAAAGGATAATGAAACAGAAGGAGCAATTTTAAAAGTTCTTTAAGTGCTAGTGCTATCTTTTATTTGTTGAGCAGCCCTGAAAGTCCAACAAATGGTAAACTCGCCTTTGGCTATAGTAATTCTGAAAATGTACTAGCCAGATAGAAAACTTTACTAGCCAAACCAACAATTAATTTGTTTCAGCAACTATACTCGCATTTGGCGAGTAAATGAACATTTCTACTCGCCAGTTACATGTTTAAATACTCGCCACTTTCAGGCCTGTTGAGTAATCGCAAAATGCCTGCTTTTATGGTGACTGTTTTTAAGAGCAGATGAAAAGTGTATAAATTATACTAATTTGTTTCATAGCTAGTGGATTGGGAACTAACGAGTCGGTTAATTAAAGAGCCCCCGGCTGGCCAAGCTCAAGAAACACGCACAGTTCTATCACAGCTACAGCGCGGTTGCTCTCAAAATATAAATTCCCTTTTTGCTTGTTGTTTTTTTGGTCTCAGATGACTATTAACTCTTAGGCCAAAAAAAAAAAGGTCTGTTTACGGTAACATAGGGTGAAAAAATAGGGTCGGTAGGTCGGCTTTTTTTTTACATTTAGTCAAGTTTTGACTAAATGTTTTAACGTAGAGGGGGGAATCGAGACGAGGGTCGTGGTGTATGTGCGTGCGTGCGTGTGTGTCTGTGTCTGTGTCTGTGTGTGTGTGTAGAGCGATTCAGACTAAACTACTGGACCGATCTTTATGAAATTTGACATGAGAGTTCCTGGGTATGAAATCCCCGAACGTTTTTTTCATTTTTTGAATAAATGTCTTTGATGACGTCATATCCGGCTTTTCGTGAAAGTTGAGGCGGCACTGTCACGCCCTCATTTTTCAACCGAATTGGTTGAAATTTTGGTCAAGTAATCTTCGACGAAGCCCGGACTTCGGTATTGCATTTCAGCTTGGTGGCTTAAAAATTAATTAATGACTTTGGTCATTAAAAATCTGAAAATTGTAAAAAAAAAAAAAAAAAATTTATAAAACGATCCAAATTTACATTCATCTTATTCTCCATCATTTTCTGATTCCAAAAACATATAAATATGTTATATTTGGATTAAAAACAAGCTCTGGAAATTAAATATATAAAAATTATTATCAAAATTAAATTGTCCAAATCAATTTAAAAACACTTTCATCTTATTCCTTGTCGGTTCCTGATTCCAAAAACATATAGATATGATATGTTTGGATTAAAAACACGCTCAGAAAGTTAAAACAAAGAGAGGTACAGAAAAGCGTGCTATCCTTCTTAGCGCAACTACTACCCCGCTCTTCTTGTCAATTTCACTGCCTTTGCCATGAGCGGTGGACTGACGATGCTACGAGTATACGGTCTTGCTGAAAAATGACATTGCGTTCAGTTTCATTCTGTGAGTTCGACAGCTACTTGACTAAATGTTGTATTTTCGCCTTACGCGACTTGTTTCATTTTTTTTTTAATTTTTATTTTTTTAAATTTTTTTAAAAATTTTTTTCTTTCTTTTTTTCTCCCCTCTCTAGTTCACAGTTCATTTCTTCTCATCAATCCCTGTTTTTGCCCAACATAACTAAGATTATTGTTCAGGAATTTATAGCTGTAACTGTTTTAGTTTGTTTTAAAGTGTTCAATAAATATTATTAGGCAAGCTGTTGTTTTAAACTTTTAATGTATTGTTAATGTATACTAAAACTTGCTGAATAGGTACTGATAATTTTCACCCCATCCTTTTCATGACAACATTTATCAAGCTTTACAGCTAGCGGGTGGCGACCACCACTGCGTGCATCCATTTTGAAAGGAAGTAACACGAGTGATGACCCTTTACTCCTAACAGTACTTTGAGCTTACCTCCCTTCTGTCGTCTGCTGTTTGAGCGCAAACAGCTCTATTTTGGATGCGGTTTGTTTTTTTCAGACGATCCAAAAAAACGATTAGGGTCGGGCCTAAAAACTAGGGTCGGTCGGGTTACCGTAAACAAACATTTTTTTTATTTTTGCCTTACCAGTTCGGGGGTTTTAGGGCATATTTTACTGTGCTGTATTGGTGCCTACTTGCCGAGTGGCTATCTGGGGTCATATTCTAAATGAAATATAGAAAGTTATATATCAAATGAAAGGAAAATGAATAAGCTTTTCATATTTGCAAAGAGAATTGTGCTCTCTTTAAAGGTAAAAAAGGTTATGGGGGTGACAACATGATTTTTGTTGAAATTTGTACGCCCATTTTTTTGGAACACGTGACAAACACAAAGAAGAAATTTATTTTGTGTTCAGTTTATTTTAGATATGCTGCTAACAAGTCTGTTTGGCATTCATTTTACATAACATAGCAAAGTTTTATTGAGCTTTGCTGATAAACAAATAAGTTATTGTCACCTGAATACCCCCACCCAAATTTCAAAGTTGGACGTTTCATGACATACGCATGCCTAAGGCCAAAAAACCCAAATAGTCTGTTTATCTCGGCCGACCCTATTTTTTCGCGCGACCCTAGACGTTTTTTTGGCATTTGGGGGAAAAAAAGAAAAAAAAGTCCTTGTTTTTTGGCAAAATAACTTAATGTTTTTTTGAGAAAAAAAAGTCTTTGTTTTTTGGCAAAATAACTTTAAAATATGTTTATTTGGAGAAAAAAAAGTCCCGACCTACCAACCCTATTTTTTTGGCCTATGTTACCGTTAACAGACTATTTTTGTGTGTGTGCCTAATAATGCATTCCTATAACTAACTTATAACAAAAACCCAGCTTGTTTCTGTTATAAAGTGTGTCTAACATATGAGTTTATCCACTGTCCGACCCATCCAATGTATAATTATATAATAACCAATTTTTTTTGTCGATAATTAGATAATTGGTCAGTGGAAAACTACAGGGGGCGGGGCATCATAAGCTTGCTTATGATGGGTAAGGGAGCGAACTGGTAAGAGTTAATGGCTGTAAGTGTAACGCAGTCAGTAGTGCTACCGACCATTGTCATGACAGCTAGAGCCCTTCTTCTTCTTCTTCAGCGTTCCAGAATTGTCTGGTTACGTGTGAGCTCGTTTGCCCATTTGGGTTCCCTACACTATACTCTAAGAGCATAGTCAGCTTCACTCCGCTTTCGTTGAGTAGACATGCTGGGTATTTTCGTGTTTCCATAACCCACCGATCTCTGACATGGGTTACAGGATCTTTTCCGTGCGCACTTGGTCTTGTGCTTGCGTGTACACACGAAGGGGGTTAAGTCACTAGCAGGTCTGCACATAAGTTGACCTGGGAGATCGGAAAAATCTCCACTCTTAACCCACCAGGCGGCAGCGACCGGGATTCGAACTCACGACCTCCCGATTAGGAGGCCGACGTCTTACCACCACGCCACGGCGCCCGTCAGCTAGAGCCCAAGTTACATGAACACTGGATGCTTCTTTGTATAGTTTTCTTGCCCCTTACATCTTTTCAATCCTGCAATGTGTTTAAATGTACTTTGTTTCAGTTGGGATGAAACTCATTTTGGAAAAATGGGCAGCTGGTATATCAACAGAACTTTTTTCTTTGATGTTCACCCTCCCCTTGGAAAGGTAAGCACAACAGTGTATTTCATCATTCATGTTGGGAAAGGAAAATAAATCACTGAGATGTTTCTTTTGCATTATAAACCGGTTAATTTGATTTGATTGCGTGTAAATTATTGGTAGTGTGACGTACAGAACTGTAGCTTTGACAAATAAGATAAAGTGATTTATTACCATTAGTTATACACTCACAACTTAAATAAAATGTAAAACACATCAAATTACACAGGAAATAAAACTCACTCTCTCTCCGAGTCTGTAGCTGTCCACACCTCTTCTTTTTTTTCGGGGGGGGGGGGGGGGGGTCAGAGCTGACAGACAGGTCGAAGTGTAGCATTTGTCTTTCTCAGGGCTTATCCTTGACCAATAATCTTCTGAATAGCCAAGAGGCAAATTGGCTTTTGTACTACAATGCAAGCATTTCTGTCTGGGAGTAGAAGTTGAAACTGGATAGTCACTGCTGGTGTAGCCTTTCAGCATGGGCCAGCAAAACAATCACAGTAACTCATTGACTGTTGGCCACTTACATTTTCTTAGTTAAATAAATTATTATTGTGCGTTTTGTGAAAGTCATACACAGCTTGCTGTTAATTTTATTACATCCCTATTTTGGTGATGTAGTCACTATATTGGCTCGATCATCCTATAAACAGTGTGGAACTTTAAAGCATTCACACTTTCTTGTATTAAGACTTAGAAGAGGGTAGCGTTGCATACAGGTGTTACTGTACGTTGAGGATCCTTAAAGGCACAGTACGCCTCCCGTAAACCATCACAGATACTGTAAGGCTTTTACACACAGTACAAACACCCTTCCATTTGAACGCTCACTGAACGGGAACATCCTAGGTGCCCTACGTAAAGAGCGAGCAATTTTCAAAGAATTAATTTTGCGGATTGTCTCCTCAAAATCGGACCATGGTGCGTTTGGGCGCTAGACCTAACTTTTAAAATCTAAATGATAAATTGACAGCTTGTTACACAAACATTCTTAAATCATAAAATAATTCTTTTTTCATCAAGACAAGATCAGTACAATTCGAAGTTTTGAAAGTTTGAAAAAAGAAAATCAGGAAGCAGGGTCACGCAAGGTCGTGGTTCTCGTAGCAGACGACGGTTTATAGGCATCGCCAGTTCCTCTGAACAGTCAAAAACCATTGCTAGAGTTCTTGTGAATCACAGCCGTTTGTTTTGTATAGATTCAGAGGTACATAATAACGTGCTATTGCAGATAAGCTTACAGCGAGTCGCATTCAAATTACAAACTGACGACTACATTGTGAAAAAAGGAAACTGGATCACAAGGGTTCACGATGGCTCAGGGGTAAGATAAACCACGCAAAAATGAATTCTTTGAAAATTGCTCGCTCTTTACGGAGGGCACCTAGGATGTTCTCAAGCGGTGAGTGTTTAAATGAAAGGGTGTTTGTACTGTGTGTAAAAGCCTGACAGTATCTGTGATGGTTTTTGGGAGGCTTACTGTGCCTTTAAGTGCAAATCTGTCAGTTGTGTGCAGGTGTCATTGGTGTTCTCGGCCCTGTTCTTCTTTTCCTTTGCGTGTGCATGTATTGATTAAGTGATTATGTTTCTTACCGACGCAGGCTGCATAATTTATAAAGTTTTGCAGTGTCACGTGTGAGAGTCAAGCAATTTTGTAAGCTGCATAAATAATTATAAGCAGCTGCCTTTCGTTTGATCAGATTTTGTCAAAACGTTTTTGAGTGCAGTCCCTTGTTCTGTTGTACCCTTTGCCAGAGACACAATAATTTATCATCATGTCTTTTCAACTTTGACCCATTTTAGACCCGAGGATTTCATGTTAATGACACCGAGTGGTGTTGTTGATCATAGTACTCAAGTGCATATGTTGAAATTAAATTAAATAGATAGCGAGTCTGACCAGTTGCTCAAGGGATTCAAGAAATACTGTCAAATTTTTTTTCCACCCCTGAAGGTTTTTGAAAGATAATCAATCCTAAAGGATGTATGACTGAAAAGACAAAGAATAACGACCTTTTCGCACTAGTTCTCCGTGCCAGACCATCCTGGGGAAAAAAACATAAGAAAAAGGTAATGATGTCACAATTGCTTGCATAATACATGTCCTAACACATCGCTCAAATGTCTCTTGTCACGAAAGACATCCGCAGAGGATTTTTTGTTTATTTGTTTTTTGAGTCTTTAAGCTTGTTATGCATTTGATCGATTGTGTTTTTGTGTGTGTCTGTTCTAGATGATGGTAGGCTTGGCTGGTTACCTCACAGGCTACAATGGGTCTTTTCCTTTCGCCAAGCCAGGTGATGAATATGGCGATACCAACTATGTAGGCATGAGAGTTGTAAGTGCATTTCTTTGTATTGTTTTCTTCTGTCTTCAATCTGAAAAAAAATGTCATCATACATTTTCCTGACTGATAGTTGCTTCTTTCTTAATTAATTAAGCTGTATTCTTTGGTCATACCCCGGACATATGGTGCACTTAATATATACATTCTTTGGTAATATAGCCTTTATAGGCAAGATATTTTCTGCTGAGAAAGCACTCTAGAACCGTACAGTGGATTCTACCCACTGGACAAGATTGATTGGGGCTCAATAGTTGTTGCAAATAATACAATTGCTTGGTATATATATTGCAATATATGCAACACAGGTTATCCTCAAGCAAGCTACTACTGATTGTACCAAGTAGGTTTGCACAATTTTGATTAAAATGCTCAACTTTGAGATGTAAAAGTGACTGAAAGCACTGCCAGTCAGGCTCAGGTGTCTACATGTCTTACGGACAAGTGCTTGCATTTAATAAAAGTGAGCCTGTTCTATGACTGTGAGTGTCACTGCTTTTACTAATCCTAAGGAATAAGAAGGCGCCATGGGAGTTAAATGTTTCAGTAAAATGAATTGTTTCTGCTTGTGTTTCAGTTTTGTGCTTTGCTAGGTGCTGCGCTTGTTCCGATGGCCTATCAGTGCGTGTACCTGTTGACACAGTCTTTGGTGGCATCTATCTTTGCTGCTTCCTTCATTCTCTTCGGTAATATATATGATATTGCTTTGGAAGATGTAAAAAAAGCTTAATCAGTGTGTGTGTGTGTGTGTGTCTGTGAGAGGAGGGGGGGGGGGGGGGCGGGGCTCTTAATCATCAAACATCATGTGTCTGCAACAAACATGTATATCCACCAATGCTTTATGAACTATGTTTTAGATTTTTCAATTGGTGTTTGTCTATTCTTTTGATGAGCCCAAAAACAAGATTCATTCAAAGTACATGTAGCACTAAAAAGACACAGCAACAGGATAATTAAACTTGTTCACATACTTTTGTAAGCAAATTTTAGTTTGTCAGTTATCATAACATTATCTCTTAGTACTGATTTCGAGCCACTTGTTGTGATGAGATGTTCACTCAGACTTTGTTGCAATCGGATGAATTAACATCAACCTTTGACCTGATCTGGTTTCAGATACAGGGACCAGTACATTGTCTCGATACATCCTTCTTGACCCACCTCTGCTCTTTTTCATCATGGCAGCCACCTACTGTAACCTCAAGTTTCTCTCCTTCAGAGACAGGTAATGGAGTGCATTTATGAGTGTTGGAAAATCCTCTGTCCAAGTTGGGACATGAGAAATACACACGCTACATGAAAGGTGTTTGTGCATGTGGCCCATTCTCACGAAAAGAGTTCCACTGCAGTGGCACCCTTCGTTTATAAGACCTCCAAAAATCTGAGAGAACAATGTCTTAAATGGAGGTGCATTTTTAGACCTTTTGACCAGGAAATAAGATCAGCTAGGGTCCTGAATTGGGGCAAGGGTCAGTGTCCTTAAAGGAAGCTTCAATTGTACATTCAAATCTTTCATATCTGGAAAATGAACATTGCTGGCATGAAGAAGAAGAGATTTTACAGGTGTTACTGTGCTATATTTTTAGTTCATTCTTGTGAAGATTTATTCTGATCCTTGCTGACTGTAGTGTTCTTTTTTCCAACCAGACCTAACCAGCAGTTGTGAGATGTTGGTGTCCCCGTTGCATTATATCATTATGTGTCTATAAGAAGCAGTATTAAGACCAGATGTTTAAATTGTGGTGTCTTTTTACATTTTGTGTTTATGTGTCATATAAGCAGCAGTGCTGAGACCAGACGTTTTAATTGTGGTGTCCTGTTTATGTTAAATTTTTCCCTATTCATTTATGTATTTGTTGAATAATGACGAAAGAGGTGTGAGTTAAGCTGTTAACTTGCCGTCACTCCTAGTTCTTGTCCTACCCTTGTACAATGACTTATTTCTATCTTGTCTCAGGCCCTTCTCTATCAGCTGGTGGCTGTGGATGGCGCTCACAGGACTCAGTCTATCAGGTGCTATAGGGTGAGTCTCATCATATTTGGCATATGTCCCATCAGTGGGAAATTGGAGTCGCTAATCTTCCCAGTGGAAAGTTATAATATAGCAGCAACATCTAGAGTCCCTCTACCCAAGTGTGGTGTGTTCAGGTGTAATCTGATCAGCCACAGCTAGAGTCCCTTTACCCAAGTGTGGTGTGTTGAGGTGTAATCTGATCAGCCACAGCTAGAGCCCCTCTACCCAAGTGTGGTGTGTTTAGGTGTAATCTGATCAGCCACAGCTAGAGTCCCTTTACCCAAGTGTGGCGTGTTTAGGTGTAATCTGATCAGCCACAGCTAGAGTCCCTCTACCCAAGTGTGGTGTGTTTAGATGTAATCTGATCAGCCACAGCTAGAGTCCCTCTACCCAAGTGTGGTGTGTTTAGGTGTAATCTGATCAGCCACAGCTAGAGTCCCTTTACCCAAGTGTGGTGTGTTTAGGTGTAATCTGATCAGCCACCTGCACTTCTGGCAGAATGATTGAGGCATTTAACGTGCCCCAGTGGTGACGCAGGGGTGGGACATGGATACTGTCTCTGACACTGAATTCAGTGCTCTACCAACTGTCTGCTACCGGGCTCTTGTTTTTCCAAGTGTTTGAAAAATACAGATGTAACTGCACTATGATTGCATGCAAATGGGAAGCAGCTTTAGGATATCGGGTGAATAAGAAAACTTTTCTGCAATATAATCAGTTTTGATGATCAGGATAGCAGGGCAGTCTACATTATATGTGCCTATTGTGTGATTGCATTGCCAAAGAATATTGAAAACGAAAGAGATCCCGACTCACTAGTCAAGAACAGCACAATTTAAATGTTGCCAGTGAAGACTTTTTCTGGACAGCATTCAGTAAATGTAAGGATCTCTTGGGTGTCTACTCAGCAATCTAGATTGTAAAAGAGTGTTTGGAATGCTGTAGTTTACTTGCACGACTGTTTACAAAGGTTAGGTGTTCAGTTCAGTGCTTCTTCTCATGGGCTAAATGGATATGTATGGTATGTTTGCAGTGTGAAGTTTGTGGGTCTGTTCGTGGTGCTGCTGGTGGGTCTGTGGACTGCTGGGGATCTCTGCTGTCTGCTGTCTGATGTTTCTCTGTCATTGGTGAGTACAGTGGAACCCCCTTTAAAGACCTAAACAAATCAGAGAAAATTAGGTCTTAAAAAGGAGGGAGTCTTAAAAAGGATGGAGTCTTAAAAAGGAGGGAGTCTTAAAATGGAGTTGAATTTACAAAGGCTATAAACAGAAAGTTTAAGAAAAGAGGGTCTCAACAGACATGGGACTGGTCCGAATTTTATCGGAATTCCGATATTTTCCTTAACTCACAGACCATTCTTGAAATCGATGCAAATTCGTTGAGAAAAAAAAAGGGGGGGTGGGGGGTGGTGGTATGAACCGTTCAGCTGAAGCTGTCTGCGTCTGAAGTCAGTGCATTCGCACCCCAGCACTCGCGTGAACCCATAGCAGTATCATGGGTCGCGTTTGATTGGCTGTCGATCTCCGACGATTATCGCCCAGGCTTAATTATTCACCGATGGCAGTTTGCGGGTTGTTTTGATTGACTGCCGATCTCCAAACGCCGAAGGTGAAAAATGTAGCATCATGGCGTCTGGATTCCGTATTGTTTTGTCGGCTGTGGAAGCTCTTACGATCGACGACCAAAGTGTGAAAAACAAGTGGAAAGCCAACTGGCTGTCAGAAGAAGTGACTGTCATTATCAACAAGAAAGAAAGGCGCCAGCTCATTGGCGACAGTATCGCCAAGATATCCATTCCCGGTCAGGCCGTGTGCACGTGGTGCGACAACGGCCACTGCGTGGTGAAATACGGACTTGGTGGAAAAAATGTGTTGGTTCTGAAAGTTTTCAAGTAAGTTTTGTGTGTGTGTGATTGTTATAAATTACACTTTTGTTTAAAATGCTAAAACATATTATTCTTGTGGTTTTTATGGCTTTTTAAAAAGGCATGATCTAATTTTTTGCTATCAGGAGAGGCCCCAAAATGGCCTTTATAATTCAAACATTCATTTTCCGTCAGGGGGGCTTTGCTCCCCTGAACCCCCTACCGGGGCGTTGCTCCTGGACCCCGGCTTAGTTTCCTACTTTTGGAACATTTGCTGGTCTCATGTCTGTCTCAAAAGAGAGGGAGTCTTACATTGGAGGGTCTTAAAAGGGGGGTTCCACTGTATTGTCTGGCTGGTTGTCTGGCTGATTGTCTGGCTGATTGTCATCTGTTGGTATTATTTTGCAACAATGTTGTCATTTTGCCTCCAGTGTTACCTTAGAAGGGGCAGCATCCAGAAATAAGTGATCATCTATCATGATTGTTTCCCCTTTGGGCGGTCGTTAGAGACAGTTTTGACTGTACTTACTTTGCTTGTGCTATGACTGTAATCTAATGTTTTTTAATTGATTTTTCTCCAAGTGAACAGTTTGGTTTCGAATGTGTGAGACAGCTGTAAATACTGATGCTGTGACTAATTATTTTTTCTTTTTTTTTCTTTTTCTTAATGGACAGTTAGGGTTTGAATGTGCGTGACACCTGTAGCCTCTTTCAAGCCTGTTAGCTTCTGTCCCTTCAAATGACGTGTACTGTAATAGAGAAGTTTACTGCGTGTGCAGATCTGTATAGATACATGAGGTGATGCTGGCTGGTGTGTTAATATGTATGAGGTGTGATCATGCGGGTGAAAACGAGCTTTGATCTTTTGCTCTGTTGTTTTCAGAGTCAAGTGGCGAAACACCTGTGTGCCAGAGCGTTGTGCCTTATTGTGGTTCCTGTGGTGTGCTACGTCTGTTACTTCTATGTCCACTTCAAGGTGCTCAATCACAGGTAAGGACTGCATGTAACTTTAAACCAAGATTGTTCTCAGTACAGTGGAACCCTCCTTTGAGGACTGCATGTAACTTTACACCAAGATTGTTCTCAGTACAGTGGAACCCTCCTTTGAGGACTGCATGTAACTTTACACCAAGATTGTTCTCAGTACAGTGGAACCCCCCTTTGAGGACTGCATGTAACTTTACACCAAGATTGTTCTCAGTACAGTGGAACCCTCCTTTGAGGACTGCATGTAACTTTACACCAAGATTGTTTTCAGTACAGTGGAACCCTCCTTTGAGGACTGCATGTAACTTTACACCAAGATTGTTCTCAGTACAGTGGAACCCTCCTTTGAGGACTGCATGTAACTTTACACCAAGATTGTTCTCAGTACAGTGGAACCCTCCTTTGAGGACTGCATGTAACTTTACACCAAGATTGTTCTCAGTACAGTGGAACCCTCCTTTGAGACCCCCCAGTGTAGGACTTCCTCCCTTTTAAGACCCTGTTTTTTCAAACTTAAATTCTGTTTATAACCTGTGTAAATGTCCCCCATTTTAAGACTCCCTCCTTTTTAAGACCTTATTTTCTCAGATTGTTTAAAGATCTTAGAAGTGAGGTTTCACTGTACAGTATTGGTGTTAACCGGTAATTACGGGTATTTTACCGGTTAAAATAAGAAAATACCGAAGCAGTGGTAAAAAAAAAAAAACCAGTACTCTGAGTTAGACTCTTACTGGTTCCAATGCCCAGACTACCGTTTTTTTCTGGACAGTTTGCATCATAAAAGTTTGCGTACCGGTTTGAAATAATACTAGCCCCATCACTGCTGTCGTACTCCTTTGTTCTCAGTCTATGGAGCACGTATCTTCTTCCAATCCTCCTGAAATGCTCAGCCAGTATCCAGTCAGACATGTTCAATATGTGAAGGCCCATAACACTGTCAAGAATATAAAGATGAGAAAATTCAGAAATGGGTAGAATTTAATTTTTTTTCATCTTATTTTCTAAATTAAATAAAGACCGAAAGATCAGCTGCTTTGAAGAAATTCGTACATTTACGTGCATTTTTTTTTTCTCACAGTTGTCAAGAAATGTATATGTATGTTTTGATTTTTCAGTGGCAATGGAGATGGCTTCTTCAGTTCAGCTTTCCAGTCTCAACTCATAGGAAACAGACTGTACAATGTCAGCATGCCACAACGTGAGTCAGATGGGTGTGATTTCAAGCACTTCTACCACCAGCTTGACAATTAACGACAACAGCAAAAACAAATTTGAAATAATAAATGACAGATTAAAAGAAACGAGCAAAAAATAACGGTGGAAAGATGAATAAAGGAAGACAGATGCAAGGGTCAGGATGGTGTGGTAACATCACGAAGTGACATCTGGGCGATTTTCCGTGTGTGTGTGTGTGTGCGCGCTCATGTGTAAGATGGATTTGGGAGAAGAAAAAGAACAGCAACAGCTTTGAATGAAAAATAAATGTCAAGTTTTACCTGCTGAAAAGAAAATAATTGTGTCTCTTAAATCCTCTTGTTGGTTTCAGATGTGGCGTTTGGCAGCCTAATCACACTGAAACAACGGAGAACGGGTGGTGCATACCTCCACTCCCACCCTCACCTGTACCCAGAGGAGGTTGGGCCTAGACAGCAGCAGGTGAACAACTATCTCATTACAGTGGAACCCCCCTTTTTATTTCAGACCCCCAAATTTAAGATTTCCCCCTTTTTAAGACTGTGATTTTTTTTTTTTTAAAGATTCTCTGTTCATGATCTCTGTAAATTCAACTCCATTTTAAGACTCCCTCCTTTTTAAAGACCTTAGTTTTTTTGAGATTTGTTAAGTCTTATAAGGTTTCACTGTATTTGAGCAAACCCAACAATCCAAGTACATTTTACATGTTCTTCTTTTCATCCATTATTATTTGTCTGTTGGATTGGATTGGATTGGATTGGATTGGATAAGATTTACAGTCCAGTGAGGTTACCCTCATGGAAATTCGGGCTGCTTTCTCCCCGGGGAAAGCGAGCTGCCATACATACGGCGCTACCCATATTTTTTTTTTTCCTGCATGCGTGTATTCATGTTTCCTGAGACTTAATGCCGTGTGAGATGGAATTTTTTTACTTTTTATTCCAAGTCCCACGGGTATTTGATGGACATTTTTATCTATGCCTATACAATTTTGCCAGGAAAGACCCTTTTGTCAATCGTGGGATCTTTAACGTGCACACCCCAATGTAGTGTACACGAAAGGACCTCGGTTTTTCGTCTCATCCGAAACATGGTACAGTTGTGTACCATGTTCAAAGATAAATAGATTGATGTTCTAATAAATGTTTCTTTTTGCCTCTGGTTAAGATGTTAATCTCGTTGAAGTTGTTCTTCCAAGCATTACGTAAAGAAGAGCTGAAAAGATGATATATCTGAGGTTAACAGATTATATTATGCGCGAAAAGGTATGTATACACATTGATTTTCTGAATGTAATGAAAAAATCTGTATCTGGTTGAGCAGGAGCTATCTACAGTTACAGTTATTCCCCTTCGTATGTTCACACAAGCACAAGACCAATAGGTGCGCATGGAAAATATCCTGTAATCCATATCAGAGTTCGGTGGGTTGTAGAAACATGAAAATACCCAGCATGCTTCCTTTAAAAGCGGCGTATGGCTGCCTCAATGGCAGGGTAAAAACGGTCATACACATCAAAATCCACTCGTGCAAAAACACGAGTGCAAGTGGGAGTTTCAGCCCACGAACGCAGAAGAAGAAGAAGAAGGGACAGTCTTATACATATTTTGTTGTTTGTAAGTTGATTTTATTCCTTAAAAGGGTTTTGAAAAATAATGTGCCCAACTGTAACATTTTTAACTCGATGCATTTTTAACTGGGCTCGTCCAGGTGACTACATACAGCCATAAAGACGAGAACAACGTGTGGAAGTTGAAACCAGCAGACCGTGACGTGGATGGAGATGAACCCGTTGTGCTTGTCAAAAATGGAGACCTCATACGTCTGGAACATGTGTCGTAAGTATTGCCATCTCACTGAATCCTCTACTTAAACGAGATAGCTTGTGCATGTGTTGTTAGTATTGCCATCTCACTGAATCCTCTACTTAAAGTAGGTAGCTTGTGCATGTGTCGTTAGTAACTTAAAGTAGATAGCTTATGCATGTGTCGTTAGTAACTTAAAGTAGATAGCTTGTGCATGTGTCGTTAGTATTGCTATCTCACTGAAACCTCTACAGTAGATAGCTTGTGCATGTGTCGTTAGTATTGCCATCTCACTGAATCCTATACTTAAAGTAGATAGCTTGTGCATTTGTCGTTAGTATTGCCATCTCACCGAATCCTATACTTAGCGTAGATAGCTTGTGCATTTGTCGTTAGTATTGCCATCTCATTGAATCACTGGGCCAAGCATTCAAGCCGAGCATCTGTCTCCAGGGCACAAAGCCTTGTTATAGTAGAAGGACACAGAGGTAAATTTAGCGTCGCCAGCAACACCGGATGTAGTCCAGACATGAAAAAAACAGAGCTACATCTGTCTCGCCCCGCAAACTAGCCGAAGGTTGCCCTTAAAGTGGTTCAAAAGCTGTGACTATTTGTGAGTTGTCTTGAAACAGCTGGTGCATCTTGAAATATAAGACAGGCTTTGTCGCTAGATTGTTTTTCAGATTTGCAAAGTACATGCTACTGTTTAAGTCTCATCAGTGCTGCCTAAGTGCGAGTGATTTAAGACAGTATAGTAGAGTGGAACCCCCCTTTTAAGACCTACAACATTCTGAGAAAATCAGGGGGAGTCTTAAAACTGGAGATACATTTACAAATGTTAAGAACGAAGATACGGAACTCCCACTGATATTATAATAATGTTTGACAAAGAGAAACAAATACGAAACGTAGAATAGTGTATCATATATACTTCTTTTCTGGCTTCCCTCACCGCCCCCTCTTTCTTTCGTTTCGCTAAAAGGAGAACGGTACCGGGGTAAAGGCGGAACTTACATTGTTACACTAAACACCACTTGTATGAAAAGAGAACTGTTACTAAGAAAACTTTAGCACGCTTACAATTTGCTTTTCCTCTTACTTATTGTGATTGTTACTATGTTAACTCCATCATGACACCGCCACAAACAACACCTAAGTCAACCCAAACACAGACATATGTAAGACAATAACCAACATTAAAGATGCAAGATTTTGTCCATTGTAGAAAACCACATACAATTGATAAATTTATAAAACGCCAATGAAGAAGGACGCTCAGCTGTAGAGAGAAAGAAAGAAAGAAGAGAAAAGGAAGAAAAAAAAAAGAAACAAAAAAAGAAAAAAAAGAGAAAAAAAAAAGAAAAAAATTAGGATTTCATTCTTTTCATTTATTTTTCAGCTTGAAGCGGACTGCATGCAACTGAGGCAAAAAAAAAAAAAAAAGAGAAAAAGAAAAAAAGAAAAAAAAAAAGAACGAAGATCTGAAAAATCAAATGTGATTGATTTAACATTTCAGAACAAGGCGTAACTTGCACAGTCACAAGGAACCTGCCCCGCTCAGTAAAAGACATTTCCAGCTGTCGGGCTATGGGGTGGTAAGTTTTGTGTGTTTCTTTCTTTCTGTCTTGCTCTGTCTCTAAGAAATACACATGCTTTTCAAGGCTTTCTTTAATTTATTCTTGTTCAGCTGTGAAAAACTAGCAAGACTGACTGGAAATAATCCCAAATCAGTGTGTTTTTATGTCAGATATATTTTGTGTTGAAAACAGGGGGGGGGGTGGGGGGGGGGGAAGAGGTATGAACGCTTCAGCTGTATTTTACTAATGGTTAAAAGCGTGAGCTTAACGTGTGTTTCAGAATGGTTCTGGTGACACTTACACATTAACATGCTTCCATTTGAAACTCCGAGGTCGTCATCGTGGATTGACGCCCGACCAAAGCTAATTGAAGCCCGACGGAACGAAGCGACGGAGGGCTTCAATTAGACTTTGGGAGGGCGTCAATCCACGATGAAGACCGAGAAGTTTCAAATGGAAGCATGTTAATGTTATTGTAATTTAATTTGACGATGATCTCTTTCCTGCTTTCATGCGATGGTTCTGTTCTGTTCACACACTACTTTCAGTCCACCTACCTGCAAGGGTCAAGTACCAGGAAATATGTCTCTGTATTCCTATCTTATCACTCTGCTCCTGTTTTGTTTTCTTTCACATACATTTTCCCTTCTTTTTTGACAGGTTTCTGGACAGCAAACTCTAAAACAAATTCTTTTCATCACAAAAGCGATCTTTGGAATTGACTGACGTAGTCCGGAAGAATTCATGCATCAACTTACGTCACGTATTCGACATCATCCCTTCGCATACCTTATGGTCTCGGTATTTCGTTGGCCTTCATATTTCCTACTTGTAAAATGACCCTCAAAGCTAACCGAGGCTAGTTTAGGTTGTATCAATGCTCCTCGCCAGCAGGTGGTTAATGGCTTTTTTAGCGAGTGATTATCGACAATTAATGACCGGTAATTTTTAATGAGTTGGGGCATTCTGACCAATCACAGGATCTGTTTCATTAAAACGCCAACTTGATTGAATTACAATTACACATTAACATGCTTCCATTTGAAACATCGAGGTCTTCATCGGGGATTGACGCCCGACCAAAGGTAATTGAAGCCCGACGGAGCGAATCGCTCGGGCTTCAATTAGACTTTGGGAGGGCGTCAATCCTCGATGAAGACCGAGAAGTTTCAAATGGAAGCATGTTAATGTTATTGTAATTCAATCTGATGACGATCTCTTTCCTGCTTTCATGCGATGGTAAACAGACAGAATTGGTTCTGTTCTGTTCACACACTACTTTCAGTCCACCTACCTGCAAGGGTCAAGTCCCAAGAAATATGTCTCTGTATTCCCATCTTATCACTCTGCTCCTGTTTTGTTTTCTTTCACACACATTTTCCCTTCTTTTTTTTTGACGGGTTTCTGGACAGCAAACTCTAAATTATAAAGCAAATTATTTTCATCACAAAAGCGATCTTTGGAATTGACTGACGTAGTCCGGAAGAATTCATGCATCAACTTACGTCACGTATTCGACGTCATCACTTCGCATACCTTATGGTCTCGGTATTTCGTTGGCCTTCATATTTCCTACTTGTAAAATGACCCTCAGATCTAACCGAGTCTAGTTGAGGCTGTATCAATGCGCCTCGCCAGCAGGTTGTTAATGGATTTTTTAGCGAGTTGTTATCGACAATTAATGACCGGTAATTTTTAATGAGTTGGGGCATTCTGACCAATCACAGGATCTGTTTCATTAAAACGCAAACTTGATTGAATTACAATATTGGTTAAAAGCATGAGCTAAACGTGTTTCAGAATGGTTCTGGTGACGCTAATGGTTAAAAACAAGAGCTTAACGTGTGTTTCAGAATGGTTCTGGTGACGCTAATGACGTGTGGCTGGTGGAGATAGTGGGAGCACCGCAGGGAGCACCGGTTCAAACAGTGCGCTCCCAAATACGTCTTGTGCACTACTATGTGAGATGCGCGCTTTTCTCCCACGACAAGAAGCTACCCAAATGGTAGTTGTTTTGCAAGCGTTGTACTTTTTGGAGGAGAAGGGGTGTGTGTGTGTGTGTGTGTTTACAATGCTTAGCCATTGAGACATTTCCACATGGTTACTATCTGCAGCAGTGATTGCTTGGCATTATTTTTCCGTTCTTGTTAATTTATAGGTTTGTTTACGTGAGGATTTTATTTATTTATTTATTTACGAGGATTTATATCGCGCACGTATCTCACCACACAAGGCGACTCAAGGCGCATGTTACCTAGTAATGCCGTGTGAGATGGAATCTTTTACACAATATATTACACAGGATATTTGTGTAATTTAATTGTCAGCAAGTTGCTTGGGTCTTGTCGTGATGACTTTAAATTGTCAGCATGCACATGGGACCTGTGAGACAGCTGCTTCAAAGGTCCTGTTATGTCTGTATTGTGAGCTATGCAAAGCTGTTGCTGTTGTTGCTGTTGGGTGTACCCGCACTTAGCACTTGCAGGCCTCAGCGTACAGAGAGGTTTGATCATTAGCCATCGCAGACGCACAGGCTCCTTCAACACTCCTGTCGGGGCTTTAAATGATGGTAAAACATGGGCCTAGGGTCAGTGATGGCAGGAATCCATACTGATTTGGGGTGTAGTGTGTAACTTCTGTAAGAAAGCTTTTCAAATCTGTGTGTAGTGGAACCCCCTTTTAGGCCCAAAAAAAAAGGTCTGTTTACGGTAACCTGACCGACCCTAGTTTTTAGGCCCGACCCTAATCTTTTTTTTGGATCGTCTGAAAAAAAAAAAAAAACGCATCCAAAATAGAGCTGTTTGCGCTCAAACAGCAGACGACAGAAGGGAGGTAAGCTCAAAGTACTGTTTATAGTTATGTTGGGCAAAAACAGGGATTGATGAGAAGAAATGAACTGTGAAACATCATAGAGAGGGGAGAAAAAAAAATGGAAAAAATGAAAAAAAAAATAAAAATAAAAAAGCCGACCTACCGACCCTATTTTTTCACCCTATGTTACCGTAAACAGACCTTTTTTTTTTTTTGGCCTTAAGACCCTGTTTTTTCTTTTTTCCGGTTCATAACCTCCGAAATTTTACCCCCTATTGTAAGACTCCCTCCTTTTTAAGACCTGATTTTCTCAGATGTTTGGAGGTCTTAAGAGGCCGGGGGGGGGGGGGGGGGGTCCCCTTTTTATTTGGCCAGTATTGTAAAAAGAAAAGGAGAAACGTAAGGTAAGGGAATAAGCATGGGCATGAAATCATCTACCTTCTGTCTGTAGACATTCAAAACTTTGAGTTTAAACATTTCTTGCTACTGCTGTTTGCACTATATCTTCTGCAAAGGCATTCAAAACCTTGAGTTTAAACATTTCTTGCTACTGCTGTTTGCACTATATCTTCTGCAAAGGCATTCAAAACCTTGAGTTTAAACATTTCTTGCTACTGCTGTTTGCACTATATCTTCTGCAAAGGCATTCAAAACCTTGAGTTTAAACATTTCTTGCTACTGCTGTTTGCACTATATCTTCTGCAAAGGCATTCAAAACCTTGAGTTTGAACATTTCTTGCTACTGCTGTTTGCACTATATCTTCTGCGAAGGCATTCAAAACCTTGAGTTTAAACATTTCTTGCTACTGCTGTTTGCACTATATCTTCTGCGAAGGCATTCAAAACCTTGAGTTTAAACATTTCTTGCTACTGCTGTTTGCACTATATCTTCTGCGAAGGCATTCAAAACCTTGAGTTTAAACATTTCTTGCTACTGCTGTTTGCACTATATCTTCTGCGAAGGCATTCAAAACCTTGAGTTTAAACATTTCTTGCTACTGCTGTTTGCACTATATCTTCTGCGAAGGCATTCAAAACCTTGAGTTTAAACATTTCTTGCTACTGCTGTTTGCACTATATCTTCTGCAAAGGCATTCAAAACCTTGAGTTTAAACATTTCTTGCTACTGCTGTTTGCACTATATCTTCTGCGAAGGCATTCAAAACCTTGAGTTTAAATATTTCTTGCTACTGCTGTTTGCACTATATCTTCTGCAAAGGCATTCAAAACCTTGAGTTTAAATATTTCTTGCTACTGCTGTTTGCACTATATCTTCTGCGAAGGCATTCAAAACCTTGAGTTTAAATATTTCTTGCTACTGCTGTTTGCACTATATCTTCTGCGAAGGCATTCAAAACCTTGAGTTTAAATATTTCTTGCTACTGCTGTTTGCACTATATCTTCTGCAAAGGCATTCAAAACCTTGAGTTTAAACATTTCTTGCTACTGCTGTTTGCACTATATCTTCTGCAAAGGCATTCAAAACCTTGAGTTTAAACATTTCTTGCTACTGCTGTTTGCACTATATCTTCTGCAAAGGCATTCAAAACCTTGAGTTTGAACATTTCTTGCTACTGCTGTTTGCACTATATCTTCTGCGAAGGCATTCAAAACCTTGAGTTTAAACATTTCTTGCTACTGCTGTTTGCACTATATCTTCTGCGAAGGCATTCAAAACCTTGAGTTTAAACATTTCTTGCTACTGCTGTTTGCACTATATCTTCTGCGAAGGCATTCAAAACCTTGAGTTTAAACATTTCTTGCTACTGCTGTTTGCACTATATCTTCTGCGAAGGCATTCAAAACCTTGAGTTTAAACATTTCTTGCTACTGCTGTTTGCACTATATCTTCTGCGAAGACATTCAAAACCTTGAGTTTAAACATTTGTTGCTACTGCTGTTTGCACTATATCTTCTGCGAAGGCATTCAAAACCTTGAGTTTAAACGTTTCTTGCTACTGCTGTTTGCACTATATCTTCTGCGAAGGCATTCAAAACCTTGAGCTTAAACATTTCTTGCTACTGCTGTTTGCACTATATCTTCTGCGAAGGCATTCAAAACCTTGAGTTTAAACATTTCTTGCTACTGCTGTTTGCACTATATCTTCTGCGAAGGCATTCAAAACCTTGAGTTTAAACATTTCTTGCTACTGCTGTTTGCACTATATCTTCTGCGAAGGCATTCAAAACCTTGAGTTTAAACATTTCTTGCTACTGCTGTTTGCACTATATCTTCTGCGAAGGCATTCAAAACCTTGAGTTTAAACATTTGTTGCTACTGCTGTTTGCACTATATCTTCTGCGAAGGCATTCAAAACCTTGAGTTTAAACGTTTCTTGCTACTGCTGTTTGCACTATATCTTCTGCGAAGGCATTCAAAACCTTGAGTTTAAACATTTCTTGCTACTGCTGTTTGCACTATATCTTCTGCGAAGGCATTCAAAACCTTGAGTTTAAACATTTCTTGCTACTGCTGTTTGCACTATATCTTCTGCGAAGGCATTCAAAACCTTGAGTTTAAACATTTCTTGCTACTGCTGTTTGCACTATATCTTCTGCGAAGACATTCAAAACCTTGAGTTTAAACATTTGTTGCTACTGCTGTTTGCACGACCAGGGGCTGGGAAGGCATTCAAAACCTTGAGTTTAAACATTTGTTGCGACTGCTGTGTGCACGACCAGGGGCTGGGAAGGCATTCAAAACCTTGAGTTTAAATATTTCTTGCTACTGCTGTTTGCACGACCAGGGGCTGGGAAGGCATTCAAAACCTTGAGTTTAAACATTTGTTGCGACTGCTGTTTGCACGACCAGGGGCTGGGAAGGCATTCAAAACCTTGAGTTTAAACATTTGTTGCGACTGCTGTTTGCACGACCAGGGGCTGGGAAGGCATTCAAAACCTTGAGTTTAAACATTTCTTGCTACTGCTGTTTGCACTATATCTTCTGCGAAGGCATTCAAAACCTTGAGTTTAAACATTTCTTGCTACTGCTGTTTGCACGACCAGGGGCTGGGAAGGCATTCAAAACCTTGAGTTTAAACATTTGTTGCGACTGCTGTTTGCACGACCAGGGGCTGGGAAGGCATTCAAAACCTTGAGTTTAAACATTTGTTGCGACTGCTGTTTGCACGACCAGGGGCTGGGAAGGCATTCAAAACCTTGAGTTTAAACATGTCTTGCTACTGCTGTTTGCACGACCAGGGGCTGGGAAGGCATTCAAAACCTTGAGTTTAAATATTTCTTGCTACTGCTGTGTGCACGACCAGGGGCTGGGAAGGCATTCAAAACCTTGAGTTTAAACATTTCTTGCTACTGCTGTGTGCACGACCAGGGGCTGGGAAGGCATTCAAAACCTTGAGTTTAAACATGTCTTGCTACTGCTGTGTGCACGACCAGGGGCTGGGAGCAGCTGGAGGCAACCTGTAACACCAACACTCGTGACCAGAGAAGTCGCTGGAACGTGGAAGAAGTGCGCGATGCCAGATGTAAGCTTTGGTTTTGGGAGCAGCTCAGAAGGGGAATCTTGCATAATGTGACTTTTATTACAGTGGCAGATTGTTATTTTGAAGAAAAAATTTTTAATCATGTGTTATTAGTTAATTTTTTTTTTTAAGTACAGTAACTGTTGGTAGAAGTTTTTTTTTACAAGTTTTATTCAATTTAGATTTTAATCCAAGGGGGCTTTGAAGCAATGTTGGCATTTATGTAAGTGTGGCATTAATAGTTTGCAATTTTCTTGTCTCATGTTCATTTAACAGCCACTTGGGAAGTCTGTTGTTTCATGCTTCTAAATAATAAACTGAAATTGTTTGGGTTCTCTTAAAGAATGAATCATAACTGTCCTATCATTTTAGAATAGAGAGCGTTAAAAAGTACATCTATCAGCATAAAAACAACAAGAAAGGTATGGTATTGGAATGTCACAAATTAAACGTTCCAATGGGCGGGGATGTAGCTCAGTCAGGGCGGGGATGTAGCTCAGTCAGGGCGGGGATGTAGCTCAGTCAGGGCGGGGATGTAGCTCAGTCAGGGCGGGGATGTAGCTCAGTCAGGACAGGGATGTAACTCAGTCAGGGCGGGGATGTAGCTCAGTCGGTAGCGCGCTGGATTTGTATCCAGTTGGCCGCTGTCAGCGTGAGTTCGTCCCCACGTTCGGCGAGAGATTTATTTCTCAGAGTCAACTTTGTGTGCAGACTCTCCTCGGTGTCCGAACACCCCCCGTGTGTACACGCAAGCACAAGACCAAGTGCGCATGAAAAAGATCCTGTAATCCATGTCAGAGTGTGGTGGGTTATAGAAACACGAAAATACCCAGCATGCTTCCTCCGATGGCTGCCTAAATGACGGGGTAAAAAACGGTCATACACGTAAAATTCCACTCGTGCAAAAAACACGAGTGTACGTGGGAGTTTCAGCCCACAAACGCAGAAGAAGAAACGTTCCAATAACATTCCGTCCTTGTTTTTTTTATTCTGAATTTTGAAACATCGGCAGTGATTTTGTTTTTGGATTTGTTCATGTACCAGCACTTTCGAATTTTCTTTTAAAAAGTGTGAGGAATTACATTCTAGATCTTGATCCATGTGTGTTTGCCATTTCTTTCAGTGCCAAACGTCAGTTTTGAGCTGTATTCACCATCTTTTGTGGAGAAGTTCTTGGAGAGCCATGCTGTTATGACACAGGTTGGTGAACAAAACGAAAACTATGAAAATAAATGCAATACATACATCAGAATGATACTGGGTAAAGTATACTGGAATCCAAATATTCTGAAACTCAAGGGAATGATACTGGATTAGGGCTAGTCATATCAACAGAGTTTCACAGGATATGTCACAAACAGAGAAGACGCCTTGAGTGAAAATAAAGGTGCCCTAAACAGGGAAAAGCTAAAAACTCAGTATGATATGTAAGTGTAATATAACTCTCGATTTCTGTTGTAAAAAATGTCATTGGTTCTAGTGTATTTTATTTACAGCGCAAAAACCTAAGCTCAAGTCATACAAATTCATGAATGAACTTCGCTTGGTAAGATTCGCATTTTGAAAAATTGAACTTTCCAAGCTATAGTTTAACGCCTATTCCTCTCAGGTTTGCCTGTGTATTTTACAGCAAACGTTTAAAATACTGTAAATTATCTAATAATAAATATTCCTTGCAGGGAAACAGTGGGCTGAAACCCAAAGAAGGTGAAAT
Organism: Littorina saxatilis; assembly: GCF_037325665.1. Taxonomy (NCBI): domain Eukaryota; kingdom Metazoa; phylum Mollusca; class Gastropoda; order Littorinimorpha; family Littorinidae; genus Littorina; species Littorina saxatilis. Next base: position 6,421,477 of record NC_090261.1, on the reverse strand, counting down.
AACATCCAGGCCCTGGCAGTGGCCAATCAACTACAGAGTGAGTACATGGAAGTTGATGACTAGTCGGTAGTGTAGATATTTTCTTCTTTGTGAGAATTTGAATGAAGAAGAGAATAGTCTCTGAGCAGGGTTATTGTTATCCTTGGTGGTATTGTTATTGATGATAAGATGCATTAGTTCAGCATAGGAACAGTTTTTGTTCTGGGCACTTACCATCTTTATCATTCTTTTTGTGATGATTCAATCTCCTTTGTTTCTGTATTTTATTTTTAATTCTAAGGACTGAATTTTGACTTGAAATTTACTTCATAAAAGATAATTGGCTGATTTAGTGAATTAGTGAGTTAACACCGTTCTCTTGGCATTGCTTGCTGTCAGAATTTTTGTTTATTTGTTGTTTTGTTTTGTCCCTCAACTCTACTTTGTCATGCTGCAGGGTCAGATATTCTCAGGCAAAGACCACCGTGTGTACTTGCTGGGCAACCCTGTGTTGTTCTGGGCGGCTCTAGTCCTCAAGGGAATCTTCCTCATCTGCTGCACTGTGCATGCCGTCAAGAAGAAGAGAAACGTCCGTATGCACCCTGCCATAGCAGGTAAGTTTTAGAGTGTATGTGAAGGAACTTCACTATGAAAAGTAAGGACACATTCGTGTTAGCCTAGTTGTACACTGTCACTATTGCCATCACTCTAGTGCCTTCATTAGATCTCGAGGTTAATAGGGATACGTAACTTATTCCAGTTCTAAAGTTATTGACAAAGTGTGTGACGCACAATAACTTTCTTTCGATTCAGATTTACTTTTAAGTGCAGTCTAGTCAAAGGATAGGAAAAAAGCCCTTACATTGTCACAAGATTATCTTGCATGCCTTGCATGTGAATGAAACCAATAGATGAATGCTTCTGAGTGCATACAGCATGGGGGGCTTAGTGACTTAATCGCTGTGCTAGGTTGCAGTCAATATTTTTAATAACCTGGACAAATTCATTAGACTGAATGAAGCATTTTTTTTAGTCTGTCATAAGAAGTATGATATATACATAATGTAATTTTTTCTTGCCTTGATCACCTTTTTTCCCCCAGAAAGATAGAGAAAAAGCATGGAGCTATTCATCATCGTTTGTTTTCTTGTTTTCGATCAGACTACAGTGACAAGATGTTTGGCGTAGCGTGGTGGCTGCTGCTAGGCTGGGGCCTGCACTACCTGCCGTTCTGGGGAATGTCGCGTGTGCTCTACTTTCACCACTACTTCCCCGCCTTCCTCTTCAGTGCCATGTTTTGCGGTCAGTTCAATAACTTCATGCACTTTTGTTTTGTTTTACTCTTTGTTCGCCAGAACTAGCCCAAATAATGTTTGGGAGGAGAGTGGTATTTTGCTGTTGGTGTGTGTTTTGTTTTCGTTATGGTTTGTTTTCCTTTCTTGTTAGCATTGTAGGTTTTTTGATGGTCAGACAACCTTCACAAAATCTTATCCCCATGTTTATCATTGTAATATTCTCAACTTTGCCAATATATTGTGGGATAGTAATAGGTGAGTAACTGTTAGTAACACACCACTAATCAAACCAAGGAGAACAAATTGCACAAGTTATTTTTCTATTGTAGCTAATTGTTATGAGTAGCTTTTTAATGACTTCTGTCTTCTTCTTCCATTTAACGCCCAGGGTCAACATTCTGACTATTAGTGGCGCATTGAGACTTAATGCCGTGTGAGATGGAATTTTTTTTTACTTTATTCCAAGTCCCACGGGTATTTGATGGACATTTTTATCTATGCCTATACAATTTTGCCAGGAAAGACCCTTTTGTCAATCGTGGGATCTTTAACGTGCACACCCCAATGTAGTGTACACGAAGGGACCTCGGTTTTTCGTCTCATCCGAAAGACTAGCACTTGAACCCACCACCTAGGTTAGGAAAGGGGGTAGAAAATTGCGGCCTGACCCAGGCCTGAACACGCAACCTCTCGCTTCCGAGCGCAAGTGCGTTACCACTCGGCCACCCTGTCTGAATGTTCTGTAATACAAGGCTTCAAGTAGAAATGTGTAAACAATTGTATTTCTGTATTTTCCTCACAATATGTTGTCGTGTGTTGATGTGAGTGTACCTGTATCGTGACCAGGTGTAATGCTGGACTACCTGGTGACCCAGCTATGTCTGTCTGTGCCTGACGGTCTGTCCAAGTCTGCCTTCTTCTGGTGCCTAGGCCTCTTCATGGGGTGTATGGTGTACAGGTGAGTGTCCCCGAGTATTGCTCTATGCTATCTCTCTACAGGTAGAATAAGTCTTAACTGTGCTGAGGCAAGAGTCAGGTAAGCCATCGCCGCTACCGACTGAGCGATCTCCCCGCCCCAAATTATACCTGTCGTTAGATGACACCTGTGATGTGGGAACACTTTTGTTTTGGTCCCAAGGGTCGGGCGGGGATGTAGCTCAGTGGGTAGTGCGCTGGATTTGTATTCAGTTGGCCGCTGTCAGCGTGAGTTTGTCCCCACGTTCGGCGAGAGATTTATTTCTCAGAGTCTTCAAGAAGAAGAAGAAGAAGAAGAAGAAGAAGAAGAAGAAGAAGAAGAAGAAGAAGAAGAAGAAGAAGAAGAAGAAGAAGAAGAAGAAGAAGAAGAAGAAGAAGGTCCCAAGGGTGACCTTTCATCATCATCGTACCTCTCATTTGTTCAGTTATCTGTCTTTCTTTCTATCATTTTGGATTAGTTTTGGTCATGGCTATTTGTGTGCACACTTTCTGAGAGATAGTTTTTAACATTCTGTTGATATTTGTCTCCTTTAAGGCTTTAGCTGTGAGGGCATTAAACTTTGTTGTGTTGACTTGAGCTAGGATAAAACTGTTATTACGCAGAGATGAATATGAACACCCAAGAGGTATATTTCTGTTTTTTTGTTTCAGTTTTTACCTGTTCCATCCACTGACGTATGGAATGCACGGCAACGCACCCAGTGCAGAGGGAGGCATGATGTACGGACTGCGCTGGTTGGAGTCCTGGGACTTCTAAATTGGTTTTAAGTCTCTATGGGACTTCAAGATTTTTGTCTAATGTCTCGGGGACTTTTAGATTTGATTTAAGCCTCTCTGGAACCTCAACATATTTTTGTGGTCCCTCTGGGACTTCTTGATTTGTTTAAAGTCTCAGTGGGACTTTTATATTATTGTCTGTTCTCTCTGGGACTTCTAGATTTTGTATGCTCTATTTTGGTGATGGATTAAAATAATACATTTACATTTTGGGACAGAGGAGGAATGGCTGTAATTATAATCAACGAATAAGATTTTATCATGTATATATATTTTTTGCAGCACTGATGGTTGCATTAGTGTATGTGTACTTAATATGTTAGCATAAATACAATGTTACAATGAAGCCCTTTTTTCTGCAAGGAGTCAAACACTGTGACAAGAAACAATGTTGTTTAACTTTTACATTGGTATGGGCTGCTTTAGATTTGTATTCTATAAGTTAAAACTGATAGAAATAACAGTTTAAAATCTACACTTGCCCAGGATGGCACTCTGTAATCATAGAGTTTCTTAAATTAACCTTTACCCATGAAAGAAAATGCATAATAGTTGGAACACCTAGAAACTGAGTTTTTTTAATCCACAGTATTCTCATTTGATGTACTAAGTATAGAGTATCATTGGTTTGGAAAATTTAAACTCTTTTAGCCAACGGTGTTGCTTTAACTTTTGTGCACCTTTTCATGTCACAGACAACAAAGTGCCAAATAATGTGCCTTCAGCAGACACATGGCAACAGTCTCACCTTCACACAGCCATTAGACTCTAAACATGTATATATATATTATGTTGTAAACAATTGTACATGCATGTATGCACAGACGATCCTGCTCCTTTGGTCACTTTAGGTTGTGTAACAAAGTTTGAAAGTAGCAGTTACATCATTAAATTGCAAGATAAAGAAATAACCAATTATTGCTGGTTGTTTCTCATTGGTGTGGTAGGTTTATAATCACTGAGAAGCCCCCCGCGGGTTAGGGGGAGTCCCATATTGGTTGGGACGAGAAAGAATTTACCCGATCCTCCCCAGCATGTCGTAAGAGGCGACTAACGGATTCTGTTTCTCCTTAACCTTTTACCCTTGTTAAGTGGTTCTTGTATAGAATATAGTCAATGTTTGTGAAGATTTTAGTCAAGCAGTATGCAAGAAATGTTAAGTCCTTTGTACTGGAAACTTGCATTCTCCCAGAAAGGTAATATATTGTACTACGTTGCAAGCCCCTGGAGCAATTTTTTGATTAGTGCTTTTGTGAACAAGAAACAATTAGCAAGTGGCTCTATCCCATCTCCCCCCTTTCCCCGTCGCGATATAACCTTGAATGGTTGAAAACGACGTTAAACACCAAATAAAGAAAGAAAGAAAGAAAAAAGTGTCCTGAAATTGCAGGTGACCTTCCAGTTTCAGGACATATATATGTTGGACAACAGTAGGTGTCCTTTCACGGGAGGTTGTCCCTAATAAGAGGGACTTCACACCACAGGTTCCACTGTACCACAGCCACAGATGGTTTTATTCACTCAGTATTTACGCCAAAAATGGAGTTGTGTTGATTGTTCTTGAGGTTAGATGAAGACAAGTTTTTAATGCCAAAGCTTCTTGTTTGCATATTCATACCAAAGGATTATTTGTCAGCCTGCATGAGGTTTTGGCCAATGTATAATGCTAAATTTGGGGTGATGATTATGTTGACTAAAAATAGTGTCTTATTCTTTTGTAAATGGTTTTGACTCATATGGAATCATCTGCAATTGACATCATTATTGTAATCGCTGCTTGTTTCGCGGAATCTTGTTTTTCTTCTTTGTTTGCTCGTTGATCTTTCATTTTTAAAACATTATTTTTGTGTTTTTTCATTTTATTTAGCTTTTTTTAGTTGATTGTTTTGTTGTTCAAGCAGATTTTTGTCATGGCTTTGACAGCCAAAAATAATTATATATATATTTAACAATCTTCTGTATTTTTGGATGAGTTCAGCTGATGTTTATGCTGTGGTCGCCCTGTACAGCTGATGTTTATGCTGTGGTCGCCCTGTACAGCTGATGTTTATGCTGTGGTCGCCCTGTACAGCTGATGTTTATGCTGTGGTCGCCCTGTACAGCTGATGTTTATGCTGTGGTCGCCCTGTACAGCTGATGTTTATGCTGTGGTCGCCCTGTACAGCTGATGTTTATGCTGTGGTCGCCCTGTACAGCTGATGTTTATGCTGTGGTCGCCCTGTACAGCTGATGTTTATGCTGTGGTCGCCCTGTACAGCTGATGTTTATGCTGTGGTCGCCCTGTACAGCTGATGTTTATGCTGTGGTCGCCCTGTACAGCTGATGTTTATGCTGTGGTCGCCCTGTACAGCTGAGAGTGCTTACATATCACTTTGTGTATTTTACTGTGGAGTACTTTTTTGGTTATATTTTGTGTGTGTTTGCAGAAATTTATAAGAGGATGTATTCTCATCCATCTAGCATTCTTTAGAGGAAGATTGCAAAATCATTTTTGACTAGCACCTTTTTTCTCTAGCATCTATATGCAGACTGCAAATTGGTCTAGAATGATTGCTGCATGCATCTCTTTTTACATGCCACTTAGTCAAACACCCCCCGCGGGTTAGGGGGAAGAATTTACCCGATGCTCCCCAGCATGTCGTAAGAGGCGACTAAGGGATTCTGTTTCTCCTTTTACCCTTGTTAAGTGTTTCTTGTATAGAATAAAGTTCAATTTTTGTAAAGATTTTAGTCAAGCAGTATGTAAGAAAGTCCTTTATACTGGAAACTTGCATTCTCCCAGTAAGGTCATATATTTACTACGTTGCAAGCCCCTGGAGCAAATTTTTGATTAGTGCTTTTGTGAACAAGAAACAATTGACAAGTGGCTCTATCCCATCTCCCCCCTTTCCCCGTCGCGATATAACATGCCACTTACTTAAATATGAGGAATGCAATAGAAAGTCACTCATCAATGACCACTTCAGAACTACTAAAACCCCGTCACTTCACTAAGACAACCAGTGTCACATGTGACTTGCGACATACACTACTTACAATACATTTTTTTAATTTAGTGTACCATTTTCTTGTGGGTTTGTGAGATCGTTCTGTATGATTTCAAAGCAAACTGACAATTAAATTGAAGGAAAACCTCAGTTTTTAGGATCTTTAAGAATTATTCTTCAGAAGCATACATGCATCTTACCTGTAGCTATTTTTGTAACATTATTTAGTTAGTTTCATTTAGTTTTCTTCTTTGTTTGCTCGTTGATCTTTCATTTTTAAAACATTATTTTCTGGAAACTTGCATTCTCCCAGTAAGGTCATATATTGTACTACGTTGCAAGCCCCTGGAGCAATTTTTTGATTAATGCTTTTGTGAACAAGAAACAATTAACAAGTGGCTCTATCCCATCTCTCCCCCCCCCCCCTTTCCCCGTCGCGATATAACCTTCGTGGTTGAAAACGACGTTAAACACCAAATAAAGAAAGAAAGAAAACATTATTTTGTTGTGTTTTCATTTTTTGAAAGATTTTTTTAGTCAATTGTTTTGTTGTTCAAGCAGATTTGAGAATAAACATTCCATGCATTTCTTCTTTTTGTCCAAGAAATGTTTCCAAACTGCTCAGTTACACTTTTAATTGTTGTCTGTGTGTGCAAGGAAATTCGTTTAGATGATTTAGAGGCGAGGAAACGATGATTATGCTTTGAGATCCTGTTTGGATTAACCTATATTCTTCCAGGAGATTTATTTGGGGTCTTGGAATAGACAAGATCATCTGTATGTGCAATATAGCAAGATCAAAGTATTGTATAAATAATTCAATGATTGACTTAACTTTTTGTGTTTTGTTTGATTTGTCAGGTGAATGCTTTTGTGTGCAATGTAAGCCTTGAACTTTATTTGCTAAGTATATAATTTGGAAACGACATCAATATTTGCATTTATTATCACTCCGAGGCATCCCCAAACCATGTATTACTGCTCTCGAATCAACTTGCATTTTTATCAAGTTTGGAGCTCCTTATGATCTGACAATTACTTATAAAGCAGCGTTGTGAATATTATGTGATAATTAACCATTTGTGTTTCTGCACAAAAATAAAGTCAATAAACATTGTTTTGGCATTCTGTGAGTTTTTCATTTGAGAAAGAAAGAGAGAGTGTGTGTGTGTGAAAGGGAAATAGACTATGTGTGTGTGTGTGTGTGTGTGTGTGTGTGTGTTGTGTGTTGTGTGTGTGTGTGTGTTACATTTGTGTGTGTGTGTGTTGTGTGTGTGTGTTTGTGTGTGTGTGTTTGTGTGTGTTTGTGTAAGGGAGATAGAGAGAGAGAGATTCTCAACACAAATCTAACTTTCACCATGAAACAATGTTAAGCTTTACAGGCTAATGCATATACCTTCTTCTTTAAGTTTCTGGTGTTTTAATATACACATGAATTCCGTCTTCTTCATATGCTGCTATTGCATGAATTTTCAGTCCTTCTCATAAGCCAGTGCACGGATCAGAGGGTGTGCAATTTGCATGCTTGCATGGTCACTTCAAAACTAACCCGCAATTTTGAAGAGCAGGTGTAAGTCACTTGTCAACTTTACATGATTAGATGAGAGGAGAACAGCTATTTTGGTCATGATCAGTTACTAAAGTAGACCCTCCCCCCCCCCCCCCCACCCTGAAAAGACCTACACAAACTGAGAAAATCGGAGGGAGTTTACAGATGTGCACCTGGGTTTTAGTTTCTTGATTCATTGTTTCCTTTATCGGATAATGATAATGAACCTCCCTATTTTTGAAAACAGCCTTAATAGTGCTAGACCAGTGCAGTGTCTAGTTCATCTGTAGCAATAACATAATGCCAGTGTAATTACAGACTCTCTTTTGCTCTTATCAAGAGAATACATGAAGAAAAGAAAATCAATCAGGAAGGTTTTATAATCAAAGGGAGGTAACTCTTGCTTTATTATCCATGGAAGGGAGGTAACTATTGCCATGCTTTATCATTCTCAAAGCGTGTGAAGTGATGCAGTTTAACCTTTTGCTCAATTATTTCGAACTTTCTCAAGAAAAGGAAGTACACTCTTCAAAAAAGGTTAAGGATCAGTTGAAAAAACGGATCTAATTATAAAAAATTGCCAAAAAATTAAACATCGACATAATAATTAAAAGATTAATGTGTTTGAATTAACAAATGAACAATGAGTATTGACCTAGAATTTTGTTTGGCAGGCAGAGTTATCTCCCTTTGTGGGACTTCTCAAAAGCTTCTGCATTTTGGAAGAAAAAGGGTGTTTTTTTATAGCCCCATGAAATTTGCGGAACGCATGCCAGGGCAAAAGGTTGTGATGCACGTGCTACAACAGGGTCCTGGCTATGAACATCACTCACCAGCTTGTGTTTAAAGGTTGACACGCTGACACAATTATGCACAGTAGCAACATGCCCCCACGAAGAAAACTGAGCGATTTGGATAGAGGAAGGGCAATAGGATGGCTACAAGACGGTGTTGCTGCCAGACAAGTGGCCCAGAGCTGGGTTGCAGTGGCTCCCTCTGTCATCATCAGTCTAAAACAGAGATTCCACGCAATTGGAAGAGTGCAGGAGCGACAACGTTCTGGTCGGCCCAGAGTCACCACACAAAGAGAGGATCGCTTCATTCAGAGGCAGGCCATGCAACAAAGAATGGCTACGGCAAACAACATTAGGCAACGCCTACAAGCTACCACCAACACTGTTGTTAGTGGTCAGACGATCCGAAACCGCTTTCACAACTTTGGCTTGCGTGCAAGGCGTCCAGTCCGAGGAACAACCCTGACTGCTAATCACCGAGCAGCTCACCGATCCTGGTGCACTCAACATGTGAGGTGGCAACGTCAGCAGTGGGCTCAGGTGTTGTTTACAGATGAGTCCCGCTTTTGCTTGGAACCTGCTGATGGTCACATCCGAGTGTGGAGGCGTCGCGGAGAGCGCTTCGCAAAAGGCGCTGTTCTGGAACAACAGCGTTTTGGCGGAGGCTGTGATGGTCTGGGGAGGGATCAGCACACGTCTAAGGACACATCTGTACCATGTAGTGGGCAACTTGACCGGTGTCCGCTACCAGAATGAGATCCTGCAACCCCTGGTCGTTCCAGCCCTCCAAGCGATCGGTCCTCGTGCGATGATTCTTCAGGATGACAACGCACCTCCCCATCGCTCCGCAGCTGTAAACATCAGGGTCAACAGGATGCTGTGGCCAGCCAACAGCCCGGACCTGAACCCCATAGAGCACATGTGGGACGAGCTTTGTCGTCGGGTACAGCAACATCACCCTCCTCCTGCCAATCTGGGTCAACTGCTGCAATGGCTCCAGCAGGAGTGGAATGGAGTTCCCAGAGCATTCATATGCAACCTGATCCACTCCATGCGCCAACAATGTGTTGAATGCCTGGCACACAACGGAGGGCACACGCGTTATTGACACTGATTCACATTGTTGTGAATTCCATTTTCGAGGGTTGTCACGTTTGACACACTCTAGCTAAATTGTCGCAGCCGCGTTCGATCTTTGCTTTGTTTGTCATTACTCCTTGGTTGTTCAATTATATAATTTTTTACAAATGAAAGAATTCGGTCTTGTCTGTTTTTGCGGCGTGCTTGTAAAAAAGTGATCCTTAACTTTTTTTGAAGAGTGTACGTCATATCATGAATAAAATGAGTATATATATGAATAAAAACGTAACAAATGGGAAAACGTCCCGGAACATTTCCACACGTTAAGGTCCGCAAAAAAAAATAATATAAATCAAGCAAAGCACTTCAGTTTTCTATTTTAAAAGTACACAATGAAACGTCTCGAAAGGCAGCGTAGGGCCTATGTATGTCTTCTGCTATTCCCGTCACAATTGGTACAGCCGTTTTGGAGCCTATCGTCATCATTCCCACACACAGACAAACACGCACTGACAGACAGACAGACAGAAGCCAGCTGCCTTATAGATTAGAAGAAGATGCGTGTGTTCGTCTGTGGGTGTGTCAACTTAACCCGGATGTATTCAGCTTTCTTATACTCTCAAGATCGGATTTCACTGTTAATCATCAGATACCAAGCGAACCTAAGTACACACACACACACAAACAAACAAAATACACATCGCTCTGGTGTATTTATTGCGCCCTGTACCTTACAAAATAAGTGCATGAGCAGATGCGAGGTGTCAACAAAGACAGGGTTATTTTGTAGATTAACCGGCACACACTCATTGACTGTGTTGCCGGATAGGAAAAACTGGTGTTTAGTGACAGAAACGTCAGTCAAGGAGTAATATAAACAAACAACAAAATGAGGCAGAATGTTGAACACCGACGAGACGGGCGCAGTGGCCTAGTGGATAAGACATCGGCCTCCTAATCGGAAGGTCGTGAGTTCAAATCCCGGCCGCGACCCCCTGGTGGGTGAAGGGTGGAGATTTTTCCGATCTCCAAGGTCAATGTATGTGCAGATTTGCTAGTGCCTTATCCCCCCTTCGTGTGTACACGTAAGCACAAGACCAAGTGCGCACGGAAAATATCCTGTAATCCATATCAGAGTTCGGTGGGTTATAGAAACACGACAATACCCGGCATGCTTCCTCCGGAATCGGCGTGTGGCTGCCTGAATGGCAGGGTAAAAACGGTCATACACGTACAAATCCACTGGTTCAAAAACATGAGTGAACGTGGGAGTTTCAGCCCATAAAAAAAAGAAGAGAAGAGAAGACCGACGGATGTGGAAACATAATATATACACGCAAAGGCGTACGCGCGTGCATACACACACACACACACACAACCAAAGGACAATCTCTCAGATGTCACTTCGTGATGTTACCACACCGCCCTGACCATCGCATTTGTCTCTCTTTATTCGTCTTTCCACCGTAGTTTTTGCTAATTTTCTTTAAAATCACAGAATCGTTTTTGCTGTGGTCGTAAATTGTCAAGCTGGTGGTAGAAATGCTCGAAGGCAGAGTTGTATAAATTGTCACCCGCCGCTTACTCCCCAGGCAAGTCACCCCGGCTTGTTGTGCACGACGGACGACGGGCGGAGGAACCATTTTGGCCACGGAACCAATCACCACAAAGACTACCGTGATGGCGGCCGTCTTCATTCTCCTACTTTCTGCTGCGCTGCTGGGCTCTGCCGTTGCAATGGTATTGTCACTGTTGAGTTATCAAAGTCTGACTGTATACTATTGAATGACACAGAGAGAGAGAGAGAGAGAGAGAGAGAGAGAGAGAGAGAGAGAGAGAGAGAGAGAGAGAGAGAGAGAGAGAGAAAGAGAAAGAGAAAGAAAGAGAGAGAGAGAGAAAGAGAAAGAAAGAGAGAGAGACACAGAGAGAGAGAGAGAGAGAGAGAGAGAGAGAGAGAGAGAGAGAGAGAGCGTAAATGTACATTTCTTCTCGTGTATTCAATTCGCCTCTCCATTTGAGATCTGGCCAAGGTTTCACTTGGGTTAAGATCACCCCTACACTGGCGTGGTTAAGATCACCCCTACACTGGCGTGGTTAAGATCACCCCTACACTGGCGTGGTTAAGATCACCCCTACACTGGCGTGGTTAAGATCACCCCTACACTGGCGTGGTTAAGATCACCCCTACACTGGCGTGGTTAAGATCACCCCTACACTGGCGTGGTTAAGATCACCCCTACACTGGCGTGGTTAAGATCACCCCTACACTGGCGTGGTTAAGATCACCCCTACACTGGCGTGGTTAAGATCACCCCTACACTGGCGTGGTTAAGATCACCCCTACACTGGCGTGGTTAAGATCACCCCTACACTGGCGTGGTTAAGATCACCCCTACACTGGCGTGGTTAAGATCACTCCTACACTGGCGTGGTTAAGATCACCCCTACACTGGCGTGGTTAAGATCACCCCTACACTGGCGTGGTTAAGATCACCCCTACACTGGCGTGGTTAAGATCACCCCTACACTGGCGTGGTTAAGATCACCCCTACACTGGCGTGGTTAAGATCACCCCCACACTGGCGTGGTTAAGATCACCCCTACACTGGCGTGGTTAAGATCACTCCTACACTGGCGTGGTTAAGATCACTCCTACACTGGCGTGGTTAAGATCACCCCTACACTGGCGTGGTTAAGATCACCCCTACACTGGCGTGGTTAAGATCACCCCTACACTGGCGTGGTTAAGATCACCCCTACACTGGCGTGGTTAAGATCACCCCCACACTGGCGTGGTTAAGATCACCCCTACACTGGCGTGGTTAAGATCACCCCTACACTGGCGTGGTTAAGATCACCCCTACACTGGCGTGGTTAAGATCACCCCTACACTGGCGTGGTTAAGATCACCCCTACACTGGCGTGGTTAAGATCACCCCTACACTGGCGTGGTTAAGATCACCCCTACACTGGCGTGGTTAAGATCACCCCTACACTGGCGTGGTTAAGATCACCCCTACACTGGCGTGGTTAAGATCACCCCTACACTGGCGTGGTTAAGATCACCCCTACACTGGCGTGGTTAAGATCACTCCTACACTGGCGTGGTTAAGATCACCCCTACACTGGCGTGGTTAAGATCACCCCTACACTGGCGTGGTTAAGATCACCCCTACACTGGCGTGGTTAAGATCACCCCTACACTGGCGTGGTTAAGATCACCCCTACACTGGCGTGGTTAAGATCACCCCTACACTGGCGTGGTTAAGATCACCCCTACACTGGCGTGGTTAAGATCACCCCTACACTGGCGTGGTTAAGATCACCCCTACACTGGCGTGGTTAAGATCACCCCTACACTGGCGTGGTTAAGATCACCCCTACACTGGCGTGGTTAAGATCACCCCTACACTGGCGTGGTTAAGATCACCCCTACACTGGCGTGGTTAAGATCACCCCTACACTGGCGTGGTTAAGATCACCCCTACACTGGCGTGGTTAAGATCACCCCTACACTGGCGTGGTTAAGATCACCCCTACACTGGCGTGGTTAAGATCACCCCTACACTGGCGTGGTTAAGATCACCCCTACACTGGCGTGGTTAAGATCACCCCTACACTGGCGTGGTTAAGATCACCCCTACACTGGCGTGGTTAAGATCACCCCTACACTGGCGTGGTTAAGATCACCCCTACACTGGCGTGGTTAAGATCACCCCTACACTGGCGTGGTTAAGATCACCCCTACACTGGCGTGGTTAAGATCACCCCTACACTGGCGTGGTTAAGATCACCCCTACACTGGCGTGGTTAAGATCACCCCTACACTGGCGTGGTTAAGATCACCCCTACACTGGCGTGGTTAAGATCACCCCTACACTGGCGTGGTTAAGATCACCCCTACACTGGCGTGGTTAAGATCACCCCTACACTGGCGTGGTTAAGATCACCCCTACACTGGCGTGGTTAAGATCACCCCTACACTGGCGTGGTTAAGATCACCCCTACACTGGCGTGGTTAATATCACCCCTACACTGGCGTGGTTAAGATCACCCCTACACTGGCGTGGTTAAGATCACCCCTACACTGGCGTGGTTAAGATCACCCCTACACTGGCGTGGTTAAGATCACTCCTACACTGGCGTGGTTAAGATCACCCCTACACTGGCGTGGTTAAGATCACCCCTACACTGGCGTGGTTAAGATCACCCCTACACTGGCGTGGTTAAGATCACCCCTACACTGGCGTGGTTAAGATCACCCCTACACTGGCGTGGTTAAGATCACTCCTACACTGGCGTGGTTAAGATCACTCCTACACTGGCGTGGTTAAGATCACCCCTACACTGGCGTGGTTAAGATCACTCCTACACTGGCGTGGTTAAGATCACCCCTACACTGGCGTGGTTAAGATCACCCCTACACTGGCGTGGTTAAGATCACCCCTACACTGGCGTGGTTAAGATCACCCCTACACTGGCGTGGTTAAGATCACCCCTACACTGGCGTGGTTAAGATCACCCCTACACTGGCGTGGTTAAGATCACCCCTACACTGGCGTGGTTAAGATCACCCCTACACTGGCGTGGTTAAGATCACCCCTACACTGGCGTGGTTAAGATCACCCCTACACTGGCGTGGTTAAGATCACTCCTACACTGGCGTGGTTAAGATCACCCCTACACTGGCGTGGTTAAGATCACTCCTACACTGGCGTGGTTAAGATCACCCCTACACTGGCGTGGTTAAGATCACTCCTACACTGGCGTGGTTAAGATCACCCCTACACTGGCGTGGTTAAGATCACCCCTACACTGGCGTGGTTAAGATCACCCCTACACTGGCGTGGTTAAGATCACCCCTACACTGGCGTGGTTAAGATCACCCCTACACTGGCGTGGTTAAGATCACCCCTACACTGGCGTGGTTAAGATCACCCCTACACTGGCGTGGTTAAGATCACCCCTACACTGGCGTGGTTAAGATCACCCCTACACTGGCGTGGTTAAGATCACCCCTACACTGGCGTGGTTAAGATCACTTCTACACTGGCGTGGTTAAGATCACTCCTACACTGGCGTGGTTAAGATCACTCCTACACTGGCGTGGTTAAGATCACTCCTACACTGGCGTGGTTAAGATCACCCCTACACTGGCGTGGTTAAGATCACCCCCACACTGGCGTGGTTAAGATCACCCCTACACTGGCGTGGTTAAGATCACCCCTACACTGGCGTGGGTAAGATCACCCCTACACTGGCGTGGTTAAGATCACCCCTACACTGGCGTGGTTAAGATCACCCCTACACTGGCGTGGTTAAGATCACTCCTACACTGGCGTGGTTAAGATCACCCCTACACTGGCGTGGTTAAGATCACCCCTACACTGGCGTGGTTAAGATCACCCCTACACTGGCGTGGTTAAGATCACCCCTACACTGGCGTGGTTAAGATCACCCCTACACTGGCGTGGTTAAGATCACTCCTACACTGGCGTGGTTAAGATCACCCCTACACTGGCGTGGTTAAGATCACCCTTACACTGGCGTGGTTAAGATCACCCCTACACTGGCGTGGTTAAGATCACCCCTACACTGGCGTGGTTAAGATCACCCCTACACTGGCGTGGTTAAGATCACCCCTACACTGGCGTGGTTAAGATCACCCCTACACTGGCGTGGTTAAGATCACTCCTACACTGGCGTGGTTAAGATCACCCCTACACTGGCGTGGTTAAGATCACTCCTACACTGGCGTGGTTAAGATCACCCCTACACTGGCGTGGTTAAGATCACCCCTACACTGGCGTGGTTAAGATCACCCCTACACTGGCGTGGTTAAGATCACCCCCACACTGGCGTGGTTAAGATCACCCCCACACTGGCGTGGTTAAGATCACCCCTACACTGGCGTGGTTAAGATCACTCCTACACTGGCGTGGTTAAGATCACCCCTACACTGGCGTGGTTAAGATCACCCCTACACTGGCGTGGTTAAGATCACCCCTACACTGGCGTGGTTAAGATCACCCCTACACTGGCGTGGTTAAGATCACCCCTACACTGGCGTGGTTAAGATCACCCCTACACTGGCGTGGTTAAGATCACCCCTACACTGGCGTGGTTAAGATCACCCCTACACTGGCGTGGTTAAGATCACCCCTACACTGGCGTGGTTAAGATCACCCCTACACTGGCGTGGTTAAGATCACCCCTACACTGGCGTTGTTAAGATCACCCCTACACTGGCGTGGTTAAGATCACCCTTACACTGGCGTGGTTAAGATCACCCCTACACTGGCGTGGTTAAGATCACCCCTACACTGGCGTGGTTAAGATCACCCCTACACTGGCGTGGTTAAGATCACCCCTACACTGGCGTGGTTAAGATCACCCCTACACTGGCGTGGTTAAGATCACCCCTACACTGGCGTGGTTAAGATCACCCCTACACTGGCGTGGTTAAGATCACCCCTACACTGGCGTGGTTAAGATCACCCCTACACTGGCGTGGTTAAGATCACCCCTACACTGGCGTGGTTAAGATCACTCCTACACTGGCGTGGTTAAGATCACCCCTACACTGGCGTGGTTAAGATCACCCCTACACTGGCGTGGTTACGATCACCCCTACACTGGCGTGGTTAAGATCACCCCTACACTGGCGTGGTTAAGATCACCCCTACACTGGCGTGGTTAAGATCACCCCTACACTGGCGTGGTTAAGATCACCCCTACACTGGCGTGGTTAAGATCACCCCTACACTGGCGTGGTTAAGATCACCCCTACACTGGCGTGGTTAAGATCACCCCTACACTGGCGTGGTTAAGATCACCCCTACACTGGCGTGGTTAAGATCACCCCTACACTGGCGTGGTTAAGATCACCCCTACACTGGCGTGGCCGTTAAGATCACCCTTACACTGGCGTGGTTAAGATCACCCCTACACTGGCGTGGTTAAGATCACCCCTACACTGGCGTGGTTAAGATCACCCCTACACTGGCGTGGTTAAGATCACCCCTACACTGGCGTGGTTAAGATCACCCCTACACTGGCGTGGTTAAGATCACCCCTACACTGGCGTGGTTAAGATCACCCCTACACTGGCGTGGTTAAGATCACCCCTACACTGGCGTGGTTAAGATCACCCCTACACTGGCGTGGTTAAGATCACCCCTACACTGGCGTGGTTAAGATCACCCCTACACTGGCGTGGTTAAGATCACTCCTACACTGGCGTGGTTAAGATCACCCCTACACTGGCGTGGTTAAGATCACTCCTACACTGGCGTGGTTAAGATCACCCCTACACTGGCGTGGTTAAGATCACCCCTACACTGGCGTGGTTAAGATCACTCCTACACTGGCGTGGTTAAGATCACCCCTACACTGGCGTGGTTAAGATCACTCCTACACTGGCGTGGTTAAGATCACCCCTACACTGGCGTGGTTAAGATCACCCCTACACTGGCGTGGTTAAGATCACCCCTACACTGGCGTGGTTAAGATCACCCCTACACTGGCGTGGTTAAGATCACCCCTACACTGGCGTGGTTAAGATCACCCCTACACTGGCGTGGTTAAGATCACCCCTACACTGGCGTGGTTAAGATCACCCCTACACTGGCGTGGTTAAGATCACCCCTACACTGGCGTGGTTAAGATCACCCCTACACTGGCGTGGTTAAGATCACCCCTACACTGGCGTGGGATCACCCCTACACTGGCGTGGTTAAGATCACCCCTACACTGGCGTGGTTAAGATCACCCCTACACTGGCGTGGTTAAGATCACCCCTACACTGGCGTGGTTAAGATCACCCCTACACTGGCGTGGTTAAGATCACCCCCACACTGGCGTGGTTAAGATCACCCCTACACTGGCGTGGTTAAGATCACCCCTACACTGGCGTGGGATCACCCCTACACTGGCGTGGTTAAGATCACCCCTACACTGGCGTGGTTAAGATCACCCCTACACTGGCGTGGTTAAGATCACCCCTACACTGGCGTGGTTAAGATCACCCCTACACTGGCGTGGTTAAGATCACCCCTACACTGGCGTGGTTAAGATCCCCCCTACACTGGCGTGGTTAAGATCACCCCTACACTGGCGTGGTTAAGATCACCCCTACACTGGCGTGGTTAAGATCACCCCTACACTGGCGTGGTTAAGATCACCCCTACACTGGCGTGGTTAAGATCACCCTTACACTGGCGTGGTTAAGATCACCCCCACACTGGCGTGGTTAAGATCACCCCTACACTGGCGTGGTTAAGATCACCCCTACACTGGCGTGGTTAAGATCACCCCTACACTGGCGTGGTTAAGATCACCCCTACACTGGCGTGGTTAAGATCACCCCTACACTGGCGTGGTTAAGATCACCCCTACACTGGCGTGGTTAAGATCACCCCTACACTGGCGTGGTTAAGATCACCCCTACACTGGCGTGGTTAAGATCACCCCTACACTGGCGTGGTTAAGATCACCCCTACACTGGCGTGGTTAAGATCACCCCTACACTGGCGTGGTTAAGATCACCCCTACACTGGCGTGGTTAAGATCACCCCTACACTGGCGTGGTTAAGATCACCCCTACACTGGCGTGGTTAAGATCACCCCTACACTGGCGTGGTTAAGATCACCCCTACACTGGCGTGGTTAAGATCACCCCTACACTGGCGTGGTTAAGATCACCCCTACACTGGCGTGGTTAAGATCACCCCTACACTGGCGTGGTTAAGATCACCCCTACACTGGCGTGGTTAAGATCACCCCTACACTGGCGTGGTTAAGATCACCCCTACACTGGCGTGGTTAAGATCACCCCTACACTGGCGTGGTTAAGATCACCCCTACACTGGCGTGGTTAAGATCACCCCTACACTGGCGTGGTTAAGATCACCCCTACACTGGCGTGGTTAAGATCACCCCTACACTGGCGTGGTTAAGATCACTCCTACACTGGCGTGGTTAAGATCACCCCTACACTGGCGTGGTTAAGATCACCCCTACACTGGCGTGGTTAAGATCACCCCTACACTGGCGTGGTTAAGATCACCCCTACACTGGCGTGGTTAAGATCACCCCTACACTGGCGTGGTTAAGATCACCCCTACACTGGCGTGGTTAAGATCACCCTTACACTGGCGTGGTTAAGATCACCCCACACTGGCGTGGTTAAGATCACTCCTACACTGGCGTGGTTAAGATCACCCCTACACTGGCGTGGTTAAGATCACCCCTACACTGGCGTGGTTAAGATCACCCCTATACTGGCGTGGTTAAGATCACCCCTACACTGGCGTGGTTAAGATCACCCCTACACTGGCGTGGTTAAGATCACCCCTACACTGGCGTGGTTAAGATCACCCCTACACTGGCGTGGTTAAGATCACCCCTACACTGGCGTGGTTAAGATCACCCCTACACTGGCGTGGTTAAGATCACCCCTACACTGGCGTGGTTAAGATCACCCCTACACTGGCGTGGTTAAGATCACCCCTACACTGGCGTGGTTAAGATCACCCCTACACTGGCGTGGTTAAGATCACCCCTACACTGGCTTGGTTAAGATCACCCCTACACTGGCGTGGTTAAGATCACCCCTACACTGGCGTGGTTAAGATCACCCCTACACTGGCGTGGTTAAGATCACCCCTACACTGGCGTGGTTAAGATCACCCCTACACTGGCGTGGTTAAGATCACCCCTACACTGGCGTGGTTAAGATCACCCCTACACTGGCGTGGTTAAGATCACCCCTACACTGGCGTGGTTAAGATCACCCCTACACTGGCGTGGTTAAGATCACCCCTACACTGGCGTGGTTAAGATCACCCCTACACTGGCGTGGTTAAGATCACCCCCACACTGGCGTGGTTAAGATCACCCCTACACTGGCGTGGTTAAGATCACCCCTACACTGGCGTGGGATCACCCCTACACTGGCGTGGTTAAGATCACCCCTACACTGGCGTGGTTAAGATCACTCCTACACTGGCGTGGTTAAGATCACTCCTACACTGGCGTGGTTAAGATCACCCCTACACTGGCGTGGTTAAGATCACCCCTACACTGGCGTGGTTAAGATCACCCCTACACTGGCGTGGTTAAGATCACCCCTACACTGGCGTGGTTAAGATCACCCCTACACTGGCGTGGTTAAGATCACCCCTACACTGGCGTGGTTAAGATCACCCCTACACTGGCGTGGTTAAGATCACCCCTACACTGGCGTGGTTAAGATCACCCCTACACTGGCGTGGTTAAGATCACCCCTACACTGGCGTGGTTAAGATCACCCCTACACTGGCGTGGTTAAGATCACCCCTACACTGGCGTGGTTAAGATCACCCCTACACTGGCGTGGTTAAGATCACTCCTACACTGGCGTGGTTAAGATCACCCCTACACTGGCGTGGTTAAGATCACCCCTACACTGGCGTGGTTAAGATCACCCCTACACTGGCGTGGTTAAGATCACCCCTACACTGGCGTGGTTAAGATCACCCCTACACTGGCGTGGTTAAGATCACCCCTACACTGGCGTGGTTAAGATCACCCCTACACTGGCGTGGTTAAGATCACCCCTACACTGGCGTGGTTAAGATCACTCCTACACTGGCGTGGTTAAGATCACCCCTACACTGGCGTGGTTAAGATCACCCCTACACTGGCGTGGTTAAGATCACCCCTACACTGGCGTGGTTAAGATCACCCCTACACTGGCGTGGTTAAGATCACCCCTACACTGGCGTGGTTAAGATCACCCCTACACTGGCGTGGTTAAGATCACCCCTACACTGGCGTGGTTAAGATCACCCCTACACTGGCGTGGTTAAGATCACCCCTACACTGGCGTGGTTAAGATCACCCCTACACTGGCGTGGTTAAGATCACCCCTACACTGGCGTGGTTAAGATCACCCCTACACTGGCGTGGTTAAGATCACTCCTACACTGGCGTGGTTAAGATCACCCCCACACTGGCGTGGTTAAGATCACCCCTACACTGGCGTGGTTAAGATCACCCCTACACTGGCGTGGTTAAGATCACCCCTACACTGGCGTGGTTAAGATCACCCCCACACTGGCGTGGTTAAGATCACCCCTACACTGGCGTGGTTAAGATCACCCCTACACTGGCGTGGTTAAGATCACCCCTACACTGGCGTGGTTAAGATCACCCCTACACTGGCGTGGTTAAGATCACCCCTACACTGGCGTGGTTAAGATCACCCCTACACTGGCGTGGTTAAGATCACCCCTACACTGGCGTGGTTAAGATCACCCCTACACTGGCGTGGTTAAGATCACCCCTACACTGGCGTGGTTAAGATCACCCCTACACTGGCGTGGTTAAGATCACCCCTACACTGGCGTGGTTAAGATCACCCCCACACTGGCGTGGTTAAGATCACCCCTACACTGGCGTGGTTAAGATCACCCCTACACTGGCGTGGTTAAGATCACCCCTACACTGGCGTGGTTAAGATCACCCCTACACTGGCGTGGTTAAGATCACCCCTACACTGGCGTGGTTAAGATCACCCCTACACTGGCGTGGTTAAGATCACCCCTACACTGGCGTGGTTAAGATCACCCCTACACTGGCGTGGTTAAGATCACCCCTACACTGGCGTGGTTAAGATCACCCCTACACTGGCGTGGTTAAGATCACCCCTACACTGGCGTGGTTAAGATCACTCCTACACTGGCGTGGTTAAGATCACCCCTACACTGGCGTGGTTAAGATCACCCCTACACTGGCGTGGTTAAGATCACCCCTACACTGGCGTGGTTAAGATCACCCCTACACTGGCGTGGTTAAGATCACCCCTACACTGGCGTGGTTAAGATCACCCCTACACTGGCGTGGTTAAGATCACCCCTACACTGGCGTGGTTAAGATCACCCCTACACTGGCGTGGTTAAGATCACCCCCACACTGGCGTGGTTAAGATCACCCCTACACTGGCGTGGTTAAGATCACCCCTACACTGGCGTGGTTAAGATCACCCCTACACTGGCGTGGTTAAGATCACTCCTACACTGGCGTGGTTAAGATCACCCCTACACTGGCGTGGTTAAGATCACCCCTACACTGGCGTGGTTAAGATCACCCCTACACTGGCGTGGTTAAGATCACCCCTACACTGGCGTGGTTAAGATCACCCCTACACTGGCGTGGTTAAGATCACCACTACACTGGCGTGGTTAAGATCACCCCTACACTGGCGTGGTTAAGATCACCCCTACACTGGCGTGGTTAAGATCACCCCTACACTGGCGTGGTTAAGATCACCCCTACACTGGCGTGGTTAAGATCACCCCTACACTGGCGTGGTTAAGATCACCCCTACACTGGCGTGGTTAAGATCACCCCTACACTGGCGTGGTTAAGATCACCCCTACACTGGCGTGGTTAAGATCACCCCTACACTGGCGTGGTTAAGATCACCCCTACACTGGCGTGGTTAAGATCACCCCTACACTGGCGTGGTTAAGATCACCCCTACACTGGCGTGGTTAAGATCACTCCTACACTGGCGTGGTTAAGATCACTCCTACACTGGCGTGGTTAAGATCACCCCTACACTGGCGTGGTTAAGATCACCCCTACACTGGCGTGGTTAAGATCACCCCTACACTGGCGTGGTTAAGGTCACCCCTACACTGGCGTGGTTAAGATCACCCCTACACTGGCGTGGTTAAGATCACCCCTACACTGGCGTGGTTAAGATCACCCCTACACTGGCGTGGTTAAGATCACCCCTACACTGGCGTGGTTAAGGTCACCCCTACACTGGCGTGGTTAAGATCACCCCTACACTGGCGTGGTTAAGATCACCCCTACACTGGCGTGGTTAAGATCACCCCTACACTGGCGTGGTTAAGATCACCCCTACACTGGCGTGGTTAAGATCACTCCTACACTGGCGTGGTTAAGATCACCCCTACACTGGCGTGGTTAAGATCACCCCTACACTGGCGTGGTTAAGATCACCCCTACACTGGCGTGGTTAAGATCACCCCTACACTGGCGTGGTTAAGATCACCCCTACACTGGCGTGGTTAAGATCACCCCTACACTGGCGTGGTTAAGATCACTCCTACACTGGCGTGGTTAAGATCACCCCTAAACTGGCGTGGTTAAGATCACCCCCACACTGGCGTGGTTAAGATCACCCCCACACTGGCGTGGTTAAGATCACCCCTACACTGGCGTGGTTAAGATCACCCCTACACTGGCGTGGTTAAGATCACCCTACACTGGCGTGGTTAAGATCACCCCACACTGGCGTGGTTAAGATCACCCCTACACTGGCGTGGTTAAGATCACCCCTACACTGGCGTGGTTAAGATCACCCCTACACTGGCGTGGTTAAGATCACCCCTACACTGGCGTGGTTAAGATCACCCCTACACTGGCGTGGTTAAGATCACCCCTACACTGGCGTGGTTAAGATCACCCCTACACTGGCGTGGTTAAGATCACCCCTACACTGGCGTGGTTAAGATCACCCCTACACTGGCGTGGTTAAGATCACCCCTACACTGGCGTGGTTAAGATCACCCTTACACTGGCGTGGTTAAGATCACCCCTACACTGGCGTGGTTAAGATCACCCCTACACTGGCGTGGTTAAGATCACTCCTACACTGGCGTGGTTAAGATCACCCCTACACTGGCGTGGTTAAGATCACCCCTACACTGGCGTGGTTAAGATCACCCCTACACTGGCGTGGTTAAGATCACCCCTACACTGGCGTGGTTAAGATCACCCCTACACTGGCGTGGTTAAGATCACCCCTACACTGGCGTGGTTAAGATCACCCCTACACTGGCGTGGTTAAGATCACCCCTACACTGGCGTGGTTAAGATCACCTCTACACTGGCGTGTTTAAGATCACCCCTACACTGGCGTGGTTAAGATCACTCCTACACTGGCGTGGTTAAGATCACCCCTACACTGGCGTGGTTAAGATCACCCCTACACTGGCGTGGTTAAGATCACCCCTACACTGGCGTGGTTAAGATCACCCCTACACTGGCGTGGTTAAGATCACCCCTACACTGGCGTGGTTAAGATCACCCCTACACTGGCGTGGTTAAGATCACCCCTACACTGGCGTGGTTAAGATCACCCCCACACTGGCGTGGTTAAGATCACCCCTACACTGGCGTGGTTAAGATCACCCCTACACTGGCGTGGTTAAGATCACCCTTACACTGGCGTGGTTAAGATCACCCCCACACTGGCGTGGTTAAGATCACCCCTACACTGGCGTGGTTAAGATCACCCCTACACTGGCGTGGTTAAGATCACCCCTACACTGGCGTGGTTAAGATCACCCCTACACTGGCGTGGTTAAGATCACCCCTACACTGGCGTGGTTAAGATCACCCCTACACTGGCGTGGTTAAGATCACCCCTACACTGGCGTGGTTAAGATCACCCCTACACTGGCGTGGTTAAGATCACCCCTACACTGGCGTGGTTAAGATCACCCCTACACTGGCGTGGTTAAGATCACCCCTACACTGGCGTGGTTAAGATCACCCCTACACTGGCGTGGTTAAGATCACCCCTACACTGGCGTGGTTAAGATCACCCCTACACTGGCGTGGTTAAGATCACCCCTACACTGGCGTGGTTAAGATCACCCCTACACTGGCGTGGTTAAGATCACCCCTACACTGGCGTGGTTAAGATCACCCCTACACTGGCGTGGTTAAGATCACCCCTACACTGGCGTGGTTAAGATCACCCCTACACTGGCGTGGTTAAGATCACCCCTACACTGGCGTGGTTAAGATCACCCCTACACTGGCGTGGTTAAGATCACCCCTACACTGGCGTGGTTAAGATCACCCCTACACTGGCGTGGTTAAGATCACCCCTACACTGGCGTGGTTAAGATCACCCCTACACTGGCGTGGTTAAGATCACCCCTACACTGGCGTGGTTAAGATCACCCCTACACTGGCGTGGTTAAGATCACCCCTACACTGGCGTGGGATCACCCCTACACTGGCGTGGTTCAGATCACCCCTACACTGGCGTGGTTAAGATCACCCCTACACTGGCGTGGTTAAGATCACCCCTACACTGGCGTGGTTAAGATCACCCCTACACTGGCGTGGTTAAGATCACCCCCACACTGGCGTGGTTAAGATCACCCCTAAACTGGCGTGGTTAAGATCACCCCTACACTGGCGTGGGATCACCCCTACACTGGCGTGGTTCAGATCACCCCTACACTGGCGTGGTTAAGATCACCCCTACACTGGCGTGGTTAAGATCACCCCTACACTGGCGTGGTTAAGATCACCCCTACACTGGCGTGGTTAAGATCACCCCCACACTGGCGTGGTTAAGATCACCCCTACACTGGCGTGGTTAAGATCACCCCTACACTGGCGTGGTTAAGGTCACCCCTACACTGGCGTGGTTAAGATCACCCCTACACTGGCGTGGCCGTTAAGATCACCCTTACACTGGCGTGGTTAAGATCACCCTTACACTGGCGTGGTTAAGATCACCCCTACACTGGCGTGGTTAAGATCACCCCTACACTGGCGTGGTTAAGATCACCCCTACACTGGCGTGGTTAAGATCACCCCTACACTGGCGTGGTTAAGATCACTCCTACACTGGCGTGGTTAAGATCACCCCTACACTGGCGTGGTTAAGATCACCCCTACACTGGCGTGGTTAAGATCACCCCTACACTGGCGTGGTTAAGATCACCCCTACACTGGCGTGGTTAAGATCACTCCTACACTGGCGTGGTTAAGATCACCCCTACACTGGCGTGGTTAAGATCACCCCTACACTGGCGTGGTTAAGATCACCCCTACACTGGCGTGGTTAAGATCACCCCTACACTGGCGTGGTTAAGATCACCCCTACACTGGCGTGGTTAAGATCACTCCTACACTGGCGTGGTTAAGATCACCCCTACACTGGCGTGGTTAAGATCACCCCTACACTGGCGTGGTTAAGATCACCCCTACACTGGCGTGGTTAAGATCACCCCTAAACTGGCGTGGTTAAGATCACCCCCACACTGGCGTGGTTAAGATCACTCCTACACTGGCGTGGTTAAGATCACCCCTACACTGGCGTGGCCGTTAAGATCACCCTTACACTGGCGTGGTTAAGATCACCCCCACACTGGCGTGGTTAAGATCACCCCTACACTGGCGTGGTTAAGATCACCCCTACACTGGCGT
The DNA here is from genome assembly GCF_037325665.1 of Littorina saxatilis. Lineage (NCBI taxonomy): Eukaryota > Metazoa > Mollusca > Gastropoda > Littorinimorpha > Littorinidae > Littorina > Littorina saxatilis. The sequence continues at coordinate 6,395,793 of NC_090261.1, read as the reverse complement.
GGTTAAGATCACCCCTACACTGGCGTGGTTAAGATCACCCCTACACTGGCGTGGTTAAGATCACCCCTACACTGGCGTGGTTAAGATCACCCCTACACTGGCGTGGTTAAGATCACCCCTACACTGGCGTGGTTAAGATCACCCCTACACTGGCGTGGTTAAGATCACCCCTACACTGGCGTGGTTAAGATCACCCCTACACTGGCGTGGCCGTTAAGATCACCCTTACACTGGCGTGGTTAAGATCACCCCTACACTGGCGTGGTTAAGATCACCCCTACACTGGCGTGGTTAAGATCACCCCTACACTGGCGTGGTTAAGATCACCCCTACACTGGCGTGGCCGTTAAGATCACCCTTACACTGGCGTGGTTAAGATCACCCCTACACTGGCGTGGTTAAGATCACCCCTACACTGGCGTGGTTAAGATCACCCCTACACTGGCGTGGTTAAGATCCCTCCTACACTGGCGTGGTTAAGATCACCCCTACACTGGCGTGGTTAAGATCACCCCTACACTGGCGTGGTTAAGATCACCCCTACACTGGCGTGGTTAAGATCACCCCTACACTGGCGTGGTTAAGATCACCCCTACACTGGCGTGGTTAAGATCACCCCTACACTGGCGTGGTTAAGATCACCCCTACACTGGCGTGGTTAAGATCACCCCTACACTGGCGTGGTTAAGATCACCCCTACACTGGCGTGGTTAAGATCACCCCTACACTGGCGTGGTTAAGATCACCCCTACACTGGCGTGGTTAAGATCACCCCTACACTGGCGTGGTTAAGATCACCCCTACACTGGCGTGGTTAAGATCACCCCTACACTGGCGTGGTTAAGATCACCCCTACACTGGCGTGGTTAAGATCACCCCTACACTGGCGTGGTTAAGATCACCCCTACACTGGCGTGGTTAAGATCACCCCTACACTGGCGTGGTTAAGATCACCCCTACACTGGCGTGGTTAAGATCACCCCTACACTGGCGTGGTTAAGATCACCCCTACACTGGCGTGGTTAAGATCACCCCTACACTGGCGTGGTTAAGATCACCCCTACACTGGCGTGGTTAAGATCACCCCTACACTGGCGTTGTTAAGATCACCCCTACACTGGCGTGGTTAAGATCACCCCTACACTGGCGTGGTTAAGATCACCCCTACACTGGCGTGGTTAAGATCACCCCTACACTGGCGTGGTTAAGATCACCCCTACACTGGCGTGGTTAAGATCACTCCTACACTGGCGTGGTTAAGATCACCCCTACACTGGCGTGGTTAAGATCACCCCTACACTGGCGTGGTTAAGATCACTCCTACACTGGCGTGGTTAAGATCACTCCTACACTGGCGTGGTTAAGATCACCCCTACACTGGCGTGGTTAAGATCACCCCTACACTGGCGTGGTTACGATCACCCCTACACTGGCGTGGTTAAGATCACCCCTACACTGGCGTGGTTAAGATCACTCCTACACTGGCGTGGTTAAGATCACCCCTACACTGGCGTGGTTAAGATCACTCCTACACTGGCGTGGTTAAGATCACTCCTACACTGGCGTGGTTAAGATCACCCCTACACTGGCGTGGTTAAGATCACCCCTACACTGGTGTGGTTAAGATCACCCCTACACTGGCGTGGTTAAGATCACCCCTACACTGGCGTGGTTAAGATCACTCCTACACTGTCGTGGTTAAGATCACCCCTACACTGGCGTGGTTAAGATCACCCCTACACTGGCGTGGTTAAGATCACCCCTACACTGGCGTGGTTAAGATCACTCCTACACTGGCGTGGTTAAGATCACCCCTACACTGGCGTGGTTAAGATCACCCCTACACTGGCGTGGTTAAGATCACTCCTACACTGGCGTGGTTAAGATCACCCCTACACTGGCGTGGTTAAGATCACTCCTACACTGGCGTGGTTAAGATCACCCCTACACTGGCGTGGTTAAGATCACCCCTACACTGGCGTGGTTAAGATCACCCCTACACTGGCGTGGTTAAGATCACCCCTACACTGGCGTGGTTAAGATCACCCATACACTGGCGTGGTTAAGATCACCCCTACACTGGCGGGGTTAAGATCACCCCTACACTGGCGTGGTTAAGATCACCCTTACACTGGCGTGGTTAAGATCACCCCACACTGGCGTGGTTAAGATCACCCCTACACTGGCGTGGTTAAGATCACCCCTACACTGGCGTGGTTAAGATCACCCCTACACTGGCGTGGTTAAGATCACCCCTACACTGGAGTGGTTAAGATCACCCCTACACTGGCGTGGTTAAGATCACCCCTACACTGGCGTGGTTAAGATCACCCCTACACTGGCGTGGTTAAGATCACCCCTACACTGGCGTGGTTAAGATCACCCCTACACTGGCGTGGTTAAGATCACCCCTACACTGGCGTGGTTAAGATCACCCCTACACTGGCGTGGTTAAGATCACCCCTACACTGGCGTGGTTAAGATCACCCCTACACTGGCGTGGTTAAGATCACCCCTACACTGGCGTGGTTAAGATCACTCCTACACTGGCGTGGTTAAGATCACCCCTACACTGGCGTGGTTAAGATCACCCCTACACTGGCGTGGTTAAGATCACCCCTACACTGGCGTGGTTAAGATCACCCCTACACTGGCGTGGTTAAGATCACCCCTACACTGGCGTGGTTAAGATCACCCCTACACTGGCGTGGTTAAGATCACCCCTACACTGGCGTGGTTAAGATCACCCCTACACTGGCGTGGTTAAGATCCCCCCTACACTGGCGTGGTTAAGATCACTCCTACACTGGCGTGGTTAAGATCACTCCTACACTGGCGTGGTTAAGATCACCCCTACACTGGCGTGGTTAAGATCACCCCTACACTGGCGTGGTTAAGATCACCCCTACACTGGCGTGGTTAAGATCACCCCTACACTGGCGTGGTTAAGATCACCCCTACACTGGCGTGGTTAAGATCACCCCTACACTGGCGTGGTTAAGATCACTCCTACACTGGCGTGGTTAAGATCACCCCTACACTGGCGTGGTTAAGATCACCCCTACACTGGCGTGGTTAAGATCACTCCTACACTGGCGTGGTTAAGATCACTCCTACACTGGCGTGGTTAAGATCACCCCTACACTGGCGTGGTTAAGATCACTCCTACACTGGCGTGGTTAAGATCACCCCTACACTGGCGTGGTTAAGATCACCCCTACACTGGCGTGGTTAAGATCACCCCTACACTGGCGTGGTTAAGATCACCCCTACACTGGCGTGGTTAAGATCACCCCTACACTGGCGTGGTTAAGATCACCCCTACACTGGCGTGGTTAAGATCACCCCTACACTGGCGTGGTTAAGATCACCCCTACACTGGCGTGGTTAAGATCACCCCTACACTGGCGTGGTTAAGATCACTCCTACACTGGCGTGGTTAAGATCACCCCTACACTGGCGTGGTTAAGATCACCCCTACACTGGCGTGGTTAAGATCACCCCTACACTGGCGTGGTTAAGATCACCCCTACACTGGCGTGGTTAAGATCACCCCTACACTGGCGTGGTTAAGATCACCCCTACACTGGCGTGGTTAAGATCACCCCTACACTGGCGTGGTTAAGATCACCCCTACACTGGCGTGGTTAAGATCACCCCTACACTGGCGTGGTTAAGATCACCCCTACACTGGCGTGGTTAAGATCACCCCTACACTGGCGTGGTTAAGATCACCCCTACACTGGCGTGGTTAAGATCACCCCTACACTGGCGTGGTTAAGATCACCCCTACACTGGCGTGGTTAAGATCACCCCTACACTGGCGTGGTTAAGATCACCCCTACACTGGCGTGGTTAAGATCACCCCTACACTGGCGTGGTTAAGATCACCCCTACACTGGCGTGGTTAAGATCACCCCTACACTGGCGTGGTTAAGATCACCCCTACACTGGCGTGGTTAAGATCACCCCTACACTGGCGTGGTTAAGATCACCCCTACACTGGCGTGGTTAAGATCACTCCTACACTGGCGTGGTTAAGATCACCCCTACACTGGCGTGGTTAAGATCACCCCCACACTGGCGTGGTTAAGATCACCCCTACACTGGCGTGGTTAAGATCACCCCTACACTGGCGTGGTTAAGATCACTCCTACACTGGCGTGGTTAAGATCACCCCTACACTGGCGTGGTTAAGATCACCCCTACACTGGCGTGGTTAAGATCACCCTTACACTGGCGTGGTTAAGATCACCCCTACACTGGCGTGGTTAAGATCACCCCTACACTGGCGTGGTTAAGATCACCCCTACACTGGCGTGGTTAAGATCACCCCCACACTGGCGTGGTTAAGATCACCCCCACACTGGCGTGGTTAAGGTCACCCAGGATGACGATTTTGTGTGTGTGTGTCCAAATGAAGGGATGGCCCAACTTGATCTGAGATGGTGGGTCAAAAGGCCCAACTTGATCTGAGATGGTGGGTCAAAAGGCCCAACTTGATCTGAGATGGTGGGTCAAAAGGCCCAACTTGATCTGAGATGGTGGGTCAAAAGGCCCAACTTGATCCGAGATGGTGGGTCAAAAGGCCCAACTTGATCTGAGATGGTGGGTCAAAAGGCCCAACTTGATCCGAGATGGTGGGTCAAAAGGCCCAACTTGATCTGAGATGGTGGGTCAAAAGGCCCAACTTGATCTGAGATGATGGGTCAAAAGGCCCAACTTGATCTGAGATGGTGGGTCAAAAGGCCCAACTTGATCCGAGATGGTGGGTCAAAAGGCCCAACTTGATCTGAGATGGTGGGTCAAAAGACCCAACTTCATCTGAGATGGTGGGTCAAAATGGTTAACAAGGGAAGCTCTGTGCCTTTCAAGGATGGAACGTTTGATAAAGTAAAACAATACGTTCATAATCACCTCGGATTATTGGTCTTTGAAGCAAACGAACCTTCATTTGCACGTCACACACGTATGGTCTCTTCAGTCTCACACGGGACAACACTTTTAGTATTGTCAGTCTCTGACGGGACAAGCATGCTGAATTCTACACACTTTGAGTATTATCAGCCTCAGCAGGGCCGGACTAGGTAAGTACTAGGGAGGGGGGGTTACAGATGGGGGTCCATGGGGCGAAGCCCCTTGGTGGGGTTTGCCCCCTTGGTGGGGGTTGCAAGGGGGCTTCGCCCCCTTGAAGCTGAACGTTTTTTGATGTTTCTGGAGGGAAAGGAAGCCTCTCCTTGAACGAAAAAGGTAAATTCGACAGCAAGCTGTATAGGCAATGAAGAGATGAGGGGGTGAGAGGTGCGATTTCTCCTCGGATTTCATGATGATCCAGATGCAACCTCCCCCCCCTCCCTCCCCCACAAAAAAACCACCCGTTTGGGAGGTACATGTATGCTTAAACCAGGGGGGGGGGGGGGGGGGTTGCGCAACCCCCATAACCCCCCCCCCCCCCTAGTCCGGCCCTGCTCAGGTGTTAATTTTTCCAATCTCAAAATTCCGTTTTCGCGGGCTAGTGACAGACAAATAATGAGAATACGAGCGATGAAACTTAATTCGTTGCAGTTTGTTTTCTGCTCATATATCGAGAAAGCAAACTGGCGATTGGCGGTTTCTTCTTCCATTTCAGCCCAGCGTTGATGCACGCGTCAGACGAGAGGGGGGGGATTCCTCTTCCCGTGAGTACTGAATTATCTATCGGTAAAGATATAATATACCAGTGTGAGATCAACGGGATGTACAGTGGCTCTTATACATGGACAAATGTTGAGGGTAGAATGCCTTGTAGAATAAAGTATGCACATATTACGATTGTTCGCGGCCAAGTAATCTAAAGAAGAAGAAGAAGTAGACGAAGATGGTGATATTTACTAACTGCTACCATCAGTGACAGTTCCATCTTTCGGGCAATAATGCTTCCAACCAGTATTGTTGCCTGCGTGTTTTGGGTATTTGGCACACTTTCTTACCTTTGGGAATATAGACTGCATTTTATGCTGTAAGGCAAAAAAAAAAATAGTCTGTTTACGGTAACCCGACCGACCTTATTTTTTTCGCGCGACCCTAGACTTTTTTTTTTGGCATTTGGGGGAAGAAAAAAAATTAAAAAATAAAATAAAATAAAAAATAACGTAAAAATATGGTTTTTTGGAAACAAAAAATAAAAAAATAAAAAATCCCGACCTACCGACCCTATTTATTTGGCCTATGTTACCGTAAACAGACCTATTTTTTTTTTGGCCTAATACACATAACACAACACCTGTACACACACGGTTTATGAGATGGATTGAATGTGGCAGGCTGCTCGCTGCGTGAGTGGAGGGAATACGAAGACTTCGAGTACAGCTACAATAACCGCATGCTGGCCTTTGACCAGGCGGTCACTGCTTGCACAAACTGTGGAGGTCAGCTCACCACGGCCATCAATGATGACGAGTTCGCCCTTACACAGCGCATCTTTGTTGACCTGTGAGTAGGCCTATAGCTTGCATATTCATGCACATTAGTTGGCAGTCAATATTGTCTGTGCTTTATCATTACTCAGATACAGCCCTGTAAACGATGGTTAGAATGTTCCAAGTGCTCTAAGACTGGAACTTTCTGTAACCTGTGTGTATTGGTTAACGAGCTAATGCTCATTGATGTTTTGAAAAAGGGTTATTTTCTTGAAGTTTTATTTTCTTGAGATTTTGTGTGTCAGGTGACATTTCCATGTACACACAGTTATTCTATTTGTCTTGGATGCAATTAAATCTATCTATGGTGGTTCAGGAGCGGGTCAGATAACGTTCCTCACTGGCTGGCCGCCACAGACAGAGACACAGAGGGAGACTGGACATGGCTGGACGGTACTGCTGTGTCCTACACAAACTGGAAGAGACGTGAGTTTGAAACAATCCTTACAAGATTCTACAAAAGAAAGCTAGGATAATAACATAAAATATATAAAACGTTTCAGTTGAATGATTCTGTACAATCAGGACCGACCTGAACAAAGCTGCGATTGTAGCAAAGATAGAAACACGGATCTGAATTACACTTGGTAAACATACATTTCAATGTGTCATCAGACATAATGAGTAAAATGATTCATCTCTTTGACTAAACAAAGGCCGCGTTAAAGGCAAACGAAGCCAATGCCAAGCTCTGGACAATTGGCCGAGTTGTTGGATTTCAGCAAAGCCAATCATCCAGGAAGAATTGGCCAGTCTTTTTCAGCAAAGCACGCAAACTATTCATTTCAAAATCTGTAATAAGTTCCAGGCTACATTAGAATTGCGTTGACATGCTGTGTATAACTAATCAGTCGTGTCCAATGCGTTGACATTCTGTGTATGACTAATCGTGTTCAATGCGTTGAACATGCTGTGTATGACTAATCGTGTTCAATGCGTTGACATGCTGTGTATCACTAATCATGGCCAATGCGTTGACATGCTGTGTATGACTAATCGTGTTCAATGCGTTGACATGCTGTGTATTACTAATCGTGTTCAATGCGTTGACATGCTGTGTATGACTAATCGTGTTCAATGCGTTGACATGCTGTGTATCACTAATCGTGTTCAATGCGTTGACATGCTGTGTATCACTAATCGTGTTCAATGCGTTGACATGCTGTGTATCACTAATCGTGGCCAATGCGTTGACATGTTGTGTATCACTAATCGTGTTCAATGCGTTGACATGCTGTGTATCACTAGTCGTGTTCAATGCATTGACATGCTGTGTATGACTAATCGTGTTCAATGCGTTGACATGCTGTGTATGACTAATCGTGTTCAATGCGTTGACATGCTGTGTATGACTAATCGTGTTCAATGCGTTGACATGCTGTGTATCACTAATCGTGTTCAATGCGTTGACATGCTGTGTATCACTAATCGTGTCCAATGCGTTGACATGCTGTGTATCACTAATCGTGTCCAATGCGTTGACATGCTGTGTAACACTAATCGTGTCCAATGCGTTGACATGCTGTGTATCACTACTCGTGTCCAATGCGTTGACATGCTGTGTATCACTAATCGTGTTCAATGCGTTGACATGCTGTGTATGACTAATCGTGTTCAATGCGTTGACATGCTGTGTATCACTAATCGTGGCCAATGCGTTGACATGCTGTGTATCACTAATCGTGTTCAATGCGTTGACATGCTGTGTATCACTAGTCGTGTTCAATGCATTGACATGCTGTGTATGACTAATCGTGTTCAATGCGTTGACATGCTGTGTGTGACTAATCGTGTTCAATGCGTTGACATGCTGTGTATGACTAATCGTGTTCAATGCGTTGACATGCTGTGTCTCACTAATCGTGTTCAATGCGTTGACATGCTGTGTATCACTAATCGTGTCCAATGCGTTGACATGCTGTGTATCACTAACCATGTCCAATGCGTTGACATGCTGCGTATCACTAATCGTGTCCAATGCGTTGACATGCTGTGTATCACTAATCGTGTTCAATGCGTTGACATGCTGTGTATCACTAATCGTGTTCAATGCGTTGACATGCTGTGTGTGACTAATCGTGTCCAATGCGTTGACATGCTGTGTATCACTAACCATGTCCAATGCGTTGACATGCTGCGTATCACTAATCGTGTTCAATGCGTTGACATGCTGTGTATGACTAATCGTGTTCAATGCGTTGACATGCTGTGTATCACTAATCGTGTTCAATGCGTTGACATTCTGTGTATCACTAATCGTGTTCAATGCGTTGACATGCTGTGTATCACTAATCGTGTTCAATGCGTTGACATGCTGTGTAACACTAATCGTGTCCAATGCGTTGACATGCTGTGTATCACTAGTCGTGTCCAATGCGTTGACATGCTGTGTAACACTAATCGTGTCCAATGCGTTGACATGCTGTGTATCACTACTCGTGCCCAATGCGTTGACATGCTGTGTATCACTAATCGTGTTCAATGCGTTGACATGCTGTGTGTGACTAATCGTGTCCAATGCGTTGACATGCTGTGTATCACTAATCGTGTTCAATGCGTTGACATGCTGTGTATCACTAATCGTGTTCAATGCGTTGACATGCTGTGTATCACTAATCGTGTTCAATGCGTTGACATGCTGTGTATGACTAATCGTGTCCAATGCGTTGACATGCTGTGTATGACTAATCGTGTTCAATGCGTTGACATGCTGTGTATCACCAATCGTGTTCAATGCGTTGATATGCTGTGTATGACTAATCGTGTTCAATGCGTTGACATGCTGTGTAAGACTAATCGTGTTCAATGCGTTGACATGCTGTGTATGACTAATCGTGTTCAATGCGTTGACATGCTGTGTATCACTAATCGTGTCCAATGCGTTGACATGCTGTGTATGACTAATCGTGTTCAATGCGTTGACATGCTGTGTATCACTAATCGTGTCCAATGCGTTGACATGCTGTGTATGACTAATCGTGTTCAATGCGTTGACATGCTGTGTATCACTAATCGTGTTCAATGCGTTGACATGCTGTGTATCACTAATCGTGTTCAATGCGTTGACCAGGAGAGCCGGACAACAAGGACGAGAACGGAAACAACGCGGACTGTCTGGTGGTCAACAACAAGGGTCAGTGGAGAGACCAGAAGTGTAACCACACAAGGAAGTCACTCTGCAGGAGGCCAATAGGTATAGTGGCTATCATGTACTAAATCTCAATTCTTTACTCCTTAATACGGACAAGGCTTTTAATTGATCAGATACTGTTTTTTTGTTGAGTACGGAAAATGTTAGTCATGAACTCTTCTGGAGAACAACATCCACACATTCCTTCTTTAAGGGAAAAGGATTGGATGCTGGCTCTGTTATTGCTGCAAAGAAAGTGTCATTAAGTAGTACCTATTCTTTCTCGGTTGCTTTAGTCGTATGCATAGTTTATTTATATGACTCTGATAAGGGCACCACTGAACCTTTAGATACACGCTTAGTATGGTCACCATGTACAACACTCTTCACACACTTTAGTATCTTTTACTTACAGGAACAGAGGTTTCTCCACTGGATATGTGTGTGGACACTGAGAATGCTTATTCCACGCATTTCCCGCCCGAAAGCCCGTATTATGAGTCTACATCCTACGTGTATGAATCTAGCTATGAACCCACATCATATGCTTATGAACCCACGTATTACCTTTCTCAGAGCCCGTCTTATGAATCAACATCGTATGCCTATGAATCTTCCTATCCCCCGTCTGAAAGACCCTACTACAGTCCGTCTTACGAACCGACATCGTATGTTTATGAATCCACGTATTTCCCGTCTGAGAGCCTGTCTTGTGAACCGACATCCTACGTGTATGAATCTACCTATGAACCCACATCGTATGCTTATGAATCTTCCTACCCCCCGTCTGAGAGACCCTACTACAGTCCGTCCTACGAACCGACACTGTCCCCTGATGAGATCCCCACTTACAGTCCCACACCAACCCCTGACTATTACCCAACTGAAACACCCGCTTACTACTACACCGAAGGCAACTACTACTCCCCATCGAACGAACCCAGCAACTACCCGTCTGCTCCTACTACCCGTTCATCGTCCGAGGGTCCAGAGTATTACACATCAGTAGAGTACCCCTCCAGTGGATCAGCGGGTGCCGCTACCTCCCAGTACGGAACTGGGTCTACGCTGAGTGATGTCATCACGGGTCTCTCCACGCCCAGCGGTAAGTGTACTCTGCTCTCAGTTGCTTTTCACCAGTGTGAGATTTATGGGATGTGCTGTGCAGTAGCTTGTATAGGCCTACATTGGAAAATGTTCAGGGTAAGGGTTGAAGTTTTGAGTTTCGATTTGAATCTTTCTGTTTTGTCTTGCAGAACATGCAGATATTACCATTGCTCTCGGCCCCTAATCTAAAGTAGAATAAGAATAAGAATAAAAGGATGATGATGATGTTGATGATAATAAAGATGATGATGATGATGATGATGATGATGTTGCTGCCGCTGCTGCTGATGATAATGATATTTACCAACTGCTACCATCAGTGACAGTCCCATTTCTAAACTATGTTCAGGTCAAGAGAGCTCCGATGGAAGGTCTGTTCGTGGCAATACCGGGTACATCACCAGCCCCAACTTCCCGGGGCCCTACCCCAGGAACCTGAACTATGAGATCACGGTGACCTTGGATCAAGCCGGTCCCCAGACCGTTCAACTGACGCTGGATGCCTTTGACTTAGAGAGGGGATCCACCTGTAGCTATGATTACGTCATCATCAACGGTGACGTAACCAACAAATTGTGTGGCATGAAATCTGGAGAGATTATGACAGGCAAGGACATTTTTGGTTACATACAATTGTTTATCATCTCGCATGCAGTCACTCCCTGTTTACTCAATACAATTTGAAGTTTGTTGGCAGCTAGGAAGGTATGTTTAAAATGTACCAATGCCTGTTGCTAGATTATGATGGTAAACCCAACACGTTCTCTATCTCCAATGTTTTAATTCTCCACAGTGGAAGTTCCAGACGACACCTTCACCGTCACTATGCGCTCTGACAGTTCTGTTCAATGGAACGGCTTCAACATCAGCTACACCGTGGAACAAGGTACATGCTTTCTGTCTTTCCTTCTCTCATTCTGTATGTTTGTTTGTTTCTCGTGTTTACTTTCTGTCCGCGTGTGCTGTTGCAATTGTTGTAATGTTTACAAGGAACCAACAACAGCGACTGCTTAAAAAGATTGTTCGCGGCCAAGTAATATAATCCAACTAATAATAAGTAATCTAAAACAAGTCGCGTAAGGCGAAATTACAACATTTAGTCAAGCTGTCGAACTCACGGAATGAAACTGAACGCACTGTATTTTTTTTCACCAAGACAGTACAGCTTCGTCAATCCCCGCGAGAAGGAAATCGCTCACCTCCCACGTGCAAAACGCAGTGATATATGCACACGCCAGAATAGCGCGGTAGCGTATTGTGCTAAGCAGAAAAGCGCGCTTTTCTGTATTCGTGTTAACTTTCTGAGCTTGTTTTGAATACAACCTATCATATCTATATGTTTTTGGAATCAGAAAACGATAAAGAATAAGATGAAATCATTTTTGGATCGATTTCTTAAATTTTAATCGTAAGACTAATTAATCTATTTTCGTTAATTGTGATCACATTTTAAGAGTAAACATGACATTTGTAATATATTTTTAGATTCAGAATTAAATCTGTTTGCGAAAAATCGATTTTAATGACAACCTTAATGAGCAAACTCATTAATTAATTTGTAAGCCTCCAAAGTCTGGGCTTCGTCGGAGATTACTTGACCAAAATTTCAACCAATTTGGTTGAAAAATGAGAGCATGACAGTGCCGCCTCAACTTTCACGAAAAGCCGGATATGACGTCATCAAAGACATTTATAAAAAAAATGAAAAAAACATCTGGGGATATCATACCCAGGAACTCCCATGTAAAATGTCATGAAGATCGGTCTTGTAGTTTTCTCTAAATCGCTCTACACACACACACACACATACACCACACCCTCGTCTCAAAACTTGACTAAATGTAACAAGTCGCGTAAGGCGAAAATACAATATTTAGTCAAGTAGCTGTCGAACTCACAGAATGAAACTGAACGCAATGCCATTTTTCAGCAAGACCGTATACTCGTAGCATCGTCAGTCCACCGCTCATGGCAAAGGCAGTGAAATTGACAAGAAGAGCGGGGTAGTAGTTGCGCTAAGAAGGATAGCACGCTTTTCTGTACCTCTCTTTGTTTTAACTTTCTGAGCGTGTTTTTAATCCAAACATATCATATCTATATGTTTTTGGAATCAGGAACCGACAAGAAATAAGATGAAAGTGTTTTTAAATTGATTTCGACAATTTAATTTTGATAATAATTTTTATATATTTAATTTTCAGAGCTTGTTTTTAATCCGAATATAACATATTTATATGTTTTTGGAATCAGCAAATGATGGAGAATAAGATAAACGTAAATTTGGATCGTTTTATAAATTTTTATTTTTTTTTACAATTTTCAGATTTTTAATGACCAAAGTCATTAATTAATTTTTAAGCCACCAAGCTGAAATGCAATACCGAAGTCCGGGCTTTGTCGAAGATTACTTGACCAAAATTTCAACCAATTTGGTTGAAAAATGAGGGCGTGACAGTGCCGCCTCAACTTTCACGAAAAGCCGGATATGACGTCATCAAAGACATTTATCAAAAAAATGAAAAAAACGTTCGGGGATTTCATACCCAGGAACTCTCATGTCAAATTTCATAAAGATCGGTCCAGTAGTTTAGTCTGAATCGCTCTACACACACACACACACACACACACACACAGACACACAGACAGACAGACACACAGACACACGCACATACACCACGACTCTCGTTTCGATTCCCCCTCGATGTTAAAATATTTAGTCAAAACTTGACTAAATATAACAAGTCGCGTAAGGCGAAAATACAATATTTAGTCAAGTAGCTGTCGAACTCACAGAATGAAACTGAACGCAGCAAGACCGTATACTCGTAGCATCGTCACTCCACCGCCCGTGGCAAAGGCAGTGCCCGTGGAATTGACAAGAAGAGCGGGGTAGTAGTTGCGCTGAGAAGGATAGCACGCTTTTCTGTACCTCTCTTCGTTTTAACTTTCTGAGCGTGTTTTTAATCCAAACATATCATATCTATATATTTTTGGAATCAGGAACCGACAAGGAATAAGATGAAAGTGTTTTTAAATTGATTTGGACAATTTAATTTTGATAATAATTTTTATATATTTAATTTTCAGAGCTTGTTTTTAATCCGAATATAACATATTTATATGTTTTTGGAATCAGCAAATGATGGAGAATACGATAAACGTAAATTTGGATCGTTTGATAAATTTTTATTTTTTTTTACAATTTTCCGATTTTTAATGACCAAAGTCATTAATTAATTTTTAAGCCACCAAGCTGAAATGCAATACCGAACCCCGGGCTTCGTCGAAGATTACTTGACCAAAATTTCAACCAATTTGGTTGAAAAATGAGGGCGTGACAGTGCCGCCTCAACTTTCACGAAAAGCCGGATATGACGTCATCAAAGACATTTATCAAAAAAATGAAAAAAACGTTCGGGGATTTCATACCCAGGAACTCTCATGTCAAATTTCATAAAGATCGGTCCAGTAGTTTAGTCTGAATCGCTCTACACACACACACACAGACAGACAGACAGACAGACAGACAGACACACGCACATACACCACGACCCTCGTTTCGATTCCCCCTCGATGTTAAAATATTTAGTCAAAACTTGACTAAATGTAAAAAGAAGAAGAGGAAGAAGAAGAAGAAAAAGAAGAAGATGGTGATGATGATGATGATGATGATGATGATGGTGATGATGATGGTGGTGATGATGATGATGATGGTGATGATGATGGTGGTGATGATGATGATGATGATGATGATGATGATGATGATGATGATGATGATGATGATGATGATGATGATGATGGTGGTGGTGTCCATTGTGGATGGATATACACATTATTATGAGACATATAAAACAAATCCGGTTTGTATGCACGTGATTGTGTTCATACTCTTGTCTCTCCTGTCCGAGGTCTTAAAGTAGGCGACGAAAATGAAAAGACGACCCCAGGAAATAACTCGGTCGGGTTTGTATGAGTTGTGATCAAGTAAATACTCTCTCTTGCTTTTAGTGAGGCAAGCTTTTCTCACGTTCCTCTTGTCCACGTTGTCAGGCACGCGCCTCGCGAGTGACTGGCCTTTCATGTCACGTGCGACAGTTTGACTCAATAAAAGCAAGAGTTTCCACTATTTATGTGACGGGGGCCCGGGTAGCTCAGTTGGTAGAGCACTGGACTTGTGACCCTCCGGTCGCAGGGCCGGGACGGACACCGGTCAGCTTCATGTGCAGACCCTGCATGAGACGGTAGCCATGTCCCACCCCGTGTCACCATACGTGTCTGCCATAACTTGAGTGCAGATTGCTGATACCACATAAACACGCATACACTTGTGTATCTCATCAAAAGCCGCGAGGGCGTAACACTCGAATTCATATAATCCATAAATCCATATCTAGTCCTTTAGAGGCGAAATATCTAGCTGGTAGGACATGCAGCATTCTCTACTGTACGTGACCAAAGCAAACCCGTTCATTTCCAAACAACTATTCTATGTTGACTTATCACAGAAGGGGGCAAGCTAGAAGGAATCGAGGCCGCTGGAGATACCCGAGTCCCAACAGCAGGATTCAGCAACAGACACGGATAATCTGGCGGAAGAACCTACACAGTGGTTCGATTTCGCCTTTGCTCAACCGACTGATGGTTCATTTCCTTGTATAGCTGTTAAAGTTCTTGGAATTGTGTGTACTGCTAGATGAATATGCTGGAATAAAATGAATTGGAACAATGTTGTGTTTGTCGGATTTGTTTGATTTCTGTTTGTGAGCGTACGGAACGTGTTTGCGAGTGTGTACGCGTCTGTGATGTAAGAGAGTTGCAATTTGAAACAAACATCACAACCAGAAGATGACAGTTCAAGTTTTTGTTCTGATAACAACTGATTTCCCCCATCATTCTTTGTCTCTTCCATCAGTTCAGCTGATGTTTTTAGTTGCTTGCGTTTGCATTTCTTTCCTAGCCTGTGCCTCAATTTGTTTGCATGGACGTTTAGTGCTTTACTTAATTTGCTGTGGGTGTTTGGAGATTTGTGAGAATGACTCAGTTCGGATGGGTGATTTTTCGTACAACCTTTTTATTTGATGCATCCCCCCCCCCCCCCTACTTTTGGGGGGTCTTTTTGTATATGAAATGCTTCGCTTGATTTATGTAATTTTGTGGGGTCTTCAACGCGTGGAATTGTTTTGGGACGTCCCCCCCCCCCCCACTGTTTGTTGAATATAATTATGCAGCAGTGTGTGTGTATGTGTGTGTGTGTGTGAATGTGTGTGCGTGTTTGTGTATGTGTGTGCGTGAGTGTGTGCGTGTTTGTGTATGTGTTAAAGAGGGTGTGTGTGTGAGAAGGTGTGCTCGTGCGTGTGTGTGCGCGTATGTTTGAGTGCGCGCGTGCGTGTGTGTATGTGTGCTTCTAGTTGTGTCTGTGTAGGTATAGAGAGAGTTTTTTTTCTCTCTGTTGGATATTCAATACATGTACGCACTGTATATTGTCTGTATGTATCCTGGTCTGTGTATGTGTGGGTAGGGAGTTTTTTCCATTCTTACTGAATTTATGCAGTGCATGTTGTGTTTTTGTGCGAGTAAGGTGAGAGTTTTCCATTGGTCTATTAGTGTATGTAGTTCATAGTCTGTGTGTGTATGTATGTGTCCGTGTGAGTGGAGGCAGAGCCGGCCACCCTCTTCTCCCATTTCTTATTAAATGTATGCAGTGCATATTCTCTCTGTGTCTGTTTGGGTACACACACAAACACACACACACACACACGGACAAACACTCACGCGCGATCGCGCTCGCTCTTTGCCACATAGGTTACAATAGAAAGGGACAGACACACAGACAGAAACAGGAAGAGAAGCAGCTGACACATCGATAATCAACTATGCAAATAGGGCCTACTCTTTCTTCGTCCATACTACACATAAACATACGCACGGCCATGCACGCAATTACACACACTGTCAAACACAGACACAAACACGCACGCACAAACACGCACATTAAAAGAAGTAAAGATTCTTGGCTAGCCTCGAGTGACCGAGACTGGTCCAGCTGAACTTTAAAGCACTCTGCAATGACACCACAAACAGCATAATTTATGAGCCAGTGAAAGACAGTGTCGAAAGTAAAAAGACGTTGAAGTTAGGCGACGTGAGCCAAGTTTGGCCAGCCCAGACTGCCATGGTCTTCGATGGTTCAGTGGATATCTACTGGTGTTCGCCGTTTTTACGATTCTGTTAAACATACGAGAAGTTTCCCCCAAAATGTAGAACAAATGAACAGAATACCTTAAACAGGTAGCGAGAAAAATCACCAAACCCAACTGAATCACTCTCATATATCTCCAAACACGCACAGCAAAGCATTAACACCCAAACAACCCAATGGGGGGACAAGGTATGAACAAATGTAAACGCAATCAACTGAATAAATGAGCTGAAGTGATGGAACAGACAAAGAACAAGTCGCGTAAGGCGAAAATACAACATTTAGTCAAGTAGCTGTCGAACTCACAGAATGAAACTGAACGCAATGCAACGCAGCAAGACCGTATACTCGTAGCATCGTCAGTCCACCGCGCACGGCAAAGGCAGTGAAATTGACAAGAAGATCGGGGTATTCGTTGCGCTGAGAAGGATAGCACGCTTTTCTGTACCTCTCTTCGTTTTAACTTTCTGAGCGTGTTTTTAATCCAAACATATCATATCTATATGTTTTTGGAATCAAGAACCGACAAGGAATAAGATGAAGGTGTTTTTAAATTGATTTGGACAATTTAATTTTGATAATAATTTTTATATTTTTAATTTTCAGAGCTTGTTTTTAATCCGAATATATGATATTTATATGTTTTTGGAATCAGCAAATGATGGAGAATAAGATAAACGTAAATTTGGATCGTTTTATACATTTTTATTTTTTTTTACAATTTTCAGATTTTTAATGACCAAAGTCATTAATTAATTTTTAAGCCACCAAGCTTAAATGCAATACCGAACCCCGGGCTTCGTCGAAGATTACTTGACCAAAATTTCAACCAATTTGGTTGAAAAATGAGGGCGTGACAGTGCCGCCTCAACTTTCACGAAAAGCCGGATATGACGTCATCAAAGACATTTATCAAAAAAATGAAAAAAACGTTCGGGGATTTCATATCCAGGAACTCTCATGTCAAATTTCATAAAGATCGGTCCAGTAGTTTAGTCTGAATCGCTCTACACACACACACAGACAGACAGACACACACACACACATACACCACGACCCTCGTCTCGATTCCCCCCTCTACGTTAACATATTTAGTCAAAACTTGATTAAATATAAAAATGGGGGAACCAGTTGTTATCTGAACAAAAACTTTTACTCTCATTTACTGATTGTGATGTCTGTTTCAAGTTGCAACTCTTACATCACAGACGCGCAGACACTTGCAAACACGTTTCCGTACGCTCACTTACAAACAAACAAGAGGCGAAGCCTTCAAGGCTCACGTAAGAAATCGACAAACAGTAACACAAACTCAATCACTCCGTCACACATACACACACACACACACACACACACACACACACACACACACACACACACACAGAAAGCATCTATAGGTGAAACTGTGCAAGAAAGCGAGACCCTGGATCTGCCAAGTAGTCTCGGCCCGCTCACAATAACAATGACCGAGACTTTCAGTAATTCCTTTGCGTGACGTCTAACCCTCTTACGTCATAATGTGACGTCTTCAAATAGTTTCTATCACACACGTCGAACACTTTTGACCGAGACTGACGTAATCCATAGACTCGGAAATGTTAAAGTTTCTATCACACACACACACACACACGCACGCACGCACGCACAGACAGACAAAGTTTATCATCGCATAGGCTACACTTACGTGAGCCAAAAACCTACACATCATACACACAGAACATTGATTCAATTAATTTTATTCCAGTATATTCACCTAGCAGTACACATAATTCCAAGAACTTTGACAGCCATACAAGGAACTGAACCACCAGTTAGTTAAGCAAAGGCTAGTCCGAGTCAGTTAAGCCAGTCGAACCACTGCGCGGGTTCTTCCACCAGATCCTGCTGGTCTGACTCAGGTATCTCCAGCGGCCTGGACTCCACCGGAGGCACATCGGAGGGGATGTTCGAGCCCGGGATGTTGAAGGGCGTGGCCTCTGCTGGAGGTGCCCTAGTGGGAATGTCAGGGATCCGATCTCCGAGGGGCGTGTCTTGCTCCGATGACCACTGGAAGGGCAGGACTTGCTGGAATGTGTCCCAGCTGTCCAGTGTGTCGTCAATGCCGTTGTTCAGCTCGTGGATCTGTCCCCACAGTTCTTCCAGCATGTCCCCTTCTGTGGTCAACCAACAGAGAAGTCATTTTCCTCGCATATTTTTAGGCCAGGGGTAGGACAGACAAGGGTATGAAAACAATCACAGGAAAATAATCAGTCCAGATAAAGCTACCCAGCTGTTGTTCAGGTCGTGGATCTGGTTTTTTTTCATGGCCCTGGGCTGGTATGCATGAGTCGAGTTTAGAGATTTTAGTCCGGAATAAACTGCATTGTGGGTACCGTTTATCCCGGAATAAAGTCTCTAAACTCGAATCATGCATACCGGCCCTGCTGTGTTAGCAAAATCGAGGAGGTTACGAGTATTTGCCCGTGTCAAGATTGTGTACATTACGATATCCATTACTCTGCAAGACAAAGGACAGTATATCCTGGAGGCAAATGTCGATGACACGTTATCAAAGAGGCTTGTGAAGTAAATTCAGGTATAATATATTCAATGCCATCTTCTTGCGCGTAAAAACTTGTCTGTCAAGTCCTATTTGACTCTCTCGCTTTAAAATTGCTAAAGGCACGAACAAGAAACTAGGCCAACCAAACATTATGTAGATTACAAAAAACATCTGAAATCACCCACATCTGTTGTAGCTTTCTTTCTTACAAAATGACAAGAACTCAGTCGTAACTGCTTGCAGCAGTCTTACCGGGATGAGGGCACACTATACTTACCAGACTCGCCTTGTCGTCCATCCTCGTTACTCTCTTCTTCTGTGGGCTCTGCACACACAGACGGATGTATAATCACTTTACACAGGCAGGCAGTACAGACAGACAGACAGACAGGCAGACAATGCAGACAAACAGAGACAAACAGACAATTATTAGGCAGGCAGGCAGACAGAAAGCTTCTCTGGGCTCTGCACACACAGACGGATGCATAATCACTTTACACAAGCAGGCAGTACAGACAGACAAACAGGCAGACAATACAGACAGACAGACAGACAAACATACAGACAAACAGACAATTATTAGGCAGGCAGGCAGACAGAAAGCTTCTGTGGGCTCTGCACACACAGACGGATGCATAATTACTTTACACAAGCAGGCAGTACAGACAGACAAACAGGCAGACAATACAGACAGACAGACAGACAGACAGACAGACAGACAAATACACAATTATCAGGCAGGCAGGCAGGCAGACAGAAAGCTTTTCTGGGCTCTGCACACACAGACGGATGCATAATCACTTTACACAAGCAGGCAGTACAGACAGACAAACAGGCAGACAATACAGACAGACAGACAGACAGACAGACAGACAGACAGACAGACAAATAGACAATTATTAAGCAGGCAGGCAGGCAGACAGAAAGCTTCTCTGGGCTCTGCACACCCAGACGGATGTATAATCACTTTACACAGGTAGACAGTACAGACAAAGAGGCAGGCAGACAATACAGAAAGACAGACAGACAAACAGGCAGACAATACAGAAAGACAGACAGACAAACAGGCAGACAGGAAGGAAGGTAGACAGACAGGCAGACAGACAGAAAGACAGACAGACAAACAAACAAAGCGACAGACAGACCCACTTTTACTGGATGTTGACACAGAGTCACATACTCTTTGCAAAGAAGCCATCCAGCCGATACTGTATTGAATAAAACAGCTAGTTCACATACTTCCTCCTTACCAGGGGAAGGGGTGGGGGGTCAAAAGGGAAACGACATTTTAACTGTGCCCCCATGTGATTACCTTGTGAACTACTGTAGTAGATGTCGAAACCTCTCTTCTCCAGGCTTTCGTCTGAATGGAAGGTGAGCGTGAAAGTGTCGTCCGGAACCTCCACTGATGGCAGTGCAAAACATACCATGTTAGTTCTCGTAACAGGTACACTATCTGCCAACACTCATTTTACACACTTGGCAAATGACAACTCAAAAGGAGAGTGAGCAATACCTAGGACTTGAGCCGATAATGCCCGACGAAGGCCAATGACAGCCGAAAACGAAATTCTATTTTTCAAACTTATGCTGGTCTCAACAAACGGATCTACACTACAAGTATATTGCTATTTCATATGTTACGTGGATTTCCATTGGTCAATTGGGCAAAACTGAGCTCAGTGCAAAAGTGATATCGACGACATTTCCGTCGATATCAGTTTTGATATCGACGACCTCTTTATTGCTTCTCCACTTCAAAAACAAAAACACCTAAATTTAAAAACAAACAAATATGTATGAAAATCTAATTATCCCAGAATTTAGTTCAGCAAGTGACTAAAGACTTTTTGAAAGAAAAGACATTTTAGAATACTGAAAAGTACAAGAAAAGAGTGAACAAAAAGAAATAATAATCAGAGGGAGGGATATGGAACAGCCAAAACTGAGACAAATACTTTTGTAATTTCTTTACAGTAAATACAAAATGTCCAGAGAATTAGCAATATATTTAACATTGACTGACTGTGTGATGATATCTTCTGCTATTGGTCTGTTTCGACAGTGATATCAAAATCTCTACCTCCGGTCTCGATTTTGATATCACTGTCTCAACAGACCATAGCAGAAGATAGGGGAAGGGCTCCTAATATGGACCACTTTTTGTTTCATGCTGATAACTAACTTGTTTTCTTGCGAAGAAGTTTCATTTTGTGTTTGGTAGTCCTTCGCTCTTAGGTTAACCGTTAGGACTAATTAGAGTGAAATAGCTTTGATAGACATTCAGCAAAAATTAAATACAGAAAAAAATCACAAATGGTCCATATTGGGAGCCTGGGCGCCTAATATGGACCCGTCAAGCGGCCTTCACGAATCACTGTAAAAAGCCCCCTATACTTCAAAATAACATGATACAACTTAGTGTACAAGTCAGACTGATTAAAATATGCTTTAGATTTATCTGTTTCGGGTCGATGAGAGCATTATTTGAAGCACACCAGGAAACTAAAGAAGCTTATCAAAAACAGAGTGAAAATAAGTGAAATTATCAATTTCCACGAAAAGAAGACTTTTTGTTATATTTTTTTTAAATCTCGAGGGCTAGTTATAGGTTATTTCCAGCAAGCTTCTTAAATGAATTAATGAAAATAGCCTTTAGCTTTTATTTTCTTCGATTTGTTGAAGGTGGTCCATATTAGGGGACTCGCACATACTTTGAGATTTTGCTATTATTTTTTTATTTGCAGGAGAAACTCGGGGTCAACACTGCTAAAATGTAACAAATACCGTCTTAGCTGTCATATAAATAGCAATTTTTGTGTGATAAAAGCTTTGGCTGTGGACAGAAACGAGTCCGCTTTAGGCGGCAAATTTAGAATGAACGCTGCCAAAAGTGAAAAAAAAGAAAAAAACTAACGGTTTTGAGGTTTGTGTTTCTGCAACTGTTTTGACATGTACAAGTTATCCAGAGCGGGTGAATACAGCGAATGAAATTGTTTTGAGCGCTCTAGCGCCGTTAGTTTGTCAGAACAGGAGGTGGTCCATATTAGGAGCCGGTCCATATTAGGAGCCTTTCCCCTATCATCACACAGTCCGTCAATATTGGGTAATACAACGAACAAAATCAATGACAAATCAAGATAACTGCAAAATAAGAGGAGCAATCAGAAAAATAAAAACAAACTCTGTATCTTACCCTCCATACTCTCCCCCGCTTTGAGGCCACACAGTTTGTTGCTGACGTCACCATTGATGATGACGTAATCATAGGCACAGTCCGAGTTCCATTCGACGTCAAAATCGTCAAAGTTGAGGTACACGGTCTGGGGGCCGGGTTGGTCGAGGGTCACCGTGAAATCAAAGTCTTCGTTGTTGGAGTACGTTCCGGGGTAGTTGGGACTTTTCAGGTGCCCAGAATTACTGTTGATGTGATACTCGCGGCGAGGACATCTCCTCGACCCAGACCCAGAGCCAAAATCGGTGTCTGAATCGAAACCAGAATCAGTATATACGAGTGTAGTCGTGGTTTCATAGTCACTATTATTCCATGGTAGCTGGCTACCTTTTACGAAAAGCAACAGCCGAGTACGCATCAGTTCAGGGTCAAGATATATAAATAGATGACGAAATGCTCCCCCCCCCCCCCCCAGTTCCCGAAATCAAAAGTACTGATAGTAACCCCATTTGCAATTGAAACGAACAGATTTCTAAAGTATTAGCCACTGCCGGCAACACTGTACTAGCTCACAGTGTCTTAAACTGAGCAAACGTAAATTGACAGAAAAGGCATCGGTGCTGTCCAATGCAATCAAGATAGTATAACCGCACCAACCACACACACATTTGCAAAACGTGCACGAACCACGCACAACACTGAAAGGCTGACTTGAAAGTAGGATTGGAACACACTATCTTTTCACTCACTGTCGGGAACTGGCGCAGCTCCATCGTTGGGGTACCAGTTACCATCGTCATCATAGTAACCATAGTCGCCGGTGTTGAATGGATGGTCTGTGTAGCCATCCGTGTACCCATAGTCGCTGGTATCCGTGTACCCATAGTTAGTGGTGTCCGTGTACCCATAGTCTGAGGTGGAAGACGCGGAGGTCCAAGAGTCTGTGTATCCATTGGTGTACACATCGTCAGTGGCGTAAGACGGATAGTCTCCATAGCGTGTGTACCAATCGCTGTAGCCATAGTCGGTGGCGTAAGACGGATAGGCATAGCTTGTGAACGCATCGCTGTAGCCATAGTCCGAGGTGTAAGACGGATAGCCATAGCCAGTGTACAAATCGCTGTAGCCATAGTCCGAGCTGTAAGACGGATAACCGCCATAGCTTGTGAACGCATCGCTGTAGCCATAGTCCGAGCTGTAAGACGGATAGCCATAGCCAGTGTACAAATCGCTGTAGCCATAGTCAGTGGCGTAAGACGGATAGTCATAGCTTGTGTACACATCGCTGTAGCCATAGTCGGAGGTGTAAGACGGAGAATTTCCGTAGTTGGTACTTGAGTATGTGTAGCCGCGCGCGTCAATACTTCCAATGTCTATGGAACTAGTTTGGTAGTCAACGGTAGGGATTGTCGTGTATTCTGAAGGGAAAAACACAACAAAACATTTTGTTAACTGTCGACTTGAAACTTAAAGATCAACACTGAAAACCCGAGATCAGTCATCACCAAGACTAGTAAGGCTTGGCTAGCCAAAAGACGAGGACCGAGACCGGTCACGCTGGTCTTCGCAAAGCTGGCAAACATAGATCCAAATGGTCTTTCATTTTGAGCTCCTTTTCGTAGAAAACATGATATATCTGTGTTCTTTTTGATTCAGGAAAGGATGAAGAATACGTAGAGGTTACATGCTGAGTCTCAGTGATTATTAAAAATAATGGTCGAATTTAGCGGATCATGAAAAATGCGAGCTTTAGCGAGCTTTTTCATGACCGCGAACTGAGACCATTATTTTTAATAATCCCTGAGACGAGGTGTGTAACCTCTTTATTCCTCCTTTCTTCAGTTATTCAAAGAAAAGAGGAGTTTTTTTGCGAAAGTTTGATCGAATCCAATTCACTCAACCAGTCAACCTGCGCAAGCGATCGATTAATGCGCGGTTATATAGTTCCGTGCAAATCATTCCATTCTGTTGACACTTTTTGTCAGTTTCCCTGTTTTGGACTAAAATCAAGTGGCGGTAAAGGCAGATATTGTGTGTTCTGTTTATGATTTGGTATCGCTTAAGATAATGTTCTTTCGTCAAATGGGACTAGCAGACGAACTTTTGCATCCGTGTTCCAACGTTAAAAACTGTATGAAGTTCAGTTTTCTGGGAAAATAGTGTATGAAACCGATTTATGTTCTTTAAATTGATGAGATGTGTGCATTTGGTTGCGTGTGATCTGTTTATAAAATGAAATATTGTTGAAAACTGACCGTCGGATTGCAGTCCAGGGCCGGACCCAGGGGGGGGTTCCAGGGGTTCCGGAACCCCACCCCTGGAAAAAGCATGTACCTTGCTTTGAGTGGGGTTTTTTTTTTTTTTTTTTACTAGTTTTAGCACCAAAACAATGCTGCTCTTAACCCTCAAAACAAGGCCCAGAATGCACCAGATTGCACAGATTTTAACCGTTTTTCAACAATTTTCCGGGGGAGCATGCCCCCGGATTTTTTTACTAGTTTTAGCACCAAAACAATGCTGCTCTTAACCCTCAAAACAAGGCCCAGAATGCACCAGATTGCACAGATTTTAACCGTTTTTCAAAAATAATCCGGGGGAGCATGCCCCCGGACCCCCCTAGTTCGCGCGCCTGCAAAGCAGGCGCGCGCTTGTGGCTTCGCCACTTCGCTGATTTGCCCCCCCCAAAAAGGAGGAACCCCCCCCCTTACAACTCATTTGGTCCGGCCCTGCAGTCTGTTGTCGAAGAAACTGAGTGAAAAGAAATTTGAAAGTAGAACTACTCTTGTCGCTAGACAAAGTATGAGAGTTACTTGCCTTGGGAATTTGCTTGTGTTGAACGTTTGTGCACGGCAGATCTAGATTAAGAAAACAACCGAACTCATGGATTTTATATGGAGATTCATGTGTTCAAGCCTGTAGTTGTTAATTTAAATGCGGTATGTTTGTATTGTTTGCGCCAGAGATGTATACTTCGTACATTAGAGCGTTTGGAACTTTTCAGTCGCAAAAGTAGTACCGACACAGAACAGCTTCTCAACCCATTGCGCTATGGAGGATTCAGGCTGTTGCTGGCTCGTTATTTGTTTGGTTGCTGGGTGTTTATCGAAAAATAACTAGCTCTACAAGTTTACAGAGGTAAAGAAGCAGAAGGGGGAATAAAGTGCACTCTTTTTTGAATGTGTTTTAAAATTATGAATTTTAATTAGAATTTTGATAAATAAATAGATTTTTAAGCTTCCAAGCAATCCCATAGCCCGGGCCGGGACAAAGTTTGTTTTACCCAAATTTCAAATAATTTGATTGAAAAATGAAGTCGACCATCACAGTGCCGCCTCAGGTTTTTTTTTACAGCCGTCTATAACGTCATCGACAACATTTCCCGAAAAATGAGCAGTCCGTACTTGTTCCGCGCAAAGATACTCATCAAATAACACCAAAACAAACGTGTCAAATATTCAAAGATAGGTTCAGTATGAAACCAATAAAGATTAACTTTCATTTACGTCATTAAAACTTTTCACGGATGTCAGTGTCTGCTGTTGTTTGCTTGTAAACGTTTCAACGATTTCAACCGCACACACGGAAAGAAATTTAACATGCAAAACTGAGAAAGGAACAAACACAGAATGAGAGAAGGAAAGCCAGAAAGAGTGTACCTTGTTCCACTGTGTAGCTGATGTTGAAGCCCTTCCTTTGCACAGAACCGTCAGAGTGCAGAGTGACAGTGAAGGTGTCGTCTGGAACTTCCACTGTGGAGAGGAAAAACATTGGAGATAGAGAACGTGTTGGGTTTACCATCATAACGTAGCAACGGGCATTGGTACATTTTAAACATACCTTCCTAGCTGCCAACAAACTTCGAATTTTATGTTCCAAAAATGTCCTTGCCTGAAATTTTCTCTCCATTTTTGACGCCGCACAATTTGTTGGTTTCGTCACCGTTGATGATGACGTAATCATAGGCACAGACGGAGTTCCACTCTACGTCAAAGTCATCCAGCGTCAGTTCAACGGTCTGGGGGCCGGCTTGATCCAAGGTCACTGTGACCTCATAGTCCTCGTTACTGGGGTAGGACTCAGGGTAGTTACGGCTGGTGATGTACCCGGAATTACCACGAACATTGTTGCCAGGCTGGGCCGAACTCACATCGGGAGTGTAGGTGGTGGTTACCGTGTCTTCAATGGAAAGAACAGATCACATTTTGAGACTGTCAGCTGTCTGTATGTGATATAAGTCTCAGAGAAACATGGATCTGCCATATACATTTCAGTTTTCTCAAGTCTTAACTCAACGCCACATATGAATCTAAAAAATGAGACGCGAGTCCATTTCCGCCATTGGCTTCTTACGATTTTATAACTTTAAGTTCTTTTGGACAGGATTGTAAATCAACAATCAAAAATGCCATTAACTGTTTTGTGCACAATTAATCATATAATTGGTCAATTACACATTTGTTTGCAATCTCGCCTATCTTCTTGGCCTTAGATATTATTACTTAAACGGAAATTTTGTCAACAACTTGGCCAGTTGAATGTACTGACCCCAGGTCTGCTGCATAATGACAATAAATAATACGAGAATTTATAACGCGCACATATCTCACCACAAGGCGACTCAAGGCGCAGGATACACAGGATACTGAAACTTCCTTTGAAGGTTACTGGTGAGAGACTGCTTAGGATTTGTAGATGTGTTTTAGTGCTAAGTAAATTCTAAGTAAATGTGATACGGTTTAGTGTTGTTAGTTTTAAGTGCAATCCTTAATTCTTAGTAAATGTGATGTATTTTATGCGTATGTAATCGCTTGACACTGCATGGCAATTTTCCTTGTTTTTATAAGGACAGTAACATTTTGAGTCTTGAGTCTTGTCTTGAGTCTGTGGTAAATGCAGTCAAACGACCATCAACACAACTGATTACTCTTGATTCAGATGCTGCTATAATTAACCGTCAGCCAACCATCGGGGTTCACCAACATCCCTACTACTGCATGCAAGCCGGCACACCTTCGATCTATGGTAGATTTACCATGTACTTTTTCATGGTTCCAGTGACGTTAGCTAAATAACAACGATTCTGCAGTTAATGTCAAAATACGGGAGCAGATGAAGTATATCTGATTAACAATAGTTCATTACCAGTGACGAAGTCTGTGGCTTGAGAAACAGTATTTGTGAAGTCTGGTGTAGGAGGTTGAGTGGTAGTTACGTAGTCTCTTTGCCCAGAAGTTGTGTACTCAGTGAAGGTGGTGGTGTAATCAACACTCACACCCGGGGTAGACTCTGAGACAAAAAAAGTAATGCGTTGATAATTATGAGTTTTTTTCTTCAGGTGGCCAAACAAGTTTTAACAACATGTGCCTCAAATAGCTGATACAGATTGAGAATAAAATGCGGAAACATTGATTAACACACATAAAGACCTTTTACTTTCATGTTCATTGGGGAGACTACTGTTTGGTGATCATTCAGCACCACTACGCAGCAATGGCTTTTGACAAAAAGTCAAATACCGAACTTGCACAGAAATATAGCATGCAGTAACGACCGCAAAGAAAACCTACATTTTCGTATCTCAGGTAGTCTACAGTTCAACGAGGTATGCGATACAAGCAACAGTGTGTCTTCCCCCCCCCCCCCCCCCCAGTTCCCGAAATCAAGAGTACTGATAGTAACCCCATTTGCAATTGAAACGAACAGATTTCTAAAGTATTAGCCACTGCCGGCAACACTGTATTAGCTCACAGTGTCTTAAACTGAGCAAACGTAAATTGACAGAAAAGGCATCGGTGCTGTCCAATGCAATCAAGATAGAACAAGAAATTCCTCCGAGGTAGGAAAAACACCCCCGTCAAAGGGAAATAACCTTCTCAGTTGGTGGCAGTGACTGAGTGAGAATGGTTATTTCCCTTTGACCATTAAGATGTCCCTCTATAAGTCCTTGTATAATTTTAATCCACCAATAACTCCCTCACCGTGTGTTTGACTGGTCCCAATTTTTGTAAGGACCGTCTCAAGAATGTATAGAACCTGTTCACCAAGTTTGGTGACGATCGGTCCGTTCA
Source organism: Littorina saxatilis (assembly GCF_037325665.1). Classification (NCBI taxonomy): domain Eukaryota; kingdom Metazoa; phylum Mollusca; class Gastropoda; order Littorinimorpha; family Littorinidae; genus Littorina; species Littorina saxatilis. The sequence continues at coordinate 6,367,114 of NC_090261.1, read as the reverse complement.
TTCTTGAGATCTATATGCGAACACAAACACACAAACAAACACATCGACCGAAACCTATACACACCCCTATACCGGGGGTGTAATAACCGCACCAACCCGCACACACACATTTGCAAAACGTGCACAAACCACGCACAACACTGAAAGGCTGACTTGAAAGTAGGATTGGAACACACTATCTTTCCACTCACTGTCGGGAACTGGCGCAGCTCCATCGTTGGGGTACCAGTTACCATCGTCATCATAGTAACCATAGTCGCCGGTGTTGAATGGATGGTCTGTGTAGCCATCCGTGTACCCATAGTCGCTGGTATCCGTGTACCCATAGTTAGTGGTGTCCGTGTACCCATAGTCTGAGGTGGAAGACGCGGAGGTCCAAGAGTCTGTGTATCCATTGGTGTACACATCGTCAGTGGCGTAAGACGGATAGTCTCCATAGCGTGTGTACCAATCGCTGTAGCCATAGTCGGTGGCGTAAGACGGATAGGCATAGCTTGTGAACGCATCGCTGTAGCCATAGTCCGAGGTGTAAGACGGATAGCCATAGCCAGTGTACATTGAATCGCTGTAGCCATAGTCCGAGCTGTAAGACGGATAGTCGCCATAGCTTGTGAACGCATCGCTGTAGCCATAGTCCGAGGTGTAAGACGGATAGCCATAGCCAGTGTACAAATCGCTGTAGCCATAGTCAGTGGCGTAAGACGGATAGTCATAGCTTGTGTACACATCGCTGTAGCCATAGTCAGAGGTGTAAGACGGAGAATTTCCGTAGTTGGTACTTGAGTATGTGTAGCCGCGCGCGTCAATACTTCCAATGTCTATGGAACTAGTTTGGTAGTCAACGGTAGGGATTGTCGTGTATTCTGACGGGAAAAAACACAACAAAACATTTTGTTAACTGTCGACTTGAAACTTAAAGGCACAGTAAGCCTCCCGTAAACCATCACAGATACGGTCAGGCTTTTACACACAGTACAAACACCCTTCCATTTGAACGCTCACCAAACGGGAACATCCTAGGTGGCCTACGTAAAGAGCGAGCAATTTTCAAAGAATTAATATTTACTTGGTTTATCTTACCCCTGAGCCATTGTGAACCCGTGTGATCCAGTTTCCTTTTTCACAATGTAGTCGTCAGTTAGTCATTTGAATGCGACTCGATGTGAGCTTATTTACAATAGCACGTTTTTATACACGAAACAAACGGCTGTGGTTCACAAGAACTCTAGCGATGGCTTTTGACTGTTGAGAGGAACGGCGATATGCACTGATAAACCGTCGTCTGCCACGACCCCTGCTTCCGGGTTTTTCTTTTTTCAAACTTTTACAACTTCGAATTGTACTGATCTTGTCTTGATGAAAAAAGAATTCTTTTATGATTGAAGAATGTTTGTGGAACAAGCTGTCAATCTATTATTTAGATTTTAAAAGTTAGGTCTAGCGCAAAAACGCACCACGGTCCAAAAACATTTTGATATCATGGATTCACGGCTATCGCCAGTTTACATCGATAGAATGAGACCCGAAGGGAAGTAACTCATGTTTGACCTGAGTTCAGGATCGGTCCAAAATGTGTTCGAGACAATCTGCAAAATTAATTCTTTAAAAATTGCTCGCTCTTTACGTAGGGCACCTAGGATGTTCCCGTTTGGTGAGCGTTCAAATGGAAGGGTGTTTGTACTGTGTGTAAAAGCCTGATAGTATCTGTGATGGTTTACGGGAGGCTTACTGTCCGGGCGTGATTTCCGGTATCATAACAGCCGTCCAGCACCAAAACGAGGCGCCATTGTTGTTGGACCAAGTCCACGAAAATAAATTCTTTGAAAATTTCTCACGCTCGACAGAAAGCAGCCAGGATGTTCCCGTTCGGTGAGCGTTCAAATGGAAATATGCTTGTACTGTATGTAGACGCTCGGGGAGCTCTGTGATGGTTTACGGGAGGCTTACTGTGCCTTTAAAGATCAACACTGAAAACCCGAGATCAGTCATCACCAAGACTAGTAAGGCTTGGCTAGCCAAAAGACGAAGACCGAGACCGGTCACGCTGGTCTTCGCAAAGCTGGCAAACATAGATCCAAATGGTCTTTCATTTTGAGCACCTTTTCGTAGAAAACATGATATATCTGTGTACGTTTTGATTCAGGAAAGGATGAAGAATACGTAGAGGTTACATGCCGAGTCTCAGTGATTATTAAAAATAATGGTCGAATTTAGCGGATCATGAAAAATGCGAGCTTTAGCGAGCTTTTTCATGACCGCGAACTGAGACCATTATTTTTAATAATCCCTGAGACGAGGTGTGTAACCTCTTTATTCCTCCTTTCTTCAGTTATTCAAAGAAAAGATGAGTTTTTTTGCGAAAGTTTGATCGAATCCAATTCACTCAACCAGTCAACCTGCGCAAGCGATCGATAAAAGCGCGGTTATATAGTTCCGTGCAAATCATTCCATTCTGTTAACACTTTTTGTCAGTTTCCCTGTTTTGGACTAAAATCAAGTGGCGGTAAAGGCAGATATTGTGTGTTCTGTTTATGTTTTGGTATCGCTTAGGATAATGTTCTTTCGTCAAATGGGACTAGCAGACGAACTTTTGCATCCGTGTTCCAACGTTAAAAACTGTATGAAGTTCAGTTTTCTGGGGAAAATAGTGTATGAAACCGATTTACGTTCTTTAAATTGATGAGATGTGTGCATTTGGTTGCTTGTGATCTGTTTATAAAATGAAATATTGTTGAAAACTGACCGTCGGATTGCAGTTTGTTGTCGAAGAAACTGAGTGAAAAGAAATTTGAAAGTAGAACTACTCTTGTCGCTAGACAAAGTATGAGAGTTACTTGCCTTGGGAATTTGCTTGTGTTGAACGTTTGTGCACGGCAGATCTAGATTCAGAAAACAACCGAACTCATGGATTTTATATGGAGATTCATGTGTTCAAGCCTGTAGTTGTTAATTTAAATGCGGTATGTTTGTATTGTTTGCTCCAGAAATGTATACTTCGTACATTAGAGCGTTTGGAACTTTTCAGTTGCAAAAGTAGTACCGACACAGAACAGCTTCTCAACCCATTGCGCTATGGAGGATTCAGGCTGTTGCTGGCTCGTTATTTGTTTGGTTGCTGGGTGTTTATCGAAAAATAACTAGCTCTACAAGTTTACAGAGGTAAAGAAGCAGAGGGGAGAATAAAGTGCAATCTTTTTTGAATGTGTTGTAAAATTATGAATTTTAATTAGAATTTTGATAAATAAATAGATTTTTAAGCTTCCAAGCAATCCCATAGCCCGGGCCGGGACAAAGTTTATTTTACCCAAATTTCAAATAATTTGATTCAAAAATGAAGTCGACCATCACAGTGCCGCCTCAGTTTTTTTTTTAAAGCCGTCTATAACGTCATCGACAACATTTCCCGAAAAATGAGCAGTCCGTACTTGTTCCGCGCAAAGATACTCATCAAATAACACCAAAACAAACGTGTCAAATATTCAAAGATAGGTTCAGTATGAAACCAATAAATATCAACTTTCATTTACGTCATTAAAACTTTTCACGGATGTCAGTGTCTGCAGTTGTTTGCTTGTAAACGTTTCACCAATTTCAACCGCACACACGGAAAGAAATTTAACATGCAAAACTGAGAAAGGAACAAACACAGAATGAGAGAAGGAAAGCCAGAAAGAGTGTACCTTGTTCCACTGTGTAGCTGATGTTGAAGCCCTTCCTTTGCACAGAACCGTCAGAGTGCAGAGTGACAGTGAAGGTGTCGTCTGGAACTTCCACTGTGGAGAGGGAAAACATTGGAGATAGAGAACGTGTTGGGTTTACCATCATAACGTAGCAACGGGCATTGGTACATTTTAAACATACCTTCCTAGCTGCCAACAAACTTCGAATTTTATGTTCCAAAAATGTCCTTGCCTGAAATTTTCTCTCCATTTTTGACGCCGCACAATTTGTTGGTTTCGTCACTGTTGATGATGACGTAATCATAGGCACAGAAGGAGTTCCACTCTACGTCAAAGTCATCCAGCGTCAGTTCAACGGTCTGGGGGCCGGCTTGATCCAAGGTCACTGTGACCTCATAGTCCTCGTTACTGGGGTAGGACTCAGGGTAGTTACGGCTGGTGATGTACCCGGAATTACCACGAACATTGTTGCCAGGCTGGGCCGAACTCACATCGGGAGTGTAGGTGGTGGTTACTGTGTCTTCAATGGAAAGAACAGATTACATTTTGAGACTGTCAGCTGTCTGTATGTGATATAAGTCTCAGAGAAACATGGATCTGCCATATACATTCCAGTTTTCTCAAGTCTTAACTCAACGCCACATATGAATCTAAAAAATGAGACGCGAGTCCATTTCCGCCATTGGCTTCTTACGATTTTATAACTTTAAGTTCTTTTGGACAGCATTGTAAATCAACAATCAAAAATGCCATTAACTGTTTTGTGCACAATTAATTATATAATTGGTCAATTACACATTTGTTTGCAATCTCGCCTATCTTCTTGGCCTTAGATATTATTACTTAAACGGAAATTTTGTCAACAACTTGGCCAGTTGAATGTACTGACCCCAGGTCTGCTGCATAATGACAATAAATAATACGAGAATTTATAACGCGCACATATCTCACCACAAGGCGACTCAAGGCGCAGGATACACAGGATACTGAAACTTCCTTTGAAGGTTGCTGGTGAGAGACTGCTTAGGATTTGTAGATGTGTTTTAGTGCTAAGTAAATTCTAAGTAAATGTGATACGGTTTAGTGTTGTTAGTTTTAAGTGCAATCCTTAATTCTTAGTAAATGTGATGTATTTTATGCATGTAATCGCTTGACACTGCATGGCAATTTTCCTTGTTTTTATAAGGACAGTAACATTTTGAGTCTTGGGTCTTGTCTTGAGTCTGTGGTAAATGCAGTCAAACTACCATCAACACAACTGATTACTCTTGATTCAGATGCTGCTATAATTAACCGTCAGCCAACCATCGGGGTTCACCAACATCCCTACTACTGCATGCAAGCCGGCACACCTTCGATCTATGGTAAATTTACCATGTACTTTTTCATGGTTCCAGTGACGTCAGCTAAATAACAACGATTCTGCAATTAATGTCAAAATACGGGAGCAGATGAAGTATATATATATCTGATTAACAATAGTTCATTACCAGTGACGAAGTCTGTGGCTTGAGAAACAGTATTTGTGAAGTCTGGTGTAGGAGGTTGAGTGGTAGTTATGTAGTCTCTTTGCCCAGAAGTTGTGTACTCAGTGAAGGTGTTGGTGTAATCAACACTCACACCCGGGGTAGATTCTGAGACAAAACAAGTAATGCGTTGATAATTATGAGGTTTTTTTTTCAGGTGGCCAAACAAGTTTTAACAACATGTGCCTCACATAGCTGATAAAGGTTGAGAATAAAATGCGGAAACATTGATTAACACACATAAAGACCTTTTACTTTCATGTTCATTGGGGTGACTACTGTTTGGTGATCATTCAGCACCACTACGCAGCAATGGCTTTTGACAAAAAGTCAAATACCGAACTTGCACAGAAATATAGCATGCAGTAACGACCGCACAGAACGTATCTCAGGTAGTCTATCAGTTCAACGAGGTATGCGATACAAGCAACAGTGTGTCTTCCCCCCCCCCCCCCCCAGTTCCCGAAATCAAGAGTACTGATAGTAACCCCATTTGCAATTGAAACGAACAGATTTCTAAAGTATTAGCCACTGCCGGCAACACTGTATTAGCTCACAGTGTCTTAAACTGAGCAAACGTAAATTGACAGAAAAGGCATCGGTGCTGTCCAATGCAATCAAGATAGAACAAGAAATTCCTCCGAGGTAGGAAAAACACCCCCGTCAAAGGGAAATAACCTTCTCAGTTGGTGGCAGTGACTGAGTGAGAATGGTTATTTCCCTTTGACCATTAAGATGTCCCTCTATAAGTCCTTGTATAATTTTAATCCACCAATAACTCCCTCACCGTGTGTTTGACTGGTCCCAATTTTTGTAAGGACCGTCTCAAGAATGTATAGAACCTGTTCACCAAGTTTGGTGACGATCGGTCCGTTCATTCTTGAGATCTATATGCGAACACAAACACACAAACAAACACATCGACCGAAACCTATACACACCCCTATACCGGGGGTGTAATAACCGCACCAACCCGCACACACACATTTGCAAAACGTGCACAAACCACGCACAACACTGAAAGGCTGACTTGAAAGTAGGATTGGAACACACTATCTTTCCACTCACTGTCGGGAACTGGCGCAGCTCCATCGTTGGGGTACCAGTTACCATCGTCATCATAGTAACCATAGTCGCCGGTGTTGAATGGATGGTCTGTGTAGCCATCCGTGTACCCATAGTCGCTGGTATCCGTGTACCCATAGTTAGTGGTGTCCGTGTACCCATAGTCTGAGGTGGAAGACGCGGAGGTCCAAGAGTCTGTGTATCCATTGGTGTACACATCGTCAGTGGCGTAAGACGGATAGTCTCCATAGCGTGTGTACCAATCGCTGTAGCCATAGTCGGTGGCGTAAGACGGATAGGCATAGCTTGTGAACGCATCGCTGTAGCCATAGTCCGAGGTGTAAGACGGATAGCCATAGCCAGTGTACATTGAATCGCTGTAGCCATAGTCCGAGCTGTAAGACGGATAGTCGCCATAGCTTGTGAACGCATCGCTGTAGCCATAGTCCGAGGTGTAAGACGGATAGCCATAGCCAGTGTACAAATCGCTGTAGCCATAGTCAGTGGCGTAAGACGGATAGTCATAGCTTGTGTACACATCGCTGTAGCCATAGTCAGAGGTGTAAGACGGAGAATTTCCGTAGTTGGTACTTGAGTATGTGTAGCCGCGCGCGTCAATACTTCCAATGTCTATGGAACTAGTTTGGTAGTCAACGGTAGGGATTGTCGTGTATTCTGACGGGAAAAAACACAACAAAACATTTTGTTAACTGTCGACTTGAAACTTAAAGGCACAGTAAGCCTCCCGTAAACCATCACAGATACGGTCAGGCTTTTACACACAGTACAAACACCCTTCCATTTGAACGCTCACCAAACGGGAACATCCTAGGTGGCCTACGTAAAGAGCGAGCAATTTTCAAAGAATTAATATTTACTTGGTTTATCTTACCCCTGAGCCATTGTGAACCCGTGTGATCCAGTTTCCTTTTTCACAATGTAGTCGTCAGTTAGTCATTTGAATGCGACTCGATGTGAGCTTATTTACAATAGCACGTTTTTATACACGAAACAAACGGCTGTGGTTCACAAGAACTCTAGCGATGGCTTTTGACTGTTGAGAGGAACGGCGATATGCACTGATAAACCGTCGTCTGCCACGACCCCTGCTTCCGGGTTTTTCTTTTTTCAAACTTTTACAACTTCGAATTGTACTGATCTTGTCTTGATGAAAAAAGAATTCTTTTATGATTGAAGAATGTTTGTGGAACAAGCTGTCAATCTATTATTTAGATTTTAAAAGTTAGGTCTAGCGCAAAAACGCACCACGGTCCAAAAACATTTTGATATCATGGATTCACGGCTATCGCCAGTTTACATCGATAGAATGAGACCCGAAGGGAAGTAACTCATGTTTGACCTGAGTTCAGGATCGGTCCAAAATGTGTTCGAGACAATCTGCAAAATTAATTCTTTAACAAGAAGAGCAAACGCTCGATCGAGTCACTTTCGCAGTTCTGAATATTATATGAGGCATCAGATGGACAGGAAGAAATTGCTATTCACAACACAATGAGTCACGTTCACATAAAATTTGAGCCCGGTCACTTTTATAGTTTCCGAGAAAAGCCCAACGTTAAGTTGTGTGTTGCCGAACAGAAAAGGCTAGTTATCTCCCTTGTTTTTCTGATAACGTTCGTAAAAGGCTACAGATGTAAATACTTTGATGTAAAGAATAATCCTACAAAGTTTCAATCACATCCGATGAACTTTGTCAAAGATATAAAATGTCTAATTTTTCCTTTGACGCTGACCTGTGACCTTGAAAAAGGTCAAAGGTCAACGAAACCATCGTTAAAGTGTAGAGGTCATTGGAGGTCACGACTAAACAAAATATGAGCCCGATCGCTTTGATAGTTTCCGAGAAAAGTCCAACGTTAAGGTGGTGTCTACGGACGGCCGGCCGGACGGCCGGGCGGACGGCCGGACGACCGGCCGGACAGACTAACACTGACCGATTACATAGAGTCACTTTTTCTCAAGTGACTCAAAAATTGCTCGCTCTTTACGTAGGGCACCTAGGATGTTCCCGTTTGGTGAGCGTTCAAATGGAAGGGTGTTTGTACTGTGTGTAAAAGCCTGATAGTATCTGTGATGGTTTACGGGAGGCTTACTGTCCGGGCGTGATTTCCGGTATCATAACAGCCGTCCAGCACCAAAACGAGGCGCCATTGTTGTTGGACCAAGTCCACGAAAATAAATTCTTTGAAAATTTCTCACGCTCGACAGAAAGCAGCCAGGATGTTCCCGTTCGGTGAGCGTTCAAATGGAAATATGCTTGTACTGTATGTAGACGCTCGGGGAGCTCTGTGATGGTTTACGGGAGGCTTACTGTGCCTTTAAAGATCAACACTGAAAACCCGAGATCAGTCATCACCAAGACTAGTAAGGCTTGGCTAGCCAAAAGACGAAGACCGAGACCGGTCACGCTGGTCTTCGCAAAGCTGGCAAACATAGATCCAAATGGTCTTTCATTTTGAGCACCTTTTCGTAGAAAACATGATATATCTGTGTACGTTTTGATTCAGGAAAGGATGAAGAATACGTAGAGGTTACATGCCGAGTCTCAGTGATTATTAAAAATAATGGTCGAATTTAGCGGATCATGAAAAATGCGAGCTTTAGCGAGCTTTTTCATGACCGCGAACTGAGACCATTATTTTTAATAATCCCTGAGACGAGGTGTGTAACCTCTTTATTCCTCCTTTCTTCAGTTATTCAAAGAAAAGATGAGTTTTTTTGCGAAAGTTTGATCGAATCCAATTCACTCAACCAGTCAACCTGCGCAAGCGATCGATAAAAGCGCGGTTATATAGTTCCGTGCAAATCATTCCATTCTGTTAACACTTTTTGTCAGTTTCCCTGTTTTGGACTAAAATCAAGTGGCGGTAAAGGCAGATATTGTGTGTTCTGTTTATGTTTTGGTATCGCTTAGGATAATGTTCTTTCGTCAAATGGGACTAGCAGACGAACTTTTGCATCCGTGTTCCAACGTTAAAAACTGTATGAAGTTCAGTTTTCTGGGGAAAATAGTGTATGAAACCGATTTACGTTCTTTAAATTGATGAGATGTGTGCATTTGGTTGCTTGTGATCTGTTTATAAAATGAAATATTGTTGAAAACTGACCGTCGGATTGCAGTTTGTTGTCGAAGAAACTGAGTGAAAAGAAATTTGAAAGTAGAACTACTCTTGTCGCTAGACAAAGTATGAGAGTTACTTGCCTTGGGAATTTGCTTGTGTTGAACGTTTGTGCACGGCAGATCTAGATTCAGAAAACAACCGAACTCATGGATTTTATATGGAGATTCATGTGTTCAAGCCTGTAGTTGTTAATTTAAATGCGGTATGTTTGTATTGTTTGCTCCAGAAATGTATACTTCGTACATTAGAGCGTTTGGAACTTTTCAGTCGCA